>NW_005841932.1:2160803-2165938 GCF_000455745.1 Alligator sinensis
CAGAGTAGCTGATAGATTGATACTTAGCTCATTTTTCTTAGTAGCAAAAGAAGAGCATAGAACCCTCTCAGTCTTGGGCTAGAACCCACGTTGACTAATTACACTTCTACATGAAAGATAGGTACTTCCACCATGATATCTATTGAAAAGAGCAGCTACTACTGCATTTTGTGCAGAGCCTGATCTGCCAGTGTGTGTAAAGGTAGTCACAGAGCATTGTTATTGCAATGGGTCTCAGGTTCCCAGGCAGAGAAATGCTGTTTATGAATCTTGATCAAGTTTAGGCAGAAGCTAGGCACTGAGCTGCTCAGGCTGCAATAGCTCTACACATGCATAGAAATAGAAATCTAGGTGTTTATGGAAGTTTAAAGTAAAATAAGACATTGTGTGGTAATTGTAGATACCTTCTGTGTGAGTAGCTCCTGAGCTGGGGTTTCTTAAATTGCAGTTTTGGACTTATGTTTAAATTTACCTAATTCTTGCTTTAGGTTCCTAAATCTTTCATTGGGTCTGTCCCAAAGATACCACTTAACCATTATTTTTTTTCACATGCGCCTCTGCTTGGAAAAGGATCTCAGTAACAACAGAATTTTTAGAGTTTTATGCTTTTTTTTTTTTCTCATTGATACCAAATCAAATGTTCTCAGATTACAAACGAGATGATGCTTTTTCCAACTTTCACTTTGTGAATTGAATCTGTGATATGAAAGGCAAAGTTTCATCTTTTGAGTTCTAGTGGCATCAATAGCAGACTTGGAACATTAGTCCC
This sequence comes from Alligator sinensis, assembly GCF_000455745.1. NCBI lineage: Eukaryota > Metazoa > Chordata > Crocodylia > Alligatoridae > Alligator > Alligator sinensis. The sequence continues at coordinate 2,161,573 of NW_005841932.1, forward strand.
AAAGAGCAAATGGAAGCGGGGGGCAGTTAATGAAAGAGTACGGAGATATATGGGCACATTTTTCATCTGGTCCATAGGCCTAGAAAAATCAGGAACTCTATCAAAGTGATGTCTGTGGATCTAGGATCCTAGTTCCATGAATCCTAATTACTGTGTAAAGTAAAATGTCTTCCAAAAGTGCCCTGGGTTACCTGTACCAATGATAGTTATGATGTTATTAGGCATCTGCTTCTTACCATAGTCTGCAGTTCTTTTGGAATATGCAATGCAGAAAGGAACCCCGTTTTTTTTTTTTCCCAGAGTTGCATGAGATTTGCAAATCTAACAAAAATAAATCTTATTTTTGGCAATGAATAAGAAAGTATTCAGAATACGCAGGGAGGCAGTTAGATGAGTAAGAGGGTGCAAATACTTCATAGTCCCTTTTCTAAACAAAATCATATTTTCTAGGGTCAAGTTGGTGAAATCACATAAATCACCTCAAACAGTCAAGCATTTTAATAGCAGTTCATCGTTAAAATTAATTCAGTGTAACACCTGCTCATTTTCCCACCCCTGTCTCCAGCACTCCAGTTCCTGAAATATATATGATGATGCATGCAGCACAAATAACTGGTTACCATAGGAACAGCTGTCACAATCCCAAAGCAGTATTATTTTTTTAAAATACATTACTTTGCACTTACATAGAACTGCTGGCTTTCCTTTCATTTGCAAAGCATTCCAGAAAGATGCTGTAATTTACCTCATATTGACTTAAGTGAATTTATATTACTATAAATGTATTCTAAGTCTCAGTGCATTTGTGCTAACCATCTCTGGATCTTAGCACTTGTGCACAAGTACTAAAGGTGAGATTACTAATGCCATTTTCAAAAGATAAGAAAGTTCATTCAGTTTCTTTGATATTATAAGCAACAGGTTTAATACAAGATTGTATTATGACTTCACATGAGGAGCTTGCAGTATTAATTAAGAAGCATGCTTATTCTAGTTTCTGAATAGCTGAGACTGATTATTGGATTTTCCTCTGAACACTAGCGTGTATGCTAATATCCATGTATTAAAAACAAAGCAAATACCTTTGTCAAATGCAGGCTGATTTTTGCAAGGGCCACTGATGCCTTACTACTTTATGTACAGGCTATAGCATATATATCATGTAATATGCACCAAACTTGCTGTAACAGATTGTTAAAGCCTTTACTTGTTTGAAACCAAGAATATGTAAGAGGTAAGCAACCCTTAGTCATGGGCTAGGCCCTGCTTGGATTGTAATTATAGCTATCCTGGGAGCTGCATTTCCAGTGGTGTATATATCCAGTGCTTCCTTCTGCATGGAAGTGGAAACTGGCTCCTGAAAATGGGTAAATTAAAATAGTCTCTCCCCAGAGTAAAGGAGTTCAGTGGAGAAATTGTTCTCATTAATTCGTCGTCTGCTCTTGTCCATCCCCTACTAAAGGCAAATTATAACATTATAATCTAACCCTTTGCAATATTATAAAGTTATATCTAATATAAAGTTATATCTAATAAAAAACAATCCCTATCTTTTTATAAGAGTCAATACATAGGGAGTGGGAGGTCTTTTTTTTTTTTTTTTACCTATAAGAGCATATCCAGATGAGGTTGGACATGTGACTTGCAGCACTGCAAACCCATATGTGGTGCCACAAACCGCAACACTGTACATACATGCATTTGCTGAACTGCTAATTTGAAATGTAGTGTGGGGTTTTTGACACTGCACCAGAAAAAAGTGGTGCAACACACATGGTGGCAGCATGCACTGCCCAAAACCAAAGACTGGCAGAGCCATGCTCCAGCTGCCAGCCAAGCTCCATGTGCTTGGATCGCCACTGCTGCAGGCCTGGAAGGTTCCCACAGCCTTAGGTAAGGCTGCTGGGTGGAGCTTACTGCAACTGGCTGCACACCAGCTGTTGGAACACATAGGAGCCCTATAAGGCTCCTGTGAGCTCCTGAGGTTGGGAGAACCAAACAGTTGACTGGGTGCTGGACACAGATTCAGTTGAAGGAGCAATGGGAACCAGCCAGAAAGTTATTACACATATTTTGTGTAAAAACTTTGTGGATTATTCCATGCTTTATTACAACATTAACTGTATGATAACATTACTGCCAGTAGTCCAATAATTAGGGTATTCACCTGAGTTCTGGGAGATCTTATTTAAATCTTTGCCATGCTGGGGGATCCCAAGGCATACATAATCAGGCCCCTAAGGTCCCAGGAGCACCTGCCTGGGGCAGCTGGAGAGTACAGGCTGCTCTGAGATGCCTGTGTTCTCTTACCATAAAGCAGATGCCCACTCCAAAAAAAAGTACAGGAAAATCTCATTCACGAGTTCGGCATTTTCAGTTCCAAATATTTGTGAATGCTGAACCCACATTTTAATTACACTTTAAACACTTACCAGAGCTCTTCAGGAGGTCCAGGCTTCTGCCACTGGGCTCCCGCTGCCACTGCCGGGCTCTCGCCACCACCGCTGTGCTCCCACTGGAACCGCCGGAGCCGCGCCCCGGCCCCCCAGCCTCCATGGGCAGACTGCATTCATGAAAGTAGTGCCTTCTTCATGGATTTTGCCACTCAAGGGGGATATGAGAATGTATCCCCTGTGAATGGCGAGGGTCGCCTGTACACATTTTTATCATGTATTGTCTCAGCCACAATTTTGGGCATGTGCAGTATTACAAGGGCATGGACTATTGGCACTGGATTTATGACCCAGATACCTTTGTCCAGGCAGACCCAAACCCTCAGACTGACCATGACCTCTCCATTTGATAATAGGCAAATTTTATTGATGCACAGTGATGGCAGATAAGAATAATGCAAACAATTCTATATCTACCATTCCTAGAGCTGTCACAGAAGGAAGGTACATCTGGCCAGTATAGAAGCTTAATCCTAAGGTTCTTTCTTGAATGTCAGATGTCAGCTGCTTGGAGGTCAAAGGGTGAGCATGAGACAAGCTGGTGGTGTGCCCTCTGTCCATGGTGGCCTTGACTTCCCCTCTTGGGAATACTTTGGTGCTCTGAAATCACTCCTTTTATAATCTTTCTCTCTTCTAATGACTTATCTCTGGGCATCATTTATTGGTCTCCCTGTGGTCATCATAGTGTCCACATTCTGTCCTGTCATCATATTCCTTTGCTCCAACAAACCCATCACATGAACACATCTAATTTGGTTATTTACCGGGCCTCCTCATTTGGTCTCTTTACCAAAATTGGAAATCCCAAGGGATCTGCAATTAGGCACTGTGACCTGGTGCCAGTGCAGCAGAGTCCCTTATCTTTGTTATGGAACAGTGTGGTCCATGTCTTCAATTAGCCAGCCTGTGTGTTTGCTGGCTTCAAACACAGTGGGCTTTGAAGGAAACTGTCACTAACAGGCCAATTAACTGTCACTAACTAAACAATTAACCCTAGCCATTCTCCTGGACCACTGTTCTAATGCAATCTACTTTACCTACAAGCCAATTCCCAAAAGAAACCTCTAAATATAATTTTCTCGCCATCAAGGACATCTGTTCACTTGAGCTTTTTGCCACCATAAAAAAATAAATGATGGCACGAAGGTGACATCTATTTGTAGCCTAAAACTCCCACATGCTGAGTCCATAATTATATGCATGATCTAAGTATGTCTGTGCTGCAGTCACAGAAGCTATGGAAGGAGCAGAGAATGTGACCCAGTGCTAATCCCAATTTTGCCCTGGCTAGTTTGCTACTGATAACCAAGTTAGCTTAATTGAAGCTAGCATAAGCACTTCACTATGCTGCAGTGACTGCATTGCAGGTATATTCTCATTCTCTGTCTCTTTCTCTACTCTTTTAGCTGTTTCATGTTGCATAAGTACATATTCACTGGACAAAAGAGATACTTATTTTGGAGACTTGTGCATCGATGAATGTCCTAAATATTTTATATACTTGGAGGAAGCTATTTTCCCTTCCCACTCCCCAGTTTTGACCAGAAATTGCTTTCTGGACACAAGGAACCTTCCCAAAACAAGTTCTCACTGAAATTGATATTTTTTTTCTTTAAAATGTTGGTGAATTGGCATTTTCTGATTAACATTTTTTATTAAAAATTATGCAGCATCTCAATTTTTAACCCTCTGACTTCAATGGCTTAAAAGAAGTCAGATATATAACCTTACCTACATTTCTAAGACAAATGAATACAGGCAAGGTACAGATATTCAAAAAACCCAAGGTGGAACCTATTAAACCTTTTCAGGTTTCTCTAAGCTGTGTAGATTGGAACAGGAGTGAACAGAACACATGTTTTCCTTTTTTGGGGAGCACGCAGATGCCTGAACTGGCTGAGGCCAGAAGATGG
>NW_005841932.1:2165990-2179632 GCF_000455745.1 Alligator sinensis
TGAAAGCCGAGGTGTGGCTGCAGGGGAGGATCCACTGTAATGGCAGGGGGTCAGGTGTGGGTACCAGCAGCCAGTGAGGGGTTGTGTGGGTGCTCTGTAGAAGGAAAGACTGGGCCCCTTGGAGCTTGGCACCAGTGACAGCCAAGAGGCTTGAACCTTTCTTCTATAGAGCACCCCTGTCTCTGCTGCCCAGCACAAGCCTCTTGAGCTACACTGGCATGTCCTGCTGCCTGCCACTGGTGCCAAGTAAGGGGCCTCATCCAGTGAAGTCTGATACCTCATCTATCCAGGTCTAGGTAGAGACTGGCTTTTGGTCCATGTGTACTGGTTTATGTGTAATGTCTGTACCTGGCCACAGATAAACATTTGCCCCTACAGGACTAGAGGTTTGTGAAAATATTGCATAAAATATCAATATTATTATGGTCTCAGCAATTTACAGGACAGATCCTCAAGTCTGCAGACTGCTACCAAGTTGCATCATATGAGAATTATAGTCACAAAGGCATTTTTTTCACCCATTTCAAGTGATATCCCATCTAAGTTTGGCTACATTGAATTTTTACTAAGATTTCCTATTCCACATAAGAAGCAAAAGCCTTGGCAGGCTTTTAGTATTTCTATCGTGCAACCTGTTTAATTTAGTTGCCAACCATTTTCACTTCATTATTTTTTTCCACTTGACTTAAAGATTTTAATTATGGTAACCATTTGACACTAATTACAAGGTAGCTTTTCAAGATGCAGTGTAATTCATTGGATTTGCAAATGTAACAGCAATGAAGTTAGTGGGTAAGTACATTTAGTGACATAAATGCTATAGAGTACTGTAATTAATTTACATGTACTCAATGCTTGGTTATGTCTAGGTACCTGAAAAAATTTACTGAAACACAATCTTAGAGTTTCTGTTTTATCATATATTGTTTTTACCGTTTTGAGTTTTTTCAACTTAAATAAGTCTTCATCTTCACTAAACCAGTTTTAAACTTACAGTCTTCTGAAATTTAAAAATATACAAAGAACACTCTCATCACTGCATTTTAATGAACTCTGTTTCCCGAGTGAACATCACTATGCTACTCATTTGCCGTGGAAAAACACGGAATTTGCATTTTTTACAGGAATATTTAGAATTGCTGGGGGAAAAAAATGACTGAAAATAAAATGCTGGCTTCCCAGTGGAAGCAAGCATTTCTCATGGCTGCTGCAGCATCCTGCCAGGGGGAAAAAGCCACTGGCATGCAAGGAAACAGCCAAGATAGCAGCTGCCCCCTTCTTCCTCTATCATTGATTATCTAAGAGGGCTGCCCATCATCATGAGGCCCCAACCCTCTCTGCCAATCAGCACTGAGAGATGGGCCACATGAAGGGCAGCCTTGGTGAATCAGTAGCAAGGAGTGGGGCTTCCTGAAGGGCATCCTTCTAAGCTAATCAGCAGTGAGGGGCTGGGTTGTCACCGTGTCCCCTCAGCCAATCAACATTGTGGGAGGACTCACCATGGAAAAAAACTTGGATTTTTATGTTTTTTGTACTACAGAATCTTTCTTTTTTTTGTTTTTATCATGGAAAGGTAGGATCCCTGCTTATCATATAGTGAGGGCAATATTTAGAGTGCTTTATGATTGTCCTTACACTCCAATTCCCTTGGTGATAGCTATGGGAAGCTTTAGCTCCTGAACTGCTCTAGGAAGCTGCTTGTATTCTAACTGACATGCTGTCAACTCCCCTCAGAGCAGGTTTCCATGTTGCTCTTTAAATTCACCAGTAAAAATGTTACTGCTTTTTTTACTCTAGAAGTACCACCACCACTACTAATAGCAGAACAGAGCTGGCAATATTGATGACAGGAAAGATTAGGGAGCACCCTCATGAACACAAAGTAGTTCATTTCAAAGAAGTACCCTTAAAATATATTATCAAGCTTGTTGTAATATACAAAGCTGCCTGGGAATTTTTAATGAATTATGTTCATGTTGGAAAAGGCCAAATGACTAAAACTAAAACATTTAACAAGAAAGGATCACTTTTGGTTAATTTTCCATTTTAAAACATTTTCTTTTCACTGTTTTAGAATGATTAATTCAATTTTTCAGGTTGAAATGATTGCTCATTTTAAAAATTAATTCAAAATTATCAAAATTTAAAAAATGAAATAGAAAGTCAAAATGAAAAGGATTTGAGGGGGTTGGCTTGTAAAAATTATAGAGAATTTGACCTTTTACTTCAGTTTTGACTTCATTTTGACTTTGTATTTAATTTTTTTTTAAATTTTTGATCATTATGAATTAATTTTTAAAATGAGCAATCATTTCAACCTGAAAAACGGAATTAATCATTTTAAAACTTAGTGAAAAGAAAATGTCTTAAAATGGAAAACTAACCAAAACTGATAAACATTTTCAAAATCTCAAATCCTAGCAGGATGGTAAAATAATTTGTTGACAGCTCTATTAATTCAACAACTGTATTGAATACTGCACTGAAATGTTGTAAAATAATATAATGCCACAACTCCCAGTTCTATATCACCAGTTTCATGTAATAAATTTGCTGTTAACACTTGTTACCCATAGATGTGCTATAGTTAGATGTTGCTGAAATATAAGGAGGTTTTTTGTGGATTTCTCTTGGATTTGGATAGGGTCTTTATACTTCCTTAGGTTGAAGTGTTAGTGTTTAGCATACTGTAGAATTTCTTGTATTTAATGTGACTTAGGGTTTTAGATAACTGTTTTTAAAGGGAATTCAAGGAACAATAATTAGTTGTTATCTGTATGACTCTTGCATTAATAAAAATTAGAGATTGAAACATTTTTTTTTTGTGTGATGCAGAGATTTTGTTGGGTTCCCTACTCTATGTTTTCAATTTGTTTAGCCTGTCTAAGTATAATAAAACTATCAAGCAGTGGAGAAGGCTTTCTGACTAGCATTCAGAGAAATATATTCTCCAACCTTTTCTTTTGGGCCTGATGTTCATTCTATCTCATGCTTTTCCAGTTTACTTTAATTATTCTGTTAAAAACCTGTACCAATTATGGGGTATTAAGTAATACATAACTAGTTTCCCCACTTGTCTTTAAATAGTTGTAGATTGTTTTCACACACCCTACTGTGTCATCATTGGGCAGGTTATCTACAAATTTAGCTCTAAGTGTTTCCTCATAAAAAAATTACCTCCCACTCTCTGTGCTTCAGTCAAGTTGAGCACCCACAAAAGGAACATACACAATTAGTTAACACATTTGAAAATGTGACTGTGAATGATTGATATTTTTGGCAGCAAGAGGAGGAGAAAAAGTGTCATTTGCAGAAATCAGTTCTTCACTTTATAGGTGACCAATGCTTCTTATTGAAAGAGAATGCATATTTTTCAGAAACTACATAGTTTTAAATTGATACAAGTGTTCATAATAAATTATATCTATTTTCTTGAAAATCCCTTTAAGATAGCTATTTTGTGATCAAAAAAGGGTTACACACCACAAAGAGGCAGAGAAAATTTAAAATATAGAGCACTGGCATATGGACTAAGATGGATTTTAAGAAATATGATTATAAAGTTGATAGAGTTCAGGGGAAAAATTATAATTACTGTACACACTCAAGCCATAAGGAATGAAAGCCAAGAATTGATGTGAGGGGAAAAGATGAACACAAGATATTAAGGAAGCATCAATTGAAAAAAAACAACCCAAAAAACAAGAGGTGAAATAATAAACATTTTGTTTTCTATCTTATGTATTAGGCTCAACATACATGTGTCTCACCTCTTAGGGATGTTGCTTCTCAGACGGTCACAGGGGGCCATTTATGGTGACATGCTGAGTAATTGGTTAGTTTCTGAAGAGTAAGGATGCCTAGGTCTAGTGTCAGAAGAAAAACTTCTGAACAAATTGTCCAAAGGTTCATTAAATGGAGCAGGAAAATAATATTGTCACTAGATGTGAAGAAGGATGATGATGGGAAGATGAAGGTTGCTGTGGGATGCACCATCTGTACCTTGAGCAAGAAAGGGGAGCACCAGAAAGCTCTATTGCTTGAAAATACATATGCTAGTGATCAGCATTAGGATTTGATTTATATGTCTACCTTATTTGTTTGTTTTCAAAAAAGTCTGCATCTTAGAGAGAATGCTATGATATGTAGCAGTTTCCATGGCAACGATGCATTTTTTATTGAAAGCAAAAGAGTTATGTAAAACAAAAAGACATACATAAATTATCAGTGCATAAATCCCTGCTGTACTGGAACCTCTGCCCTCCCCCCACCCTTCTTTTTTTTTTTGTATATGGACAATGAAGGCCAAGAGTAAGCTAGTAAGATGTCTCTCCTTTTCCTTGGCATCAGAAAATAAACTGAGTCTTTCAAAGGAGAGTAGAGGGCTTCACTTAATCAAACATTCAGTGTCACTATTTAATAATGTTATCTGGCCAGATACCTACCCAAACATTTAGCTGAATCATGCCAGCTTCAAGAATCAAGCAATAAAAAACATGTGATTGGGTTAATAATCTTAAGAATTAACATTAATAAAATGCAAGCTCTTTTCATTTACTGTGGAGCAACATTTAGGGTTTATGTTTGCAAGCTTTTCCTTCTAAAAATATAGGCTGCAAACTTACATTAATAAAAAGGGAAACGAAGATACTTATTAATAATCTGATTGTAATATCTGAGGCTTTAATAAAATAAATAAATAAAATCACAGAAATCAGTAACCTGTACTTCCTAACCCTTCCTGGTTGAAAGAAGCCAATAGTTGTTAGTTGCCACCTCAAGCAAACAGACAGACAACCTTGAAGAATGCAACAGGATGATAGGAAAGCAGGGCTGGAAGGGACCTCATAAGGATGTCTAGTCCAGCCGCCTGCTAAAGGCAGGATCTTCCCTGACTCAGCCGTCCCAGCCAAGTGTCTGTCGAGTCTGCTTTTAAAAGTTTCCAAGGATTGAGATTCCATAGTTTCTCTAGGTAACTTGTTCCAATGCCTGACCACCCTCATCATCAGTAAGTTCTTCCTAATTTCCTTGGCTCAGTTTAAGGGCAGTGCTCCTCATCCTGTCTTCTACAGTCACTGTGAAAAGACTACCTTTATCTTCTTTGTAATGCCTTTCAGGTATTTGTATTAATTACGAAATCCCCTTCAATCTTTTCATCAGATTAAATAACCCTAGGTCTTTCAGCCTTTCCTTATATATCACAATCTGTATTAATCCAGTCATTTCTCAAAAAGGAGTACTCTACTGAAGACACATCTTGACTTTGGCTTTTCAAATTCATTGCCCCCTTGAAAAAATCCAGGTTCCAGTAATTTTTAACAAGAACAGTTCAAAATCGGGACTGCTACCCCAAGGATATATCTGAGATGAAACAATCTGATTTCCTTCAGAATCAGGAGGAAAATCCAAAATCTTGAAATTTTTCATGAAAACAAATATTGTAATAATATCTCATTTAACTCTATTGAAATGTTCTGAATTATTTTTTTTATTTATTGTGTTAATATAGATGAACATGAACCAAATGATGGCATTGAAATTAAGTGTCATGCAGTGGTTAAAATTAAATGGTATGATAATTTCCATTGCAAATTTTGATTACGTTAATGGAAAATTGTTGTCAAATATTTTTCACCCATCTCAAATTATACCACCTGCTGCATTCTCTGATTCTGACTCTAAATTGTGGCATGTTTAAAGATAGCCCCAGTGCTGCTAAAAGCAATTAAACAGGCTACAGCACCAAGTTCATATTTCTTGAGCTCATGCTTTTTTGGTAATTTAGTTACAGGTTTCCCTTACCAACTACGATTTTGCCAACCACAGTTTTGAGTATCCATGCTATTTTGGCTACCATGGTATACAGTTTTGAGTAATCACAATTTTCTGTGGCCGCCCATCAGTCCACTGCCTGCCATTTTCCCCCTAAGCCTTTTGTCTTGCCAACCACAGTTTTGCCAACCATGGGAACTTTCAGAAACCTAACCCCAGCAGTTGGTGAGGGAAACTTGTACTAGTTTAGTTTGTTTAGTTTTAGATTTCAGTAGGAATATATGTGTGATTAACTGCTCATCTATAAATTCACAATGTGAGCCTTTCGTTCTATGGTAAAAAATAGCAATACAATAACAAAAGGGGAAAATATCTAAAAGGAATAAAACCCAAATATACCTCCTCACTGAATATATAATCTATTTTTCATAATGTCATGTAACTATCTATATGCATATTGAGTGATGGTTTATATAAGACAATGTAGAAGAGTAATATTCTAATTAAACAGTCTTATTTTAAATATTCAATCTGTTAAATAAAAGGAAATAAAGTGACTGAAAGCATTAACAAATTATTGTCATTAATCTCATTGGGCCCTGCTAGAAGTTCAAATTAAAGCTGGATAGAAGCAAGCTATAGAATTATTATACATTTTTAAACCCTAATGTTGTAGCTCGTTGGCTTTTTTATGGATGGATAGTCATTTTTATCCTGTGATAATGACTTTGCACATGTGGCTGATCTAAATATATTGCACAATTAACCAGTTAATTGTGTAATATATGTAACGTAGCAGGGACCATTATCACAGTAGGTTTATGTAATATGTATGTTTTGAAAAAATCTTAAAGCTTGTGAGAGAATGGAAGCTGAGAAAAAACCTTAGATAAAAGTTATACTTAAATTTCAAGATGCAGTTAGAAACTTGTGTCAGCAGTGAAGACCATGTCCAAGTAGATTATATGATAATGAAACAAAACTCATGATTAATTTGGTCCCTTTAATTTTATTTTCACCTTTTTAGGAATTTTACATGAAAATGTTTTGTCAAGACATATTTCCTTTGCATGATTGTACAAGCCTTCCAAGTGAAAGAATTAAGAGAATCACAAATTGCAAAGGCTTTATTAATCTTTCAGAATTTGTAATGAAAGACTGCATTAAGCTCTTCCTTCAGAAAAAAGTAACTGTAGAGACACCAGAAATAGTCAGCAATACTTTATGATCCAGATACTAGGGGAAAAAAAGAGGGAAGTATTATCAATGTTAGGTGATATCATCTTTAGCACAGCATGTATGCTGTGATAGAGGTCCTGTGTTAATGTAACAAGTTATTATTGAAAAAAAAACTTAATTTGACATGTTCAGGATATATGAGAGAGAGAGAGATGTGAATTGTTCTAAAATATTTCAAAGAGAAGTAAAAATGACCTGTAATGGAAACTGTGAGGAATTTTTCTATTCTTAGATTTGACTGGTGAAGTGCTATAACACCTTGCAGGTAACTATATTGTAGATGCTATATAACACATTTTATTGTATCCAATATGTATAGTTAAGGTGTGTTTTTTCCTTAATATTTTGTGACATTTTGCTCCCATTCTCTTTGAAAGACACCCAACCACTTCCTAGCAAGCAAAATAACCCATGATCCATCCTACATACTTAAAATTGTTCTAACTGTATACTGTATCTCTGACTGTCATATGTAACAACCACCTTTGCTTCATGGAATAAAACCTTACATTCTACTTCCAAATTTCTCTGTGTTCTTGATCTATAGTTTTCTTATGCTTATGAAAAAAGCTTTACATTCACAATCTTGCTTGACTTTATCACAACTGTGCAGTACGTCTCATAAAGGAGACTACCCACAAAAAGCCTTGTCTTTTCTGAAAGGAGTCAGATTTACACACTGATAGCAAAGATCTTCTCTTATTCAACAAAACAGAGGGTCATGGAGGCCACAGTAAAGGCCAGTTTCCTCAGAATTGTCTACAAATTTGCTTCAGCTTCTTCCTGGAAGAAATTATTTGGTCACACTGGCAAAATTGCTACAAGTGTCTCAGTGAATATCAACTATTTTTATTTCCTTGTGTGACAGCCGGCATTCTAGTAGGAAGGGTCTAGTGGACTCACCAGTGACTCCCTTTTATTTTACTCCCTAGCTAGTCCTTAAGCAGTATCCACATCTAGGAAAAATCCAAATTCAAACAAGGCATAAAATGTTTTGTCTCCTGTTTAGTCCCCCTGAGCTATTTTGACTCCAGTTTCTTCAACTATGATCTTATAAATACATTTCACAGGATTTTTTTTCTCTTTACTTTAAGAAGTCAATATGTATGCAATGACTATCAAATATGACATCTAATAGTTTGGGAGAAGATGAGAATTTTTTTTTTCTGCAAAATCTGTAATATGCTTGAGATTACAGAATATATGTCAGTGGACACTAAGGCTGTGCAAAGCTTCAGTTCCTGATTCAATTCAGCAGAGATTCAGCCCAATTCAGTGGCTGAACCTCCATATCTGAATCAATTCAGGAGACCCTTTAATCTCTCCAACTCAAATCAGAACCCTCCAAATTGATTTGGAGAGATTTGGAAAGATTCACCGATCCGGGCATAGACACATATTTAAATGTTTTTTTTCTACATACGAGGTGGTACCACTCAAGGTACCAGGTACCAGGTGGCTCATGAATCCTGAGATGGTGGGGTGGATGGAGCATCCAACAGGAGCATGATTGGGGGGGGGGGGGGGCGGGCCCCACGGGGCGTCGCGGGTCCCCAATGTGCTTGGCAGCTGATCCGGAAGTGGACCAGAAGCATTTCTGATCCACTTCCGGGTCCACTGGGGAGTGTGCTGGGCCCCCCACTGTACCCCCCCCAACTTAGTGACTGGTGCTTCCTGGGGTCCCCCCATGGCTGATCGCTGAGCTGGGGGTGGGGGGGCAGCGCATGCCCTGTTGAATCCAGAAGTGGACCACAAGTACTTCCGGTCCACTTCCAGGTTCATCGCCAAGCACGTGGGTGCCCCCCCCCGCCCCATGCTCCTGTGGGATGCTCCATCTGCCCCAGCATTGCAGAGTTCATGAGCCATGCCTGGTACCTCAAGGAATATTGGGGACAGTGATCTGAACCAATGAATCAAATCATTGTCCCCAATTCAGGCCAAATCCGAATCCAAATCGAATACGGCTCATTTTGTACACCCCTAGTGGACACCTATACATGTGCCTATTAACGCCTTGGAGTAAACTCCAGAGTTCATCTCTCCTTATTGTGCCTGAGGGCATGTCCAGATGAGCCCACATGTGCCACTTGCCATATCTCAAAGCAGTTTGAGATGCAGTAAGAGGCATGTTGGTAACAGGAAAAGTTCCACACACTGCATTTTTGCAGTGTGGGCTCACAATTTGATACCTGGACATCTAAGTATCAAAAAAGAAAAAAAAAAGAACCAAAAAAAAAGTGGGGCAGCGCATGGTCCAGGACCATGCCCCAAGACAACCAGAGATTTAAGTCCTCCATAGAGACACTCTGGTAGCTGGCCAGAGTGTTTCATAGTTTCATAGTTGGTAGGGTCGGAAGGGACATAAGTAGATCATCAAGTCCGACCCCCTGCCATGGGCAGGAAAGAATGCTGGGGTCAAACGGCCTTGGTGATTATCCAGCCTCCTTTTGAAGACCCCCAGGGAAGGGACGAGCAGATCCTGGGGGAAGTAGGTTCGAGATCCTAGCCGCCCTGACTGTGAAGTAGTGCCTCTTAATATCAACCCTGAATCTACTCTCAGTCAACTTGTGGCTGTTATTCCTTGTTACTCCCAGTAGGGCTTGGGGGAACAGGGACTCTGCCATTGCCTGCTGGTCCCTCTTGGCCAGTTTGTAGATGGCCACCAGATCCCTTCTCATCCTTCTCTTGTGGAGGCTGAACAGATTCAGGTCCCGTAGCCTCCACTCGTAGGGCCTGCCTTGCTGCCCCCTGATCATGCAAGTGGCTCTCCTCTGGACCCTCTCAATGCTCTCCATATTCCTTCTGAAGTGTGGTGCCCAGAACTGGACACAGTACTCCAACTGCAGACTGACCAGTGTTGCATAGAGGGGGAGGATCACCTGATGAACCTGCTCATGATGCATCTGTGGATGCATGACAAGGTGCGATTAGCCTTCCTGACCGCGTCCCCACATTGGAACCCATATTTATTTTGGAATCAATAATGATTCCAAGTTCCTTTTCTGCCTCTGTGCTGATGAGAAGGGAGTTCCCCAGCCTGTAGGTATGCTGCTGGTTCTTCCTCCCCAGGTGCAACACCTTGCATTGTCCGTATTGAAACCCATCCTGTTCTCATCCGCCCACCACTGTAACCTGTCAAGATCTAGTTGTAGCCTGTCCTTCTCTTCCAGCATGCCCACTTCTCCCCACATCTTAGTGTCATCCGTGAATTTGAACAAGGTTCTTTTTACCCCCTTGTCGAAGTCACTGATGAAGTTGTTGAACAGTGCAGGCCCGAGGACTGAGCCCTGGGGGACCCCACAGCCCACTTCCCTCCAGGTCAAAAAAGACCCATCCACCACCACTCTCTGGGTGCAGCCCTCCAGCCAATTTGCAACCCATCTGACTATGTAAGCATTGACACCACAGTCGCCTCATTTCTTAATGAGAATGTGGGGAGAGATAGTGTTGAAGGCTTTACTAAAGTCCAGGAAGACTAAGTCCATTGCGACACCTGTGTCCAAGGATTTGGTGACCTGGTCATAGACCTGGTTGCTTCTATGCCTGTCCTTTGATCTGATGCTGGACCATGTTGCCTGCCTTTGCAGGGCAAAAAGCAATGCAGGCTGCAGCAAATTCGACCTGCTCTACATTCCAGGTAAGTAGGGGATGGGGCATAAGTGACATGTAGGAGGGGCACAGGGGGCACATGCCCCACCCTGAGATTGGCCAATTTTGAAGCCACCGCCAACTTCTACAGGTCGTCGCCACCCCCCATCTCATGCTCAACACTACTACTGGCAGCTGCAGGCAATCCCCCCTTGCCACTTGTTGACAACAACAGTATAGATGGTGGCTGAGGGTGGTCCCCACTTGCTGCCTTCTGCTTGCCACTCCCCTTTGGCCGCCAACACTGCCACGGCTGCCCACGGGTGGTCCCCACTCAGCCAGCCCTTGCCACCAACATCACCATGGCCACCTGTTCACAGTGCCCACTCACCACCGCCACACCCGTGCCACTGACACCACCACCACCACCACCTGTTGGTGATTGCCATGCACCCACAGCCTACAGGGGCATGCATCATGCATGGGATGGGGGGAAGCTGAAGAGGGGTGTGTGCAGATGCAAGGGACCATGGAGGGGGCAGCTCATGAGGGGTGCTCCCCCACTCCCTACACAGCCCACGTGGCCCCCCAAATAGCCCACAGCCCTTCCGCATGGCCCACAGCTCACCCGCAGCAGAAGCCACCATTGGGGCACTTGGGACCCTCCTGGCACAGCGCCCCCATGTGGAATGAGGCAGTGCAGCTTGGCCCCAGCTGCCTGACACTTAGCGTTGCCTGTGCCATATTGCGTGGGCCCAGCCTGTCTCAATGCAGGGCTGTGTGCCTTCAGGCAGCTCCAGTCTGCTTGGGCTGTCACCCGGGGCCCCGTGCCACTCACAGCGACCATCTGTCGGGCCAGGCCATGTCTTGCATGCATGGAACTGGCCTGGTATGATGCTGTGCAGGGCCCGCACATGCAGGACCCAGCCCAGCATGACAGGTGGTCCCTGCAAGTGGCACGGGGCTCCAGGTGACTGCTCAAGCAGCCTGGAGCTGCCCAAAGGCTCACAGCCCTGTGTTCATAGAATCATAGAAGTAGGGTTGGAAGGGACCTTTTAGATCTTCAAGTCCAACCCCCTGCCTGGGCAGAAGGAAAAACTGGGCTCAATTGACCACAGTCAGGTAGGCATCAAGCCACTTCATAAAGACCCCCAGGGTAGGAGCCAGCACCACTTCCCTTGGAAGTTGGTTCCAGATCCTAGCTGCCCTTACTGTGAAGTAGTTCTTATGGATGTCTAATGTAAACTTACTCTCCAACAACTTGTGGCCGTTATTCCTTGTTATCCCGGGGGGCGCTAGGGAAAACAAGGTCTCCCCCAAACCCTTCCAGTCCCCCCTAGTGAGTACATAGACAGTCACCAGGTCCCCCCTCAGCCTTCTCTTGTGAAGGCTGAACAGGTTCAGGTCCTGTAGCCTCTCTTTGTAGGGTCTTCCCTGCTGCCCTGGATCATGCGGGTGGTCCTCCTCTGGACCCTCCCAATGTTGTCCACATCCCTCTTGAAGTGGGGTGCCCAGAACTGGATACAGTACTCCAGCTGCGGCCTGACCAGTGTCACGTAGAGGGGGAGGATCACCTCCTTGGACCTACTTGAGATGCACCTGTGGATGCACGATAGGGTCCGGTTAGCCCTGCCGACTGTGACCTCGCATTGTCGGCCCATGTTCATCTTGGAATCAATGATGACTCCAAGATCCCTTTCTGCCTCCATGTTCTCAAGAAGGGAGTTTCCCATCTTGTAAGTGTGCTGCCAGTTACTACTGCCCAAGTGCAGCACCCTGCACTTGTCCGTATTGAAATGCGTCCTGTTTTTGTTAGCCCACCCCTGCAACCTATCCAGGTCTTTCTGCAGTCTTTCCCTCCCTGATAACGTGCCCACTTCACCCAAATTTTGGTAACATCAGCAAATTTGAACAGGTTGCTTTTCACCCCATTGGCCAAATCGCTAATAAAGAAATTGAACAGTGCGGGCCTAAGGACCGAGCTCTGGGGGACTCCGCTGCCCACTTCCCCCCAGGTCAAATATGACCTGTCCACCACCACCCTCTGAGTATGAACCTTCAGCCAATTTGCAATTCATCTGACTGTGTAGGCATCAATGTCACAGTCACCAAGTTTTTTAATGAGGATGGGGTGGGAGACAGTGTCAAAGGCCTTGCTGAAGTCCAGAAAGACTACATCCACGGCGACACCTGCATCCAATGCTTTTGTGACCTGATCGTAAAAAGCAATCTGGTTGGTGTGACATGACCTGCCCCTAATGAAACCGTGATGGTTGCCCTTGAGCATCATCCCCGATGCCGGCGCATCACAGATGTGCTCCTTCAAGATCTTCTCAAAGACGGGGTGGAGAGCATCTGGACCTGCTGATTTGAACACATCCAGCCCTTCCAGAAGCACTCTAACCAGAGTTAGATAGAGGGAGAAACAGTTCTCCACCTCTGCTTAAAACCGTTTGCTATGCATCTTGCCAACTGTTTGATTTATTTTCTTAAGCCCAATTCAGAGCAACCTTGAGCACCTACTGTCTATGGCATAAATTCAGTGTGGGTGCCTATACACATGCTGCGGGGTGGGAAGGAGGGATTTAATTAGACAGCCTTGCAGAAGCTGCTCTAATAAAAACACTTCAGCACCTCATGTATTCAATGTCCCATGTTTCAAAATGGCCACAGGGACTCTTTAACTAAAGGTTGTTTGACGAGTTTAAAGTGCCCTCGCTGCCATTTTGAAGTGTAGGACACTAAATACATGAGATGCTGAGGCACACTGAAGTGTTCTAATTAGAATGCTCAAGCTAAGCTGGTCTGGGCCCATGCAATATGGCACAGGCAGTGCTGGGTGCCAGGCAGCTGGGGACAATCCATGCTGACCATGGGGGCTGTGCCAGGAGGGCCCCAAGCACCCTAATGGTGGCTGCTGCTGCAGCTGAGCTGTGGGCTGTGCAGGGAGGCAGTGGGTCATGCAGGGTGGGGGGCACGTGGGCCCTTCAGGGATGGCATATGGGCCCTGAAAGGAGGCATGATGGCCCTGCTGGGGAGCATG
>NW_005841932.1:2179642-2188172 GCF_000455745.1 Alligator sinensis
TGCAGGTGAGCAGTGCAAGTGCTGGGGGGAGCTGTGCCCTGCAGGGGGGCAGGGAACCCACCCCTTCTGACCAGCCCCACCACGCAGTCCCCCCACACCTGCAGTCCCCCCACAATCCCACACATCTACCCACACACCCCATGCCTCCACATGCCTCCACACCCACCCACTCACCCACTCACATCCCCCCACACCCCTTCCCGTCCCCCACCTGCAAGCCCCACATCTCTCCATCACACACTCATCATGCCCATCTGCCAGACAGGATGAGACCTGCTTGCAGTAGCTGTGGCTGCAAGGGTAGCTGTCCCTACATCCTAGTTAGTGAAGGGGTCAGGGGGATCTTTAATTGTTCTATAATAAGAAAACCAAAAGCAAATAGAAAAACATATAGATATTTAGAATTTAATTTATTATGATGATAGAGACACTGGTAGGCTTCCAATTGCTTTAAAATTGTAAATATATCAATAAAACATTGCCCAACTGATCTCTCTCTCTCTCTCTCTCTCTCTATAATGGTCTTTTGTTTTAATGGTGGAAAAACATGGATTTTGGGTTATTTTAAAGAGTGAATTTGGGCTTTTTTTGTCAGAGATTTGGCAGTTTTTAAATAATGAAAATCAGAATTCCTGCTAGTCAGGCTAGTGGCAGGACCCAGGTAGAGAAGCCTGCTAAGGGCTGGCACCCGGGACCCAGGTAGTGATGGCTGACCTCCTGGCCACTTGGGACCAGGAGGACATGCTTTGACAGTTCAAAACAGGTCACCACATTGAGAACATCTTCTGAGCAATAGCTGCCCTGATGGCAGGGCGGCAGCACACCAACTCTGCAGCCACAGCCCACTGGCAGCTGGCCCAGAGGTACCTCTGCTGTGGCTGTGCCATCTCCATTCAGGTCTGGCAAGTGTGCAGCCTTGGGGGCCACGTGCTGTTGCAGGTGGCAGCAGGTCATAGCCAGGCAGCACCCCCCACTGCCAGACTGCTGCAGTAGAGGGTGCAGAGAACTGTCCAGGATGCTTCAGGAGTCCAGCTGGCACAGGGAGTAGTGTCCCCAGATACCAGTTGGCTGAGCCTAAGAAGCTCCTCTCTGTTTGTCCATCTAATTACCGTGGGCAAGGCCCACCTGGCTAACTAGTAGCCCTTTTTTATGGGGGCTAATGGACAAATGGAACAAGTAAATTTTGGGACAACTAATGAAGAAAAACAGGATAGGAGTGTCATGTGGGTCAAAGGGGCAAAACATGCCTCAGAAGCTCCTGAGAGAGCAAGTAGCCCAGAGCTGCTTGCCAGGGCAGCTTTTTATACTGCTAGTGTCAGCACAGGTGCTGGCCCCAGGCTCTAGTTCCCCCTGGCTGCAGATCCAGGAGGAGCTGGGCAGGGTTATTTTACCCCAAGTGGCACAACTTGCCCCACACCAAAATGCATGTCTGGGCACGTGTGTTGAGGCAAAAATCCCCAGCTCAAATTTGTGCTGCTCCTATTTGAGCTGCTGAAAGCGCACATGCCTGCATGTGTGCATGCGCCCTGGGTGTCCATCTCCATGTGCATCTAGGATTCCAGCGTGCTGAGCCATGTCAGAGCACCCCCAGCTGGCAGGGGGGCCCATGGGTTCAGCCTGCCAACTTGGGGTTGCTCCCCCTGGCTCAACATGTTACAGAGGGACTGACTAGGGAACGAAAGTGCTTCACTGTGGGGCTAAGTGGCAAGCAACACTTGCACTGAAACACTGTTATGCCCCAGGCAGCTGGGGCAGCATCTATGCTGCCGCAGTTTTTTACTCCACAGAAGGATAGCCCTTGCATTTATAAGAGCTATCCTGCTGTAGAGTAAATTAGCTTACTCCAGCCTAATAAAGGCACATGTGCAGATGTGATATGTTTATTGTGCTGCTAATTAGTCAACTGTGCAGTAAAAATCTCATGTACCCAGTAATAGGAAGAGCTAATGGGTTAATGGGAAGAGTTAATGGCAACAACAACAAAAATATTCATTTGTTCTTAAAACAAGTTTTCTAGATGTTTTTTCCTAGATATTTTTTCATTTTTATTTTTCATCTTGGAATGGACGAAGAACCCAGGAAGCTGAGCACCATCTGGGAACAAAACAGTCAAATAACTCTGTTATGAAACAGTTTGTATTTTTCCATGTGTTCACTGATTAGATTAAAGTCAATCTTTCTATTATATGAATGGTTCCCTAGATGATGATATTGTAAGTTTCAATTTCATTAACAATGTCTGTTCATCATGATAACGACCCCATCAGTCTAACCTGTGGGATTAATAATAATAGGTACTTGAAGTACACACTACTTTTATCACTGATAATAGTGGCAAACATTAACTTCTGTTTTTCATTTTTTAAAATCTGGATCTAGTCTCTTAGGCGGCTGTGCAAACTCTGATCTCCTGAACTCTTACACTCTCGTAATTCACTCATTTTAATTCTTTCACAATGCGTGGCCAAAGTCTGGAATGGGCTCCCAAGGGAGGTGGTACTCTCCCCTACCCTGGGGGTCTTCAAGAGGAGGTTAGATGGGCATCTGGCTGGGGTCATCTGAACCCAGTACTCTTTCCTGCCTATGCGGGGGGTCGGACTCGATGATTTACTGAGGTCCCTTCCGACCCGAGCATCTATGAATCTATGAATCCTTTATTCCTTTTTAACACTATCTATATTTTTAAGGCTCTTCAAAACCAAAATCCATGAGAATCCTGGTCTTCAGGGGGACTGAAACCTTCATATACCATTGATTTCCAGTGGTGTTTCTGGTGCTCACATCCTTGCAAATCAGCCCCAAATTGGATAAAAAACCTTGATATTATGTATTATTATAAGATCTATTTTAGCAGAAGTCTTGCAGAGCCTCATGACAGACAATGGCAGTATTAGCATTTGCTTTGAGGGGAACAGGCTCGAGATCCAAAGGTCATATTTTTAACTACATTTGGGCACTATATAGATCTACATAGCTGCTTACTGGTATTTTCAAAGCACGTGAGGGAAAGATTTTTAAAACTATTTGGCTCTCAACTTTCACTGAAAAAAATATAAATTAGGCACCAAAGCATATTTACAAATTGCTCTGGGACCTTTCCTGTTTCTCCAGGTGTCTGTTTATCTTAAAAAATCTATTTTCATATGCTCAGAAGGAGTAGGTATCTAGTTTTAACATGCCGAG
Source organism: Alligator sinensis (assembly GCF_000455745.1). Classification (NCBI taxonomy): domain Eukaryota; kingdom Metazoa; phylum Chordata; order Crocodylia; family Alligatoridae; genus Alligator; species Alligator sinensis. The sequence goes on from NW_005841932.1 coordinate 2,182,826, forward strand.
TGCTTGAGATGTTAGTTTATTGCTATAAATCCCTTTCTTTTTACCTCTGGAATATACATGCACAAGGGTGAGGGAAGGCCATTTCTATGCATTATAAATCATGCAGGGTTGTACAAATAATGTTCCTTGGCTGCCATGATTACTCTTTGAAGGCTCCTGCTAATTGTACAAGTTTTTATCTGTGGAAGATGTTTAACTATTTTATTAGCTCAGATTGAAATATATATTTTGGTTTGGGTTGCCTTTCACGAATACATCCCAACTATTATAAGCTTGCTTCACATGGCAGATAATCACATCTGTTTTATTTGCATGTACAGCCTGGACCTTAAGCATGCTACCTTGAAATACTCCTTTGAGGCATGTTAATCAATGCTAAATTAAAGATAATTATGGTAATTAAATATTCTCCAAGGAAAAGGTGACTGTCCTCAGACTTAGTTCTAGCAGATCACACAAATACTTGTGCTATGAGCCAAAAAAAAAAAAAAGAAACTTACTAAAATCTTCATTAATTTGTATTAATACAGTGTCTTCTTAATACCTTCTGTAGAAATGTGCATTTTAAATGAAAGGCAGAGATTTGCCTGGCAGTGTCTAATGTCAGAGTTAAATAAAAGGCTGGGCTTCATCTGCCGTGTCAGTGTTGGTCTTTCTATTTTACATGGCTCTTATTCAATTTATGCAACTCTCAGACCATAAAACATTAAACAGATACATTGTGATGCTTTGTGTGTGGTGTCCTTCAGTTTAATCTTCAAGTAGTTCCAGCTGAATCAGGCATTGAGGAGACAGCCTAGTACCAATGATATTTTGCCTCTGATCTTTTATCGCTATGATCACACTCTCAGTACCCCTAACTGTAGCCCCTCCTAGATGTCAGTTCTCTGTCATAAATGTACAATTACAAAAAGACTCCATTTAGCTTTCTCTGGGCAGAATAAGCTCTGCTGCTCTCTTCTGCTCTAATATCAAAAGAGACATTAATAAATCTGCACTTCAACACTCAATGTAACCAAGATCAATTTAGTAAGCACCAACATGGAAACAAATAGTCTCTTTATAGCTATTAATAAAGGAGGATAATTGCTGGCATTAGTCACGGCATTTAATTTTGCCAAAGTAGTAGTTGGACAGTTTGCTTTCCTCAAGGTGATGATTTTCTGTGAAGCATTTTCAAGCTCCATGGTTCATGTTTTATAAATAGGCAACCCTTGCTTTGCAAAGAGAGAAAGAGAAAAAAAAATCCAGCATATTGAAAATGCTTCTGTTTTACAACACACTATATACATATAAATAGAGCATCAGAAGAAAACAACATCTAACAATTTAAAAGATGCATCACTATGCTGAGCTATGACTCTGAATGAATGTGCATTCCCCCCTAAACAGTATTTTTTTTTCCTTCAGAACTAGTTTGCTAATCTGCTCAGAACATGCTGATAATTACATGAGATCATAAAAATCAAAGTATGGGAACCTAGCAAGATAAGTGAAGAACATCTTGATGAGTCAGTAGCTCATATTGTATGTCAGGATGATGTAAAGACAGCTGCCTTTATTCTCATTTAAGTTAATTCTTCTCTTTGCTACAATAGGAAGGGTCATTGAAGCAAAATCACCCTACTCACTCTGGGCACTGTTCCATTTCACCATAAAACATATATAACCGGTCTGCACATGCTACTATGAATTGGCTAGTGGCATTCTCACATGCCTGGGATTGGTCCCTTATGGGCATCACAGCGCCACAGATGTTCTCTGCATAGAGTAGGTCATTAGGAATAGAGAGATGTGCATGTTGAAAGCACTCTCTCCCAGGACTCTATTTCCACTGAGAAATATGGGAGGAGAGCTGCAGGAACCATTATTTCCTACCTCTTGCTTGTGATACTCCTAGATGGCTCAAATCATACTAGATAGAGAGCCCACAGCCTAATGATGGCTGTCCACCCACCCAGCCACAAATATTGTTATTAGCCAAGTCTACCATTAAGAAACTCATTGTTAATAAAGAACAGCACATAATGGAGGAAAATAGAATTCATGGCTTCTCGTCCTGTGGTGTAATATACTGACAAAATTATTTTTCATTATGATGACAATATCAGAAGATCATAGTTATAATCGGGCCATTACATTAAAGGGTTACTGAAACAAGTTTATCTGTGACAAACAGTTATAATCTATTTTGAAAATAAGGTTTTACTTTTACTTGAACTTGCCTGCAACCTCTTTTGAAAATACAGCATGAACTTAGCTTGAGGTTTTTCTACCACAGTATTTATCATTGGGACCTTAATTATCATATTATATTTGTTTTTGTTTTCCTAAGGAAGACATGCCTTTCAGATTCACTTAGATTCAGCCAAGCTGGAATCTAGCAGTATTTCCCTTGGTTTTTGAGACTTTCAGGTAAATAAAGGACAGCAAGGTCAAATGTGTGTGTAAGTGAATGCTGATTCAGCATTTATGGTTTACTCATAATCTCTTTTCAATTTAGTAGACATTTGGCAGCTTTAAGCATTAGTAGGAAATGTTTTGACATTGTAGATTTTTCTTCTGGCAAAGGAAAGCTATGACACCACCACCAAAAAGAAAGTTTATTTGAACTGATGAAAAAGATCATTATTTAAACAGAAGTCTGAAGGATGGTATAATACTGGTTTACAACTGCTTAGACTAGAGAGTCCATACTTATAAAATGGGTTCACTGGATTCCATTTCTCTCACTCTATGGATTTTTTTTTTAATCAAAACATTAAAACTGGAATCCTACATCTCAGATATGAACAAAATGCTGCTGCACTTTTTACAAATGTAGAGGACTTAAAGTTAGGATGCAAAGGAAAATAAAATATGGAATAAAATATACATGGGGTAAAATGCATATTGCCAAATGATAATATGTATTCAAGTATACATGTAAAATGTGTAAAAATAAATACTTCTGTTCCATCACATTTCTATCTCTGTTATATAAAAGAGGCTTCACTTACATTGAAGAGCATGACCTTCACCTCATTTAAGTTCCTCTCCTTCCCTTTATAACATATTTCTTAATTCAAACATGTCTGACTATATGTCTCATTACTGGCGACGCATAGTGGGTGCACGTGGGTGTATGTCCACCCCCTGAGATTGTCTGTGCCCCCACAGGACTGGCCACCTCCACCGCAGCTTGCCACCCCCTCCCCCCTGCTGTTGATACTGCCAGTGGCATCTGTGAGCGGTTGCCAATCACTGTTCGGCACTCACCAGCCCCCCCACCCCAACACCACTGCAGCTGCCTGTAAGTGCTCCCTGCCCAGCCATCCCTCACCACTGCTATAATCACAGCCACCTGCAAGCAGTCCTCGCTTGCCACCTCCATGCCTCCACTGCCAACACCACCACCACTGCCTGCGGGTGGTTGCTGTACTCCCCCAGCCTCAGGAGGCACAAGGCATGCATGTATTTCATTGAAGTCATATGTTTCACTACAGTACTTGTTAAGCTTTAACCAGGTTTGGGATACTTACAGGAGACAGTAACAGCATGGATTGAATGTTACAATAAAGTCAGCACCAATAATCACATAACAGCTTTTATGCAGTGCCAAACTTCTAGAATATGGGACAGCACTACAATTGTATTTTGTCTGAGACACATTAGTGTATGTCAAGCATATGACTAGAGATTTGAAGCTTATTCCTGTGATTATTAGGAATAATAACCAAAGTTATTGCACCAATTCTGGGTGAACCATACCAACACATATTAACAAGGTCCCCGGCTCCAGTGCGAGATGTGCATGTGTAAGTCCACTGCGCCCCTGTGAGCCTAGGGACCCCAAGTGAGACCCCAGGACCCCCGACAAGCCCTGGCCTGCCTGCAGGTAAGCAGGGGCCCATGGAGGGAGGGACCTAAACAGCTGGGAGTGGGCTGAGTGGGCCGAGGAGGGTCACGGCCCCCCTGGCTCCTACTTTGCCCAGCCCCCCAGGGAACCATATAACTGTATCCTCACATGCAGGCTGCACAAACAGACATGCTACTGGGCCCAGGAGTTTGTGCAGAAGGGCAAGCAGTTTGTGGAAGAGAGCAAGCACAAGGGCCCGAGGCCTTGCCTGTGAGCCCCCTAGGGTAGACAGTCCCAGCTGCAGGCAGCCTACCAGCGGCATGCCACGGATAGGAACACATCACACCTCTAGGGTCCCCTCGGGGCTTGTGGCCCCGAGGGGGCCTAAGTGGCCTCCACCCAGACGGAGCCCATGCTTCTGGGCTCCATGCAGACGGAGCCCCTGGCTCTCGGCTGCAGGGTCTGTCTGTCACTTTTTCAGGCTCTGGGGTCCGGAAGCATGACCACCTACCCTTGTGAGGTCTACTCCCTTTTGGGGTCTCTGGCACACCAGCTGGAGGAGCTCCAGGCCACAGTCTAGAGATTGCATGCTATCAGGGACTATGAGCAGGAGATCAACTCCTACTGCCAGGCTCTACTCCCTCAGGAGGCAGAGGGTCGGCCACGGTTGCTTTACAGGACTGGGGAGGACTTGGGGACCTTCCATGCTGTCCAGCCCAGGGGTTGGACCAAGGTGGTCAAGGGACCCAAGGCCCACCGCACCAAGGCTCCCCCACCGCTGAAGCTTTGCAACTGGTATGAACCTCTTGCAGCCCCAACAGAGCCTGCTAAGTTGCCAGCTCCTGCAGGCAACAGAGTCTCAACTGTAGCTACCGCCTCCACTCTCCTTAAGACAAAACACAAAGTGTTTGTCATGGGAGACTCCATCCTGAGTGGGACTGACGGGGCAATCTGCCACCCCAAACCCTTAGCCCAGGAAGTCTGTTGCTTCCCTGGAGCCTGGATCTGAGACATTGCAGAGAAGATCCCTGAACTCCTCCAGCCCATTGACCACTAGCCTATGCTTCTCATCCATGTGGACATGAATAATATGGCTCAGAGCGCTCCCAGCTGGGTCATGAAGTGCTACAGGGATTTGGGAGTGGGGCTTAAGGGGTTGGGGATGCAGGTGGTGTTCTTATCGAGTATATACGATAAGAACACCACCTCCTCCTGTGTCCAGGAGTATACGACATCCACCCCTCCTCCTGTGTCCAGGCGTTTCGTAACCTGGTCATAAAAAGAGACTAGATTGGTCAGGCACGATCTGCCTGCCACGAACCCGTGCTGGTTTCCCCTCAGCATAAGTTGTCCTGCCAGGCTCTCACAAATGTGAGCCTTGATAATTTTTTCAAAGACTTTGCCAAGGATGGAGGTGAGACTGACTGGCCTGTAGTTGCCCGGGTCTTCCTTCCTCCCCTTCTTGAAAATGGGGACCACATTGGCCCTTTTCCAGTCCTCCGGGACTTG
>NW_005841932.1:2190956-2201694 GCF_000455745.1 Alligator sinensis
CATCCATAGATGCTTCTCAAGCAAATCCCAGGACGTCATTCTCCCATTGTACTCAGCTTTGGTGAGGCCACAACTGGAGTACCATGTCCAGTTTTGGGCTCCTCAATTCAAAAAGGATGTGGAGAAATGTGAGAGAGTGCAGAGGAGAGCCACGTGCATGATCAGAGGTCAGGAAAATAGACCTTATGATGAGAGGCTGAGAGCCATGAGACTCTTCATCCTGGAAAAGTGCAGGCTCAGGGATGTCAAAATCGAATGGTCCCAAGCTCCTCCACGACTGATTCAGGCTGGACGTAAGGAAGAACTTCTTAACTGTCCAAGCCCCCAAGGTTTGGAATAGACTGAAGCTGGAGGTGGTTCAAGCACCTACTTGGAACACCTTCAAGACACATTTGAAAGTTTATCTTGCTGGGATCTTATGATCCCTGCTGACTTCCTGCCCCTGGGGCAGGGGGCTGGACTCAATGATCCTCCCGGGTCCCTTCCAGCCCAAGTGTCTATGAAATCTATGAAGACTATGAAACAGCAGTGTTCCTTTATTCCCAGATACATTTCTAACAGAATAACTTTTGTTTACTATTGACACACTCTTTAGAAGGAGCCTTACAGCAAGAACATTTCTGTAATATCCCTAAAAGAAAGCCCCAGTGACATTAGATAACAGGCAGATAGTGGAGTTTTAAGTTAAATTCCATTAAGATTTTTTGTGGGAGTCATTCTCAGCTGAGAAGTAATCAAGTCTGATGAATTTAGACTGAGAATATTTAAAAAGAAGCTGGACTTCCTTGAAAGGGTTGCTGCCTTGAAAACAAAATATGCCTTCTGAAAATGGAAGGGCTACCATGAATTGAGCTGTGTTAAATTTGGTTAAAGAAAATCATAGGCATAGAACATGGTAAATTGTGGAAGATTCTTTAAATGGCGTATGGCTACCTTGAAAGTACAAACCTGAAACACTGGAAAGATATTTGTACTTGTAAAGTGGAGCTTCTGAGAAGTTTCTTTCCTCCTGCAGACCCTGGCCGTGTGATAGGGGTTCAAGCATGGCTCCTCGTTCGGCAAGCTAACTAGCTTTTGATATCTGAAGCACAATTCTGGGTCTCTTTATAGCAAGAGAAGCCAGATGCCATTAAAAATATAATGTCAGTGCACTGAAGTCCTTCTCTTTTGCCCATTTTTGGCAGCACTGCCCATATTTAGAAAGAAAAATATTGCAAATATCATGGTACATGCAATGGCAGTTGGTTTTAGTGTCCCCCTGTTACAAAACTCTTGAACTGATGACATTTGAGGTTTAATGTCTGGGTACTGCTTAGTATGTTGTCTGATAGCAGAGAGAGAATGTGAACAGCCTTTATTCCTTCTGTTGAGAAGGAGGATAAGGAGGTTATATTGCCCATGGCTCTTTCTCCTCTGCTACTGATCTCCGCCCAGATACTGATCTTCCCATGTGGGGCTCTGAAGTCCAATCCTTATTCTGAAAAGCCAAAAATTCTTTCTTTGCTTAAATCCTTTCCAAACACTCTTCCCTTCCTAATAATCACAATATTTAAGCATTCATGCTCTCCATTAGTTGTTCACTTCTTGTGATTTGCACTACAGAAAAAAAGTTCATCCTTAGAACTCAGACACCACTAAGTGTCGTCAAAATGTGAAATATGCACCTCAAATAATCCAATTCCCTCAATTTTTACCATGCACAGAGAGTTTCCCTTCCATACATTTTATACATATTATAAAACTATTTTAATTGATCACTATGATAAACAAATACCTCTATGTGTTTATCAAATAGAGATCAAATACCTCTATTGATACCAATATTAATACCAATATCAAATACCTCTATTTGTTTAGGAGTGGTTGTTCCTTAAGGACATGATCCTAAATAGACAAGGGAAGTCTGTTCTGGTCTGTAGGAAAGGTAGCAAAAGGGCTGGAAGACCCACTTGGCTCAGTAGGGAACTCATGGATTTCCTGAATCTGAAAAGAAAAGCTCGTAAGGGATGGAAGTCAGGAAATACCACTAAGGAGGATTATGCAGCACTGGCCTGCACTTGTAGGGAGTGGACCAGAAAAGCCAAGGCTGAAACCAAACTCAAACTGGCTACAGAAATCAAAGACAATAAAAAGTCCTTCTTCAGGTATGTGGGAAGTTAGAGGAAAAAAGCCAAGGGAAACATTGGATCTCTGCTGAGCCAAACAAGGCAGCTGACAAGCGACATCCAGGAAAAAATCTAATTTCCTCAATGATTACTTTGCATCGGTTTTCCACCAGCCCAAGGGGATCACCCTGCCTGACAGGATTCAGGATTACCAAAGTAAAGGCAATCATACACCAAAAAATTGGGGAACTGTGGCCTCAACAACTTTATGGTCCAATGGCTGGGGAACTGGCTCTGTGGTCAGACCCAGAGAGTGGTAGTCGATGGAGCCAAGTCAACATGACACATGGTGATCAGTGGCATCCCCCAGGGTTCAGTACTCAGACCAGTACTCTTTAATATATTCATAAATTATCTTGATTTGGGTGTCAGAAGTACACTGGCTAAATTCACAGATGACACCAAATTAGGGGGAAGTGCAGTCATGCTAGAGGATAGGCTGGGGATTTAGGCTGACCTGGACATGTTCACAAGGTGGGCGGATCAAAACCTGATTACATTTATCACAGAGAAATGCAAGGTGCTCCACCTCAGGGGAAAGAACCCACATCATACTTATAGGCTCGGCAGTGCTACACTCACTAGCACCACAACTGAAAGAGACTTGGGGGGCCTGATTGATCACAAGAGGAACATGAGCCACCAATGTGAGGCTGCAGTCAGCAAAGCAAATAAAATTTTGGCTTGCATCTACCGATGCATCTCAAGCAAGACCCAAGAAATCATCCTCCCACTTTACTCAGCCTTGGTGAGGTCACAGCTGGAGTACTGCATCCAGTTGTGGGCTCCAAACTTTAGAAAGGACATGGAGAAGCTTGAGAGAGTCCAAAGGAGAGTCACACACATGATTAGAGGTCAAGAGAACAGATCTTCTGAGGAGAGTCTGAGAGGCATGGGACACTTCAGCCTGGAGAAGAGAAGACTCAGGAGAACTTGGTGGGAGCTTATATAAGGGGTATGCATCAGGAGAGAATGTCTGTTCACCAGGGCACCCCAAGGGAAGACAAGGTCTAATGGTCACAAACTGCTGGAAGATCATTTTAGACTGGATATAAGGAAAAACTTCTTTACTGTCCGGTTCTCCAGAGTCTGGAATAGACACCTCTCAGAAATGGTGCAAGCACCTACTCTGGATATACTCAAGATATACCTGGATGCTCACCTTGCTGGGGTCATCTGACCACAGCTGACTTTCCTGCCATTTGGGCAGGGGATGGACCCGGTGATCTCACGAGGTCCGTTACAGCCCTAACATCTATGAAATCTATGAATCTATTTAAAATGGTGTAATCCCATCACTATAGCTTGCAGTCTTTTTGCCATCTCTTTACCATCCTGATTATATCCCATCTTGGAATTAAATCTTGCATCTTCAAACAGTCCCATGCAGGCAGATGCACTTTTGCTGATGTTTATTGACTTCAGTTGGTATTCCTGTGGCTATAGGGTTTCATCTGTCTGGAGCTCATTCCAGAATTGGGGCCTCTTGATTATAAAATCTTAGAGGCTACCTTATCTTTCTGAAAGTTCTTAGCAGAATTGTGAGTGCTGTAAGGCATAACAACCTTAAAGCATAGCTGTCTGATACCTGACTTGAGTCTCATGGATTTCTATTGATGCTTTAACATGTGCACTGTGTACTCCACAGGAATATTTTGCTATGGAGACAGACTTAAACTATTAAAAATAACTTCTACACTGTAAAGATGACACAGCCTTTACTAGAGTCTGGAATGGTGTCATCATAATTCAGGCAGCAGTTACTAACCTTCACTATCATTAATAAAGTATTTTCAGACAAAATAAAATATATATTGGAGGTAAGTATGCATATATTTATATATTTGAAAATCTATTAATGGACTGGGGAATGTCAACATACAGTAATATTTCCTCTAAAGGACATTTGAGTATTCACTAACTTTTATATTTTGCATTGCATTACTTTTATCTAACAGATGACACAGTGTTCTATAAGTAACACCTTAAGTCAATAGAGATGGCTGTTTATAGCTTTTATGTAAAGGATAATATCTACCACTGAGTTATGAATTATAGGTAGACAAATTCAATCATTCTAAACAAGCAGAAAATGTAGAGGATTTGTAGCTTAGTCTACAGGTAGAGAAACAATTCTATTTATTGAGACACATTAGAGAAGACCTGTACCAAAATCTAGCATGACCTATTCAGAATGATTTTTCAAGAGCAAAAAAATAAGAGCAAATAGTGGAAACGGTTGTAAGAAATGGAGCCAAGCAAATCATTTTAAACAGTTTTAAATATTTAAATTGAATAATAAGGAAATGAATGACAGATGTAAATAGATCATTTTAAAGGCTTTGAAGACTTCTATGATTATCAATCTGACCAAAGAGCACAGAATTTGACTCAACAGCTCTTGCAAAGAAGAAAACTAATCCAGATACACAAATGAATAACACTGAGCCCAATAACTTGTGGTGGAACTAAAACATGATTTTTGAAAGACAGCCCTTCTTGATTAAATACTTCAAGTGATGCTAAGTGGTAAATTTACCACATCTCTTTAATAAATTATTCTAGGAGTTAACTATCCTTACCCTTAAAAAGCTGGGGGGGGGGGGGGTTGCGTTTTCGGTGTTTTTTGCGGGGGGGGGGGGGGTTTCGATTTCAGTGTTTCTTACTTTAGCTTCCATTAATTAGATTGTGGTATGTCTTTTCTTCCTAGACTAAAGACTGATGTTAGGCATTGTCTCTCTCTATAGCTACTTAAAAACCTGGATCAAGTTACCAGTTGACCTTCTTTTTTAATAAGCTAAATTGATTTTTTTCTTTGTAAAGCATGCTTTCTAGACCTTGAATCATTTTTGTAGCTTTAATCTGAATTCTAGCCAATTTTTCAACTTCCTTTAAGAGCAGAACTGAGCACAGTTATTCTAATAGTTGGTTTCACTGATATTCTGGTACAAAGTAATAATTACCTCCTTAGTCATATTCATTATTGTCCTCTACATATTCAAGAATCATTTTAGCCTTTGCCTCATGCCAAGAGATCATGTTTAGAAGAATGTTTATAACAGGGGTGGGCAGTTATTTCAGTTGAAGGGCCACTTAATAAGTTTTGGTAAGCTGTCAAGGGCCTTATGGGTAGTTCCACCCCTTGCCAGTTGCCCCGCCCTCTTGGGACTGGAAGTCCCACCTCCTAACTCCTGACCTTTGCCACCAGAAGTCTTTCCCCTTGCCCTCCAGAAATACTTCTTTTGGGAGGGGTGGTTGCCATCTTGGAACCAGAAAAAAAACCATATTATACACTAGAAGTCAAACACTATAACATATTTTAAGTTTATTACAATAAATATTTTTGTCATGATTTGTGTTTGCGTAGTCTGTGTAGAGATGAATGCATAATAATAAAAATAAATTCTTAGTTGTCAGGGTGTGTGGTATGGGTGGTATGGGTAGTGTGCAGGGTATGTGTGCATGGTATGTGTGGTATGTGTGGTGTGTGTGATTTGTGTGTGGGTTTTGTGGAGTGCAAGTGTGTGGTGTGGGTGTGGCATGTGGTATAGGTGTGGTGTGTGTGGTGTGGGAGGTGTGTGTGTGTGATGTGTGTGTGATGTGTCTGTGTGGTGTGCCTGTGTGGCATGTGTGGTATGTGGTATGTGTAGTATGAGTATGTGGTATATGTGGTATGGGTGTGTGTATGGTGTGTGGAGGGTATGTGTGTGTGGTATATGTGTTGTGTGTGTGGTATGTATGGTGGATATGTATGGTGGGGTGTGGGGTGTACGGGGTGGGTGTGTATGGGGAGAGTTGTGAGAGGTGAAGCTGTGGGGAGTTGTGTGGGTGAGAGAGGTTGGGGTATGTGGGGACCCCCTCAAATTCCCCTCATGGCACAGCAGCAGCAGGTGGGGATCTTGGCACAGGCTGGATGGAGCTGTGCCCCACCGGGCACCTGTGTCCTGAGCACCTGCCTGCTACTGCTGCCACTGCTTGCTGGGGCTGTGCACTATGGGAGGCATGTAGGGGGTCTCCTCACCCCCCACTCTCCCTCACTCCCATACACTGCCCACCGCAGCTCCACAATGTCCCCCTGGGCTCGGGCTCTATGCTGCCACCAACTCCAGCCCCAGCCCCATGCTCTGGGCTCCCTTCCAGCTGAAGCCCCACCCCTGCTGCTTCCCTACCTGCTGCCTCAGAGCCAGCAGGAGACCGGGGAAGCAGAGCAGATCCCGGGGGCTGTGGCAGCAGCAGCTGCACATGGAAGCTGCACCCTGGCTGGCCAGGCCCTTCTGCCCATGAGGGTGGGAGTCAGGCTATAAAGTATGTTTCTGGGGCTGCATGTACACTTGGGTGCCTTGCTCCCAACCTTGTGGGTGGAAGAGCTGGGCAGGGCACAATTAGTTGGGGTGCTGAAAGTGCTTGGAGGGCCAGATCCAGCCCATGGGCCATATTTTGCCCATCCTTGGTGTATAATGATACATAAGTCCTTTTCAAGACCTTGGCTTGTAAGAACATTATGTGTTCTTTACCTCTTCGCATTCAGTTATATTAAAACACATTACAATCAGTCAATATTTAAAATAGACCAGGTCATCTTGTCTCTTCACTGGTTCTTTTATAGTTTTGGAAGCTTTCAGATGAAAAAAAAAAGTGCAATTGAAAGTTAATATTTCAGTGGGAAAAATCAAGAATTCAACTAAGAAAGAAATAGTGGTCTTACCAGTTTACTTAGTGACTCATTGCATGCAATTAAAAATATGTTACTTTTTTTAAAAGAACAGAAAATACAACAAATGATATCTTTAAATTACGTGAATCTCAAGACAGAATAGAAATGTGTTACTACATTTCAGAAGAAAGCCAAATCCATGCATACATTAGTATATCACACATGAAATCAAATCAAGTAACCCTTTGCTGGGTGCTTCTATAGTATCCAGCTTTCACATTTATTTTACCAACATCCCCATAAGGAGAAGACAAAACTGAATATGAAATAATATTGCAATGTCTATATATTGAATAATCAAATAATATAAGAAGTATTTCTGTGCCAGGGTCCTGAGCAGTCATGGTCACATGCCTCCCAGGTTAATTCAATTATTTTCAAGAGATGTTATAATACTGGCTGAGATATGACTAGAAGACTATGAAAATTATATTGTGTATAATACATACATAGCAAAGCACTTCGGCATTTACAGTGCTTACCTCATACTCTGTAAATCATTTAGCTCTTGTTTATAACATACTTATTCTTTCAGGTTTGCAGTAACCTATATAGAGTAAGGAGGGCTACTTCCAGTTTTAACAGAGATGTACCTCATATTTGGTGCACTGGTGATATTTTTTTTCCCAATGTGAGTAAAAATAGGTATTCTTCTTAAACCACAGCATTTATCGACATGAACAATGCCCCTGATTCATTGCAATTGCTCATGTGAATAAGTTCTGTGAAACTAAATCTTAATTATTTTGAATGGATATGGCATTTTGGATTAGACCTCATGTATTATGGCATTTCCAAAAGGAAAAAAATGTAGAAAGTGTTTTAATTTGCAATTCATCTGCAGACATATAATATCTGATGTACTGCTCTGAAACCTAGTTGATACATGCTATGCTGGTGACATTTCTTCCAGATGAACCTATCTGCTATGTCTCCTTTAGCCATCTGTATAGTTCATTCTTGCATGGCATCCCCTGTGAATGCAATCAAAAACTTAAAGAAACTGCTTCTCTGGACCACAGAATGAAGAAAAATAATGGATAATTAAAAAAACCTGTTAATTTAATCAAATGAGGCCACCTCATATTTACTAAAGAAGTGCAAGACCTCAAGGCTTTCTTTCTATTTCATTTCCTTCTCATTTTTTTCTGCATGGGGAAAAATGGATAGTGAACATGCTTAACCTGCCCCAGCCTCCTGCAAACATTATAGAGGAGCTAAAAGAGAAAACTCAAGGGCAAGCAGCCAAAGAGCACCCTTTGCAAAACCAACAGCATTTCATCTTCTCTGAATTTACAAAGCTAATCTGACCCCAAGTTCCCCTCCCAACTCCATTTAAACAGAATAGTATAATCACAAAAGATTACAAGTAAAGTCACAAAAGCTTTAAGTGCTGTGACAATATGTAGGTAGGTAAGGAGAAGAGCAAATTGAATTAATTTCAAGAATAAGACAATTAATATTAACAGTAGAAAGAACTCTCATTCTTTTTGAGGCCAAGACAATTAGAGTTCCTGGCACTTACCTCTTCATTTTAATTTAATGACAGGGTTGTTGGTTTAAACTTTTCTTGGGGACATATGTTAGGAGTAAATGGTGCTCTGGGTCCAGGGATTTAAATTTAGTTCACCACACAATCTTTGGGAAAGCATCCGCTGCTAATTAGAGTCCTGTAAAACAGTAGCCAGCACGTTTAAGCCTGACTGAACATAAGAGCTAATGACCCCTATTTTCCCTCCAAGGCAAAAACAAACTAAAGAATACAGAGTACAACTAGTAAACTCTCTGAACGTGGCATGCTATAAAGCAACGAGGCCCAAATACAGATATATTCTTTTAAGATTCACAGTCCTGAAATAACAATACAAATTAACATAATAATGATACAGTAAAAACTGGTGATCTTAAAAGCTTCCTTTTATGTTTAAGATAAGCATGACATTATCAGTGCTCACTGAAACTCCCTTTTCTATGAATGCAGAACACCAATACTATTTTTCATACTTTACCACACAGTAAAGTTGTATAGTGACACTAAGTGTTTATTTAGGAAGTTTTAACAAATATACAACAATGTAACACATTATTTACATGCAGGCATCAAATACAATATTAACTATGATGAAATTGTTATTTCTTGTTATGTCTTGTTTACATAAACATATATCACCCTTTTTATGATACCATTACCATACTATGGAATGAATTTTCTTGCATCGTCTGGTTATGATCTGGTCATGATGTTCCTTGGAGTTTTCTTAAAGTAAGGAGAATTCTATCTTCATCCAGATTTTCCAAGTCAAGCTTATCTGTGAAACTTAGGGGGGGACATGTCATATACAATGTTTCTTTCACAAGAAAGCATCCTTATGGCCACAATTCAACACCCAGTAGCGATAATGAAAAGATTACTGGCAATGAGAAGTCAGGTCTTATGAGACCTCACTCTTAGAGATTCTGTAGCATTCTCATCGATAGGGATATCCCTGGCAAATGATACATTTATCTCATAATCAATATGTTAATCACATGATGAACTGTAGTGCCATATGTTCAAGCACTTTATCACCCAATGAGCTTTAAAAATGGTGATTCAGCCTCAGAGATGGTACTTGAAAAGTGCAGAGTTGCTTTGGAGCTTTAACTTGACAGCGTGGCATGTTACACATATCGTGATAGAGGTTGGCTAGGTCCTCCAGCATCCCAGGACGAACTGTATTCTCCCCTCCCACATACCTTCCTGGAAGGGGACCTTCTGTGAACTCTGCTGCCCTGGAGTGCTTCCGTATGAGATAAAAGAAAGGTATATTTGCACTTTATAGACCAAATGCAGTCAGACTAACTAAATATAGTCAGTCTATAAGATGCAGAGCTACCCTGCCTTCTGCTTGACTTCAGACTAACACAGTTAATGTTGACTCACAGCAGATATCATGACTCACCATTCTTTCTCCCTTCCCCCAACTGGTCTTCAAGGCTACTTCTTAAAGGAGCCATTAGCACCTCTTCTCTGTGAGAGCCAAAGTGTGCACAAACACTCAGTACCACACGCTTTACTACTTGCACACAATAATCTGAGGGCACACACAGAAGTGACAATTTTCGCTTGATCTGGCCACAGAAAGTAGTCTATAATCATGACCAAACACAAGTGCATGGCTGCCAACAGCTTAAAAGATGTCCAATCAGGTGAAAATCTGAATCCTTATTTCATGACAGGTCAGACAAAGCTGTTTCAAAACAGAGCATCTTCTGTAACTTCTGTCTGCCTGCCTGCTAGCCTGTTGCTGTTTTCAGAATGGGAGGAGGAAAGGCAACAAAAGGTGTTTGGTCTGGGGTTTTCTCAGCCCTGCTGGAACGTGAGGCAGGTGTATTGGAGCCCCCCTGAGGTAGGGAAGGGGGGTCCAATTCATCGACCCCACCTTCCAGTATGGATTGGAGAACCCCTACAATAATCTCCCTCCTCTTCCTTTCCCCACTCCCATTCTGAAATGTTGCAGTCTTCCAGCCAGCAGTTAGATTCCCTTCCCCCGGGAACCAACTCAGAAAGCTTCTTGCAAAGCATTCTCAGTTATAGCAGGTAGCTGCATTTCTGTCTGCATCCTGAAAGAGGGTCAGGGAATTTGTCTGGAAAGCTTGGTCATGGGGACAAGGTGGGGAGAAAGGAAATATATATACAAAAGCACCTCATAAAGTGTTGTAGGTGAGTTCTAGCCCTGCTGTTCCTGCCACCTTTCCACCCTTTTCACACATATTTCCCCTGCTCTGGACAAGGATGTGGAGCAGCTGCATCACCCAGGGGAACCTCAGTTGGTAAGCTTAGAGTTCACTTTTTAATATCAGCATATCTGAAAAGACG
>NW_005841932.1:2201725-2210881 GCF_000455745.1 Alligator sinensis
GGGGGGGGGGGGAGGAGGGGGGGAGAAGGAGGGATGACAGCCCCTTCCAGCAGCTCTCTGAATCCCCTTGCTGGCAAATGATAGAAGAACAAGTTCTACAGGAGCTTTCTCCCCCTCTGGATGTATGAAGCATGTCATGATAGTTTCTGTAAAGCAACACTACCTGTTACTTGATGGCAATAACATCTGTAAGGGGCTTGAAAGATGCATACATTTGCAGCTTCTAGCAACAGTGACAATACCTTTAAAACTTATAAACCATATCTGACTGCATAGTATTGGAATCCAGTAACAAAATTTTAATGAGTTTTGGGAAGTGTGCACGTAGATTACGACAGAGTCCATTTGAGGTACAGTGTTCCTAATGACTGCAAATTATGTGACTCTAAAGGTGGAAAGTATGTTTGATTATTTTGATGAAGCTTAATGCGTTATACTTCCAAAGCTGTCTATACCATAATTGAAAAAATGCAAGAATATTTTAATCATTTTACCCAGTATTCTAATGTACCCCTTTTAATATAATATAATATAATATAATATAATATAATATAATATAATATAATCTCCATCTCATGTAACAGTGATGGCCAAAACCTATTCAGTATATCTGTTATATGCAGGAACATGACAATCCAAGATATAGTCAGCCCAGTTCTATTGGAGTCACTGGATTGGCCTCAGTTTAAGTCTAATGAAAATTTGGCCACAATTGTTTCCTCTGTTTTTTTCTAGTGACATCACTTGCCATAGCAATATTTCTTAATTTAAATTTAGAGAATAGCACTAGAAGAATAACACAACGAGAAATTCATGTAGCATTTCTTACATAAATCAGACTTCTTAAAAATGTACACTTCATTAAAATGTTGTTTAGTTTCAGTATTTTTACTGTTCAGTCTATTGGCCCAATCCTGCAAACACTAACCACTTGAATAACTTGTAACACACTTGACTAGTCCTGTTGAAACTAGCGTTAAGGAGATGAAAGTGTCTGAATGTATCAGTGGGCCACATTGCAATGATGCAGGTGTGTCACTCCATTAGCATTGACTGGAATTCGCCAATTGCTTGTCAGTAAAAGGGAATATAGTTGGATAAATGTAATGATTTGATGAAACATCATGGACTCATAAAGATAAAGTTTTATCCATGAGGATAAAACTTATTCTACAGAGTGTAATCAGGAAGAAACCTCTGTAGACCTATTGGAATTTAATATAAGTCTGTGAAATGCAGAGCAAACCAATAAAAATATTAGTTTATATTTTTAAAAGTATGCAGCTAGATCTGCCAAAAAGGAGGAGTAAACACTAAGATTCCCAGAAGATGCATTTTTCTTTTAATGTGTAATAATTTTGAAATAAAGGTATTTTTGAATGATTCTGAATTGCTCAGAACACCATTGAGCGGCAAGTAGCAAATAATATTGCACTATCAATCAGAGATTAATATCAGTATATGAGATCACAATATATTTGCTCTTTGAAATGCAATGTTTTTTTCAATATTTTGTAATAATTTACAAGTATTTCTTTATTGCCAGAGCATCATAAAAGTTATGAGTGGAAAAGACTTTGGAATCATCTCATTAAACTCCATGTAAAGGCATAATTGCTTTGTATATCTTTTTCAGAAGTGACACAGTTTCTTCCACTTTCTGAAATGCACTATATTGTAATCCAATGTTGTGCATCTTGCTGCTAGGACTCTTTCTTGAAATTCTGCCATAATTTCCAGTTTCTTCATTTCATTTTAATTTTCCTAGTTATGTGACTGGAACGGTGCTCATTTAGGTTGGTAAACACTGACCAGAGACTTATCATAGCTGCATTTTTGGAGCTTCAGGTAATGCTTTATGACAGTGACCAAGAAATAAAAAAAACCCTCTCCCATCACTGCTGTGAGTCCAAGTTTAACTAAAAGCCACCATGTTAAAACCATAAATCCCAACAGCAGTTATGCACAAGCACTTCTCTGTTCTGGACAGGATTATCATAAATTTTGTGGTCAAGTCTCATTATTATTGAGCTCATGCTTAAAGTTCTTAGGTATTTTCCAGTGAGTGTTCCTCCTGCCTAGCAGCAATAAAGTCCTTTTTTGTTGTTCAAACACACATTCAGACACACACGTTGTTCAGACACCTTTCGTAAGTTAAGTGCATGGCTAATACTTACAAGGGTTCTTTCCCAAACTGCTAACTACTTCTGAAAATCTATTCCTTTACTAATCCTATTAATGTAAAATATTGTATGTCCACAGTGTTCAGAGTCATCAATAAGCCAGCCATATTTGTTTAGCTATTTTGTCCTCAGAAAATAAAACCCTCAGCCCATTCATTTTATGGTTGTTCTCCTCTGGCATCTCTTCATTTTGTTAATTTTTAGTAAACTTTTGAGGGGCCAAAGATTGCAATGAGATTTCAGTAACACTTAAAGAGCGATATCCAGAGAGAGAAAGACTATGCCTTTTTGTCCAATAGTGATAGTTTTGCATGCTCCAGTGTGGGATCGTGACTTGCCATTTGATCTGAAATCTATTTTCTTTAACAAATACAAAATTCATTGTTCAGTATCATGTCTCTCTCTAAGTGATGTTGGTTTAGTATTCATCAAGGCTTGTCTCTGTTTGCATTGTAATGAACAGTTTTCTTCAAAGAGGTATAAAAAACAGAGGCTAATGAACTATGTGACTTCATATCCTAAGATCAAATGAACTGACAGAAGTCAAAGGCATATATTCCTATATACAAAAAATAAACTACATGCTCCTCTTTTGCCAAAGGAAAACCACAAAGAATATAAATAAGATTTCTAAGAGAAGGAGAACTAGCTGGTTACTCTGTAACATTCTTCATTGGACCCAACCTCTCCCTTTAAGAAAGGAATGGACTTAAATGTCTATCTAAAGCTCCTTCCAATGATATTATATTAAATTCATGCTATGTATGTGAATGTTGCCTACATGATTACATGAAGTGTGTTCTTCAACCAGACTAACCTGACTGAAAATTTAGTCGAATTAGATGGGCCAATGCAAAAAGTTACAAACAATGAGGAATATCATTTCTTCTTCCCATATTTTTTAAGTGTTAGTGGTGGTGTCCTCATGAAATCTGGTAAATGGCTGAGGTTCATTTCCAATACTGAAGAATATTATATTTAGATAATCTTCTGGAATGGAGCATAACAAATGGAACAAAATCTAACAATACAAAGTGCAATTACAATGGCTTCAGCTCTAACATGGGAACATAAACTGGAGATATCTGAGGTAGGGAGGTACCCGGGAGTACTGGTTGACTCATACTCATGCATTCATACTCGTGCATAGATGCCAGTGCAACACAGCTGTGAAAAAGGCAAGCACATATATAGAGTGTATAAAGCAGGGTATAGAGGAGACATGGAAGTACTAATAAAACTGTATAAGGCATTGGTACAACTCCATTTCAAATACTGGGTGCGACAAGTCACTAATTTTTAAACAAGATAAGTTTAACTTGAAGTTAATTCAAAAAGGTCCATTAAGATGGTTAAAGGAATGAAGACTTTTTCTTATGAAAGCAAATTGTTTAATGGCAAAACAGAGTTTGAGGGGGGATATGATCACTTCATACATATACGGGACAAATATTAGTAAGATGAAGAGCTTTTTAGGCTTAAAAGCAATACTGCCTCAAGGTCAAACAGTTATGGACTGGCTATGCATAAATTTAGATAAGAGATTAGAAGATTTCTAACTGAGGAGTGGCATTTTGAAACAGGCTACAAAACAAAGTGATGGAGACAAAGAACGTTCCTATATTTAATACTGAAATGGGAAAATTATGCAAGGGAAGTACAAATAAGACAAAAGACTCGTAGTGCAAGTGTCAGCATGTGTGATGTTGAATCATGTAATTGCAGTTTACAGGTAAGGGTATAAAAGTAGTTCTGTAATGTAGAAGATATGATAATGCCATGTCCTGGGGCTTTGCTGATCACTAGTTGGACTAGTTCCTCAGGACTAGAAAGGATTTTTTTTCTCTCTCATCAATGTTTCTTGCTTCTGGGAATGGGTAGGGTGAGGTGGTGGCAAAGTTCACTTTCACTGAGACACTGCATCAGCCCCTGTAAGGCTGAGTTTGGAGTATTGTTTGCTTTTTTTTTTTTTCCTGAGCTGTAATAATATTCCCTCCCACACTAGAAATCCAGAGGTTCCTGGGTAGAAGACAGTGATTTTATATTCAGGGTCATACCAATCATCAGATTTGGGATTGGAAAGGAATTTTTTTCCCTCGGTTAGACTGGGAAAGACTAGATATTTTTGGCTTTCCTCTGTAGTGTTAGGGTCATGGTTCTTTTACGTGGTCTGAGCTAACTATATGTATAGTAATATATATATTGACTACTCCATGTTGTTACAGTGGAAGTCACAGGCAGTTCTCGCATCTCCTCCATCTCCCCTGCTTTTACCTGTGGTATGCTGTAGGGGATTCTTGGTATTTTGGATATTGTTCTTTGTAGTTCTGTATGAGGGTTGAAGCTGGTGATTTTGGGGATTCCTTTAGTTAATGAAAACCCTCCTCTTTGTCTTGCACCATCCTTACCACTGCCAGAAAGTCTTGTAGACTTTGACTTTTAAGAGGCATTTATTCCAGGGAGGGTGACAAATCGGGTCCAGTAGAGATTATGTACAGGTTGGCCCAAAGATCTGGGCCTCACGTACAAGGCCTGGGCTCATGGCCTGCAAGGCCTACCCATACACTCTAGACAAAAAAACAAAAACACAAAGAACAAAAGGAGTATTTACATATAATATATAGTTCTGCCAGCAGGGATGCCCAGGGGGGCCTCAGGGCATCAGGGGTCGGCCCACATGAACAAAGTCTGAGGTCTCGGCTTTCTGGATGCACCTCTGCACTTTTAGCAGCTGGTGGTGTCACAGGGCAAGGAGCAGGCATCCCACCTTGACTCGGCACAGTGCCCCCTCAAGGGCCCAGTATTCCTCAAAGGTGGACACTGTCTGCCAGAGGACCGCGTGCTTGAATTCAAGCAAGAGGCGGGCCCGCACCAGCAGGTGGAAGAGCTGCAGGGTGTCAACCATCCTCATCCCGGTGAGCCAGTTTCACCGGCTCTTCAGGGTGGTCATCTTGGACTGGCCAAGCAGGAAGTTGGCCAGGCTGACTGCAGCCCATTCAGCCGCTCGGTATGGGAAGGAGTGGATGTAGGTGTCCTCCAAGAAGTCCCAGCCCAGTGCCCGAAGCAGCGATTCAAGGGTGGCAAAGAGCAGCCACAGCTGGGGGTAGTTGAGGAAAGCATGGAAAACATCCTTGTCCAGCACCCCTGGGCAGAAGGGGCAGGCTGCTGAGGCCACCGGGTCCAGGTGGTGCACAAAGGTGCCAGTGGTCAGGATGGCATGCACCAGTCTCCACTGAGGTCGCCGGTCTTCTTGGCAGTGAGTGCCTTGTACAGCATGTGCCATGCTAGGGTCCCGGGCCCTGCCAGGTGCCGCCACCACACGGTGTCAGGGCATTCACCCAGCACCTGGGCATGCCAGGTGTGCACCACCCACATGTAGAGTCCCTTCCAGGGCAGTGTGCCAAAGGGGCAGCCCGTATTGCTGCTGGGGGGCACAGGGAACCTAAGTAGTGTGTTGGGCCAGTCAACCAGCTCACTGGCCACTGATGGGATGACTGGCAGTGGTGGGAAGGCATCACCTGCAGTGTCCACGGTGGGGAGGGCCTGGTTAACCTGAAGGTAGCCTTCTAGGGCAGTCACTGCTTCTGTCAGGAGGGCGGCCATAATGGCCCATAGAAGCCGGCCCATGGTGTGGATGAAGTGCAGTGCCAGCCAGGCAGCCAGGTCTTCAGCTGACAGCCAGCCCAACTGAGCAGGGTCCAGGAGGTGCCCCAGGCGAGTGGTGTGTGCCTCAATGAGGGCAGCCACGCAGCTGGTGGAGGCCCGACTCAGCACCGCACGCTGCAGGGCTGGGTTGTAGATCAGGGGCTCCTGAAGCAGCTGATGGAGCCACCGCATCTGGCTTGAGGACAGAGATGGAAGGTAGTCTGCTAGGCCCGCACCATGCTGTGGTAGAATGGGGGAAGGACCACCCTGTTCAGGAAGGTGAGGTCCAGCATAAAGAGCTCCCGGTCAAAGCCAAGGCCCCCCACTCACTGCAGGAACCGACACGCCAGCTGCCGCCATGGGAGGTGGTCCTCGGCATACAGGAGCCACTGGAGGGCTTGCAGGTGGTAGGCAGCCACCCTGCTGGCCAGGTTGATCAGGCCCTGGCCCCCCTCACTGGTAGGCAGGGAAAGGGCAGCTCGCGGGAGCCAGTGGTGTCTGTCCCAGAGGAAGTCCACTAGGAGCCGCTGCAGTCTCTCAAGCAGCTCTGGCAGAGGGTCCAGCACAGCACAGCGGTGCCACAGCGTCACCACCGCCAGGTTGTTGGTGATGAGGACCCGGCCACGGTAGGAGAGGGTGGGCAAGTGCCAGTGCTGCAGGCAGGCCTCCACTTCCTCCGCCAGGTCCTCCCAGTTGTGGGCTGCAAAGGCCGGCAGCCCCAGAAATGCTCCCAGGGCTTTGAGGCCTTCCCAGTGCCAGGCAAGGCCCCCAGCAGGTCCGGAGGTGGTCTGCCAGCCCACGTCCCGACCAGAAGCATGTTACTTTTGCCCCAGTTGATGCGGGCCAATGCAGCAAGCTCATAGGTGCATTGGCAGTCCACCAGGGCCCGCATATCCTCCTGGCTGCCCAGGAAGACTGTCACGTCATCCGTGTATGCTGTCAGCCAGATCGGGGGGCCAGTGGTCAGACCCGGTGCCGGTGGCAGGGCTAAGCTGGTTAGGCGACATAGCAGAGCGTGCAGCAGCAGTTTGATGGCCAGGGCGTACAGCATGCCCAACAAGGGACAGCCCTGGTGTATGCCGCGATGCGCCAGGAATGGGGAGCACAGCATGTTGTTCACCTTGAGCAGCTGGAGGCCTTGTGGTACAGGACCCAGAGTTCTGTGATGAAAAGAGGCCTGAAAAATTTTAACCGAAAATTGGGGATTGTTTTTTTAAATCAGAGAAAACCAGGATCCCTGGTTATAAGACACCTATGCCAGGCTGCTGCCTGCAGAATCACAAATAAAAGGAGTCATTCTGACCTTGCATCAGAAGAAAATAGGACATAATTACATTCTTGTGCCAAACTTTGCACTTTATATGAAGCTAATTAGAAGGTGACTGATCTGAGTCGTTACTGTCTTTGATTGATCTCGTCAAAACAGATCTGGTTTATAAAGCTTCTGTTTAACTGCAATGTTATAACTGCTAGATAAAGTAGTTCCATTTTTATCATGTACTTATTATTACATAATGTGTCCTTATACAATTGACAACATGGAAAAATCAAGTCATCAGGGGCAAATCAAAACCCAGTGCTATGCCTATATCAGCACATTGTCTAAAGCTGATGACTGTATTGGGTTATCCCAGAATGCATTTCAGTCATGAAGTATAGAGTTTGAAGGTGAATTCAAGATGACTAGGTACCCCAGTTTGGATGCTGAATATGTGAGAGTCTTACTAATTCCTTCTTCCTTCTAATTAGTGCTATCACCATCTTGATTAGTGCCCTTTTCTCCAATACAGTTTTAGATATATGCTCTCTGATCATCTAGTGCAGGGTGCTCAACGCCCAGTCCATGAGCCAGATTTGGCCTATGGAGCCATGTGATCTGGACTTCAAGACTCCCCAAGGGTTGGAAAATTTGGGGGGGATGGAGGGAAGGAAAAGTGATGGCAATTAATACTGTCACTGTTCCTCTACTGTCATATTGTCAAGCCTGAGGTGTCAGATGACATAGCCCTGCACCTGGGATCCCATCTTCACAGAGAAGGCAACAGTGCCCTATCAGATGCCCATGGGACTAGGATGATAGGTGCAGACCTGAGGGCAAAGGGACTAAGGCTGTGTTAGTGGAGCTGATCCAGTTCATGAGGGCTGGGGCTGAGGCAGTAGGCCTGTTCCCATGTTGTTGGTGGCAGAAATCCCTCAATTCAAAGATGATCTCTACCACAACTCACTGATGGGTCTGGAGGTGACTTGAGAGTCCAATCCTTGAGCCACAGACCTATCCACAGAAATAGCAAGTCTTTCCACAAGATAGAGGAGACTACAGGCCAGGATTTCTCTCATTTTCCTTCCTCTACGCTCTGTTCTCTGTTTTGGGGGCAAGACAACTTACCTCAAAATAGGCTTCCACTTGGTTGAGGTCATGGCACCATTGGAGTTGGCTGGCAGCCAGCTCCTTCAGTTCTTAACATCATTATCTGTTTTCTTAAGGTATGCTTTCAGTGTGTCCTTGTAGCATTTCCTTTGGACACCATGAGATCTCAAGCTGTTACTAAACTGGGAATTGAATTTGTGTTTGGGGGTTGAGAATTGGGCATCCACACACAATATCTGATCCAGTGAAGTTGGTGCTTGAGGATCACCAGCTCAATGCTGGCAGCATCAGCTTCAGAAAGGATGCTGGAATTTGTGCAGCAATCTTCCCATTTAATGTGAAGGATTTTCCAGAGGCATTGTTGGTGATAACTCTCCAGGCTCCTGAGATGACGACAGTAAGTCACTCAAGTTTCACATCTATAGCAAAGAGTGAGGAATGATGACTGCATTCTAGACCTAGATCTTGGTGTCTTTCCAGAGATCACAAGTCCTGATGCTGTTCTCAACATTTTAATGGACCTGGCTGGCAACAAAGAACATAGGATGGTCTGAAACCACAGTTAGTTTCTAGCAAGGTTTCCTCAGCAAGAGGTTCAGGAGGATGTGGGCAAGGATTGTCCCTGTTGTGGAAAGAAAGGTTATACCTTGATATTTCCCACATAGAGACTTATCTCCTTTCTTAAAGATAGTCATGACGTTGGCATTTCTCAGATCCCCATGGATCTCTTCATTGTTCCAAATGCATAGAACAAATTTGTGGAGGGTCAGTACTAGTTGCTCCCCACCAGCCTTGTAGATTTCACCAGGTATGTAATCCAGTCCAGTAGCCTTGTTATTCTTGGTTTACTTGATGGAATGCCAGACTTCTTCTAGAATAGGAGGGTTGGCAAGGGATCCTTTTTAATGGTGTTGGGGGATGGATTTGATGGTGATACCTGCCATAGTTGACTCATGGTTC
>NW_005841932.1:2210912-2214731 GCF_000455745.1 Alligator sinensis
AAATTCTCTTTCCATCTAGCTTGATAGATTCATTGTCTTTGAGGAGTGTTGTGCCATCCTGCGATCACAGGAAAGTAGGACCATGGGAAGCTGGGCCATAGAAGGCATTCATTGCCCATAAAAAAACTATGTATGCAATTTTTGTCAGCAGAAAGAGGGAGCTCTTTGGCTTTATCTTACCACCCCTGATTTAAGATTTCCTGGATCCTCCTTTGAGTTTTGGCTTTAAGCTGATCTGTTTTTTTCTTATGCTGAGATGAGATGTCATCTGGCCAAGCAGAATAAGCCTTTCTATTCTGATTGAGGAGGGCTTGGATCTTGGCATCACTCTCCTTGAACCAGTATTGCTGAAAATAGGTGGTATAGCTAATGGATTCAGCACAGGCTATATGGACGGTGGCTTTAAACCCCTGCCAGAGTTCCTCTATGTTGCCTTCATTTGTGGACAGGGAATGGAGATGCTGCTGGAGATCCTTACAGACCTTCAGCTCTTAAAGAGATTTGGTGTTGAGAGTCCTCCTCATTACTTTTTGCTATTTTCAGTGCTTCGGAGCAAGCTGGATGTTCATAATGGATCTGACAACTGTAATGGGACCCCAACTCCATTACTAGAAGGGGGGCAGAGGTAGGGCAACCCAGGTGCCCCAGCCCTTTGCCATGACTTCCCTTCCCCTCATCTCAGAATCCCCCTCCAGGGGCTGTGGGAGCATTGCTCATGGGAGAGCTAGCAGGTTCCTTTCCCAGCATTCAGCCCACCTGAGCAACCAGGATCCAGGTTGCTAGGCAACAGCGCGTGACTGGGTCAGCTGGACAGGAGGTCAGATGACCCTAGCAGGCATGCAGTTCCCCCCCCCCGTGTCAACACACACACAGTGTCACCTATGTCATGTCATGAGTTTTGCTTGTCAGTAGTTTGAAGTGCAGTTTCCCAGAAACCCCTGCACCTATCTCCTTGAAACTTTCCAGGATTTGTGGCCTCAGCAAGAACTACCACCCCTGCAGTTTTCACCCCACTGTGGCTTAACACACACATGACATGAGTTTTGCTTTCAGGACTTTGAGGTGAATTTTACCAGAAATGCCGGCACCTACCACATTGAAGCTTGGCAGAATTCATACCTGCATCAGAGGCTACAATCCCTGCAAGTTTAATCCAAATCAGACAAAAAACTACAAAGTTATAGATATTTAATTGATTCCTCATTATATTCTATGGCCGATTTCTGAATCACCAAATCTTTTCTGAATCAATTCAGAAGCTTCAAATTGACTTGGAAAGCCTAAAGCTTCTAGCAATTTGATTCAGATTAGTAGGTTCAGCCTCCAAATCATCTGAATCATCTCCGATTCCAAATCATGAACCGTAACTTTGTACAGCCCTAACGTTTTTGACCACAGAGAAACTGATCCCACTGGATGCAGTTCAGCCCGTAGCAGATAAGACAGCCTAGGTTTAGGGCCCCTTTTCTAGCTCCTTCCCCGTATAGGGTGAGCAGAGTTGAT
Organism: Alligator sinensis; assembly: GCF_000455745.1. Lineage (NCBI taxonomy): Eukaryota > Metazoa > Chordata > Crocodylia > Alligatoridae > Alligator > Alligator sinensis. Next base: position 2,212,416 of record NW_005841932.1, read on the forward strand.
CCTGACTAGGGTGGCTCAGTCAAGGCAGCAGCTGCTGAATCGCACCCCTGTCTCTAACCTAGGTTGAAGATGACCATCAGGCTACTGCCATTTGCATGCAGATTTGTGGCTGGAGACTGACAAATTCACTAGCCCTGTCTCTGTCACCACTTGCCCATTGCTGCAGGGTTTTTACATACAGTGTCACATGTCCCACACTTCAAAATGGTGATGGGGTGTTTTAACTAAAGCTTGTTCAATTAGCTTTACTTAAAGCGCCCCCCGCCACACACACACATCATTTTTAAGCAGGAAGACAATGAATAGACATGATGTGGAGGCTGCTGGAGCATGCTAATTAGGAGTTCCAGCAGACCCAATTAATTGAGTCTGTTTTGTTGTGCGCTAATTAGCAGTAGTTAGAACAAGGCTAATAGAGGTTATGAAACTCAATGAAATGCTTCCCTTCCGTTTCCTTTCTTAGTTTCATTCTGCTATGTATTCTGCAGCCAAACTATTTTGTCTTCTCCTTAGAAATACCTTTTTTCCTATTTTAAAATCTGTTTGCCTTTTTTTTTCTGCCTTTTGAGTTAAAAGTGATAAACCCTCACCAATAATCCTAACTAGTTTAGCAGGTTACTTGGAAAGGTAAAGGAAGCATGTACCTGGCAAACCAATTTGGTTAACCAATTTGATTATGATTTTACCATCCTTCAAAGTTCAAACCATACTTGGGGATTAAAGGACATTTATTTTTCCATCTTTTCACTTCTAGATTCCAGCCCAAAACAGAGGGCCAAAAAACTCAAAGAAAGATGTTTTCTTCATATTTCTTGAGTGTAATAGTTCCTTTTCTAGAAATATTTCATAGAATCACAGAAAATTGGGGTTGGAAGGGACCTCAGGAGGTCATCAAATCCAACCCTCTGCTCAAAGCAGGACTGTCCCCAACTAGATTGTCCCAGCCAAGGCTTTGTCTATCTGGATCTTTAAAATCTCCAAGGACAGAGATTCCACAGTCTCTTTGGGTAACCCATTCCAGTGCTTTACTGCCTTCCTATTGAGAGAGTTTTTCCTAATATTTAACCTAAACTTCCCTTGCTGCAACTTGTTCTGTTATCTGCCACCACTGAAAACAATTTCGCTACAATTTCCTATGCAGCTGTTTCTGGTGGTCCTCACAGGAAATTTTCTCTGATGTCTTTGGGACATCCTTTTCCACTTAAGGCAGTCCTATATGAATCTAGAGTAGGATCAGAAATCCAAATGTATTAAAATGTTTTAGGAAAATATTTAAAAAATGTAATTATCCATTTTATTTTGGATTGCAGGAAGAGGACCTGGAATATGTCAAAGCTAGGTTATATTCCCTTTTCTGAGTAACTCAAAGGAATGGAGTGACATTGAATGGAAAGTTAGGCATTACATCAGGTAAGGTGAGGTCTTGAATCAGGGTATCTGACATTCTTGGCCACTGTCTTAACCATAAATTCTACAGTTTAGCCATATTCATAGAAAATGGGTAACCTGACAATTTCACTTTTGTAAAAAATGTCCCAATCATATGGAAAATCTCTTCCATCCACCCTGTTCTTCTTCCTTTAAAAAAAACCCTTCTCTATGAAGTTTTCTCTAAAACAAAACATTTCAGCTAAACATTTCAATTGAAAAAAATATTCAATTGCATTATCTATTCCAATAATCATGTTTATGACTATAATAGAATGTCTTGCATTCAATAGCTTGTCTAACTCTATCACAACTACATAGTTGGTCCAATAAAAGATATCACCCTAAGAAATCTTTGTCTCTTAAATAATTTCTGGGCCATCACAGGTATATCCCTCTTATACTCCCATAATATTTGAGGAAGGTTTTGTACATTTCTTTATATGAAATTCTCAAAAAGGGAATAAAGTAGTTTATTCTGCCACCAGTGTGTGCAACTGACATTTTCACATAACTGTGAAGCTAGTGAGATAAAGGGAGGCAAGACAGGTATTCTGGGTTTGTGAGAAAAGATGAATTTTTAGTACATCTCCCCACTCTCCCTCTCCCTGCCCATATAAATATGGTGAATATTTCACTTGTATTACCTCAGAGGTATTTGCAGGCTTAGATGAGGTATATTCACTTCCTCAGTTCGTCATACTTACATTGCTAAAATTCTCTCAGTTTTATGGCCATTGATAATGAGATGTATATTTATTTAGTTAGCTTGTTAACTATTAGCCATCTATCTAAAAATGTCTGAGTGACTTACAATAAACAGAAAGCAACCCACAGACAGTATTTCCCAAATAACACCTGAAAATTTGAGAACTCTAGACCCCGCTC
>NW_005841932.1:2214771-2220433 GCF_000455745.1 Alligator sinensis
GAAAACTGTCCAGCTTTTTCTGACCTTGATTCTTAACCACTATTTACATAGGGTTACCATATTTTCAATTTCAAAAGAGGGCACTTGTGGTGGGGAGGAATGGGAGAAGGGATATATGATTGTGGGGGGGCAGTGATATGCCCCCTTCCCCCAGCCCTTCCAGTGCCCCTCACTCCTGACCTGCAGCTCCCTGCTCCCTCCCATCCCTGCTACCCATACAGCTCATGGGTGTGCATGCACACACACACACACCTGCCAGCAGCTGCCAAGACCCCACCCCCAGAGCACGTGATCTCCCACCAGCCAGTCAGCTTGCCCCACTGCCCCCAGCCCCAAGCAAAAGCAGAAGCAAAGCAAAAGCCTGGACATTTGCTTGCATTAAAAAAAAAAATACAACACCTGGATGCAGGACAAAGGGCAATAAAGAGTGCATGTCCATGAAAACCCAGACATATGGTAACCCTAGTTTACATCCAGATATAAGAAACGTCTTCCTACTTCCCCCAGTCCCTGCCCACTCATCCCACTCCCCTGCCTGATCCCCAAGGGAGATTCCTTTACCCTCCTCTAATATTCCTTCCAAAACAGCACCCCCTTTCATAAATAAGTTCTGTTGGTTTCACCCCCTAAAAACAGTTTGCTGCTATCTTTGTGGCTGGCCTTCTCTTATTCTGCTACCCTATTCTGCTGATCTCTCCCAGAACCTCATGAGATAACACACTTCCTGGACATTCTGTATGTCCTGGAGGATTTACTTTATGTCATGCTGTACACCAGTCCAGCTGTAGATGTCTTGCTAGGAAGATGTGCACTATTGGGGAGGCCAACTTGCTGCAAGGAGTGTACTGTGTGTGGGTGGCATCCTGCCATGCAGGTTGGCAGTAGTTTTACAGAGTTTAGATTATGGATTGTATAGGATGGCTTTGATAGGCATGATCTTGTCTCTGGCAGGGGATTGGACTAGATGACCTCTGAAGGTCCCTTCCAGCCCTAGTTCTCTATGATTTCTATGTCATATCCCTTTTAGAATAAAGCCTTCAGCTATTTGGTAGTCTCAAAACAAATAATGATCATGGGTAATTTCCCATCCTACCTCTTTACTCAATCTATATTTGAAGGACTTTTAGAAGGACTAAAAAAGCCCCACAGTAAAACAAAACATTTCATTCTGTGACAAAAGCTGAACAAAAATGAATGAGGGAAGTTGTTTTGCCAGACTGAAAAATTAGTTATATTTCAATGGTTCAGTCAATTAGCCAACACAATTCATTATTGATTGAGTAACATCACAGTATTTACATTGTTTTATAACTTAACCTCACTAGTCCACCAGAGGTACATCTCCATAAGAGACTCCTGTGATACTTTTCCTTTTTTTTTTTTGTTATCTAGTTAATTATAATACACTATTCTTTTGCTCTCAACTGTTGTCAAATCACAGAGCATTAACAAATCCTCACACATTTCTGACTTTATGAGAGCAAACAGAGGCAGCAAACAGGGAAAGCAGTTTGCAGACAGCTTGTTAGGAGCAAGACAAGGAAAGGGAAGAGGAAGAGAAGCCAGGCACCAGGCATCAGATCCTGCCCTGAGAAGGTAAGTGATCCAGGACTGCCTGTGCCTATGGCTTGCCAAGTGTTTGTTTGGTGGGCTGTGTGTGTTTGGGGTGTGTGCTCTAAGAATCTGGGAGAGTTTCTAGATGAGTGATTGCTGAGTGATTGCTGCTTGTGCCTGACAAAAGCACTAACTAGAGCCAGTTCAGGCCACCAAGGTATAAAAGGAGACTTCCTGAGCAACCACAGAGCAAGCAAACAGAGGCAGCAAGCAGGGGAAGCAGTTTGCAGACAATTCACTGGTCAGTTCACAAATCAGTTTGCTCCCTGCCCCCCTGCTCCTTGAGGGGGAGCCTTTTAGCTTGGCAAGAGGAAACAAGGGAAAGGAAACCTTTCAGAGACAAGGAACAGTAAACAGTCCAGCTTACAGGTGAGTTTGCTAGGGTAGGTATTCTTGGAAGAAAGGCATTAAGAGACAGGAGGCAGATTAAGAGACCTAGGGAAATGGTTGGAGGACATCACAATCCCAGAGCCACAGCCACTGCCTCTGCTTGCACCTGTGAGGTGTCTGTCCAGGCATGACTGCTCAACATCAAGGCTTCCAAGTGGTGAGGCTCCAGAACCTCCTCCACCATGAGTTCATTGAGATGTAGAGCAATGTGTAGATGCACCCAGAGAGAACTTGACAAATTGGAGGATTGGACCAAAATAAATCTCATGAGGTTCAATAAGGGCAAGTGCAAAGTCCAGCATGTAGGAAAGAATAATCTCATGCACCAGTACAGGCTGGGGGCTGACTGGCTGGGCAACAGCTCTGCAGAAAAGAACTTGGGGGTCAGAGTAAACAATAAGCTAAATATGAGCCAAAAGTGTGCCTTTGTTGCCAAGAAGGCTAACTGCATACTGGGCTACGTAGACAGGAGTGTTGCCAGCAGATCTAGGGAAGTGATTATTCCTCTCTTTTCAGCATTGGTGAGGCCACATCTTGAGTACTGTGTGCAGTTTTGGGGCCCCCACTGCAGAAAGGATGTGAAAAAGTTGGAGAATCCAGCAGAGGGCATAAAAATGGTTGGGGGCTGGGGCATGTGATTTATGAGAAGAAGCCGAAGGAACTGGGCTTATTTAGTCTACAGAAGAGAAGACTGAGAGGGGGTTTAATACCAGCCTTCAACTACCTCTTTACGTTCTGGTGAACGTTTGTTCACCAGAGCGCCCCAAGGGATGACGAGGTCGAATGGTCACAAACTACTTCAAGATCGTTTCAGGCTGGACATAAGGAAGAACTTCTTTACTGTCCGAGCCCCCAAGGTCTGGAACAGCCTGCCACCGGAGGTGGTTCAAGCGCCTTCACTGAACACCTTCAAGATGAAACTGGATGCTTATCTTGCTGGGATCCTATGACCCCAGCTGACTGCCTACCCTTTGGGCGGGGGGCTGGACTCGATGATCTTCCAAGGTCCCTTCCAGCCCTGATGTCTATGAAATATGCTAAATGAGTACATGCATAAATATACTGATCTGGAACTATATCAAATAAATCAGCAGACCTATGACTGTAAGCTTCTCGGGGCATGGAGGTGGGTTAAATATTAAGAAAAAAAAAACTTTCTTATTAGGAGGTTTGTAAAACACTGGAACAGGTTACCCAGAGAAGTGCTGGAATTTCCATTCTTGGAGGTTTTTAAGACCTGGCTACACAAAGCCTTGGTTGGGATGATCTAGTTGAGGATGCTCCTGCATTGAGTAGGGGGTTGGACTAGATGACTTTCTGAAGTCCCTTCCAACCCTAATACTCTATGATTCTATGCTTCTATGAACATAAAACTAGATTTCATAGACATTCAGGCTGGAAGGGACACTGAAGGGTCATCAAGTTCAGCTCCTGCCCCAGGGGCAGGAAGTCAGCAGGGATTATAGGATCCCAGCAAGATAAACATCCAAATGTGTCTTGAAGGCATTCAAAGTGGGTGCTTGAACCACCTCCGGTGGCACTCTATTCCAAACCTTGGGGGCTCGGACAGTAAAGAAGTTCTTCCTTATGTCCAATCTGAATCGGTCATGGCACGCCATTCAATCTTGTCATGCCTTGGGGTGCTCTGGTGAGCAGATGTTCCCCCAGATCCTGGTGAACACCCCAATAAACATATAGGTGGCCACCAGATCACCCCTGAGCCTGCGCTTTTCCAAGCTGAAGTCCCATGGCTCTCAGCCTCTCACCATAAGGTCTGCTTTCCTGACCTCTGATCATGTGCATGGATCTCCTCTGCACTCTCTCAAGTTTTTCCACATCCTTTTTCAATTGTGGAGCCCAAAACTGGACTCAGTACTCCAGCTGAGGCCTCACCAAGGTTGAGTACAATGGGAGAACGACGTCCTGAGATTTGCTTGAGAAACACCTATGGATGCAAGCCAGCGTTTTGGTTGCTTCACTAGCCGCAGCATCACATTGAAAGCTCATGTTCATCTTTTGGTCAATTATGACCCCCAAGTCCCTTTCATCTGTAGTGCTAACCAGCGTAGCTCTGCTGAGCCTATAAGCATGCTGCAGGTTTTTCCTCCCACGTTGGAGAACTTTGCATTTTTTGGTGTTAAACACCATCAGGTTCTCATCCACCCATTTCCTGACCTTGTCAAGATCTGCCTGGATCACCCTCCTGTCCTCAGGTGTGGATGCTTTACCCCAGAGTTTGGTGTCATCAGCAAACTTGACCAGTCTGCTTCTGACACCAATGTCTACATCATTGATGAAGATGTTAAAAAGTATAGGTCCTAGGACAGAGACTTGGGGGATCCCACTGGTCACAGCGCACCATAACGATTGACTTCCATCAACCATCACCCTCTGGGTCCTACTGCAGAGCCAATTCCCCAGCCAGTGGATCGTGGTGAAGTTGAGGCTGCAGTTAGCCAGTTATGCCAAGAGGCAATCACAGGATGTCAGATCGAAGGCTTTTCTAAAGTCAAGATATATTGCAGCAATCTCTTCCCCCTTGTCCAGGTGATAGGTTGTTTGGTTGTAAAAGGAAATGAGATTGGTCAAGCAAAACCTATCCGCCATGAACCCATGCTGGGTATCCCTCAGGATATTGCCATCAGCTAGTCTGTTTAGGACGGCCACTTTGATAGTCTTTTCCAAGACCTTCCCCAGGATAGAGGTCAGGCTGATGGGCCTGTAGATTGTGTAACTAGATGTTATTTCATTAAGTGTGTGTTGAAATAGCTATTACCTTTCTGAATAAACATTCCCTATGGTCCTATTAGAAAAGTTGTAAGTTTTCCCTTATCAAGATTGGACATTGCTTTGGCAATGGTGTCTCAAGGCAGGCTTCGGCTTCCTTGACAATGACCCGCACATCACGATGAGAGAGATGCTCAGTTGGGATGGGCTTCACCTGTCCCCCAAAGGTAAATGTGTGTTCTCTTCTAGGTTGGCAGATCTCCTCCGGTGGGCTTTAAACTAGGCTCATCGGGGGGAGGGGATGATGAGGGTGGGGGAAGCCGTGGACCACCAAACCATGTGGCACCCACAAGGACAGCCCAGCCTGAAGAAGGAGAACATCGGGAACCTGCAATCCATGAGGTGGCCAGCAGTATAGCACAGGTAAGCAATAAGCAGGTAAGCAATAAGGGGCCCTTTGGGCATCAGAGCCAGGGAGCAACAAAGGCACCAGTCACAGGGCTCAAGTGCCTATACACTAACTCTAGGAGCATGGGGAGCAAGCAGGATGAACTAGCACTCCTGCTTGCAGAAAACACCTACAACTTAGTAGGGCTAACAGAAACCTGGTGGGATCCTTCCCACGACTGGGCAGTACACATTGAGGGTTTTAAGCTGTACAGAAAGTGGAAAAGAGAGGGGGAGGGGTGGCGCTCTATGTCAATGACCCTCCCCCTCTCTTTGCCACTTTATGTCAATGAGTGATATACATCGACCCTTATCAAAACAGAATCGGAGGAGGAGAAAGTAGAAGGATTGTGGGTTAGGTTACATGGAGGTCAAGGAGAAAGGGATTTGGTGGTAGGGGTCTGCTACAGACCCCCACACCAAGGGGAAGAACTAGATTTGGGGCTCCTGAGGCAGCTCTCGGAGACCATAAAAACTAGGGAGG
>NW_005841932.1:2223924-2302477 GCF_000455745.1 Alligator sinensis
TATATATATTTCATATGCTTAGCAATAAATAACTTTTATAGTCAAACTGGTAGTAATTGGGTATATTTTTCCTTCTCTGCTTCTCTTTCCTCCCGTGCTCTGCAACAACACTTCTTTTACCTAAGCTAAAGATCCCGGTGAAGCCCACAAATATTGTGGGGTCTGCTCATCAAGAGGCCAAAGATTGGGATGTGCTGAGTTTGAAACACATAAGGGGATCAGCTTGTACAGGCTGATTGACCCAGTTTGACTCAGACGTGCCCTTATGAACTGAATGCTGGCCCATGAGGGTGTCAGCTGGCCACCCAGCTGGATTCAGAGGTATTCTGTTTACCTATGTGCTTGTGTCTGACTGCATTTTATTGTTGCTCTTATGAACTGATTCTTGGCATATGAGGGTGTCAGCCTGTCCATGCTGATCAGCCCGGCCAGGTCAGGCATGTCACGTTAATTTGTGTGTGTTTGTGTGTATGACTGATTTGGTAACTGGAGGAACCCAGTCCCATTGAGATTGAGTCCTGCAAGATAGCTCCACTGGGGGTGAGGGCTTGCAGAAGGGAGAGATACAGCTCCATATAGTAACACAAGCAGCACATTGACAGAATCACCAAGACCCTAGAAACTATCCCTAATAAATGAGCACACCCCAAAGTAATGGGCAAATTTGGTAACATCATTTTTAGAGTGGCCAAGGTCTGGAACGGGCTCCCAAGGGAGGTGGTGCTCTCCCCTACCCTGGGGGTCTTCAAGAGGAGGTTAGATAGGCATCCAGCTGGGGTCATCTAGACCCAGCACTCATTCCTGCCTATGCAGGGGGTTGGACTCGATGATCTATTGAGGTCCCTTCCAACCCTAACATCTATGAATCTATGTGTTGACATATTGCTACTTTAAATACGTTTCTTCATTTTTGAGGCTAAACTACCTCATTACAAGTTATTTATATTAATATATATTTTTAAACAACCAAAATGTTTAACATAATTTCCAGTTTTTTTATTTTGATAATTAATATAAAATAATGATAAAGGATCAGAAAAATTGTCACCTTCTAATTCCTAATAAGATACTGAAAGAATAAAACAAAAGGGACTATATTTAAAGCTGCTTTTTACTTGAGGCATATTTAGAATTTCTCTCAGCACCCTGCTTTCTGCTTTCCTTTTAAGGCACTAAAAAAATTGTGCATAACTCCTGAAACCAATCATTTCCATCAAAATCCCTCCACTGTTCCCTATGATTTCTTCATTTTCAGGACTAAAGAACAAAAAACAAAAGTTTCCTTTATATATGAAAATAGGCCCTGCTTCACATTAGGGGAATTCTTTTTTTTTTTTTTTTTTTTTTAAGAACAAATTAAAATGCAAAGAACACCCAGTTAAATTGCATGATGCTTGAATTAAATAGAAAACAACTTGTAAAATCTCCTACATAAACACAGAAATTAAAATAAAGTTGTATACAATGGTTTTATTGTTCCTGCTGCAGTGCTGGTAAAGAAAGACTGCATTTTTGTGTGCTAAGAAATGTGGAGTAAAAACTAACATTTGATATCTCTGCACTCACATTATCAACTCTGTATAATACATCGATTTTTATTTGAAATCTGTCAATCATCTCTTTTTCCCTATGTGATGTACTCAGCCACTATAGAAACAAAGGTTGATCATTTTTCTGAAAAACAATATATATAGATTATCTTCTAGATCCCATGACAAGGGAGATTTTCAAAGACTGAAAGGCAACCCAAGAACCTTTGAATGTCTATGGGAGATAGACCTCCTATTGACTTTATAATGAAAGGAAGTAAGTACCACTGTTTTGCTAAGGTCTCAGTTTCACAAGTGCATCTCATCAAAGGAAGTACATATTCATTTTTTTTTTACTAGCAGAAATAAGAATAGGCAGTAAACTTCTCAACTTTTCATTAGTTTATAGGTAGTTGCACTACCAAATTTCACAACCCATCCATAATGTACTAATACTAAAATTCCTTCAAGTGTTTCACTGCAAATTTAATAATATCAGAATCATAGGTGAATTATTCTTCTATCCACTCACTTGAGAGCAGAAAGAACATCCATTATCAAGAAATACACTGCAATATAATATACTCCTTAACATTGTCAGCAAAACAATAATTATCATAAACTATGTGTGGAAAACATCTTCAGTTCTGCTGGTAACATTTTATCTGACCTCCTCAGATTTCTGGATGGAAGGAATATTAAATTCTCCTGGCCATCCAAATCCATCAGGTGACAGAGATTCAGCCTGAAGTAATAAAGGACAGCAATTGGATATGATGCTGTGTGAACTGGTAACCACAGGGCCTATGAAAACAGGTGAACTTTATTAAACTTGACATATCTAATAATAAGAACACTTGGCTGGGTCTGTTGGCCTTACAGTTATTGAAATGTTTAATACAGTAAATGTTCCATTGGCTGTTCTCATTTTTATCTCTTTTGCTTTCTAATGCAAATTGTTAAAATGATGAAAACTTACAAGACAGAGCTTTATCTTTCATTATTAAAAAGGCTAACCAAATCAGGTAAAGGCAATCTGGAAATGAGGTGGAGAGTGGGGAAAGAAGAAAAGAAATCTCAGGCCCTCTTCTTCACTAGGACTTGTCGAAATTGGGCACATCTACACATGCATATTAATGCAATGCAATAAACTCTGGCACACATCAAGCCAGAGTTTATTGCTCCCAGGTGCCATGTCTTCATGTGCACCTGGGACCGTAGCACATTGAGCTGGATTGCAGCAGCTCCATAGAGCAGGCGGCTCAGTGGGGTCAGTCTCCCAACCTGGTGCTTCTCTGGCTTAGCTCAACATGCTGCGGAGGGGCTGGCTGGGGCACGAGGGAGTTTCAGTGTGGGGCTAGCTGGCAGGCAGCTTCCACACTGAATCACCCCTGTGCCCTAGCCAACTTGGTCAGCATCTACACATGCACTGCCATGCATGAAAAAACCCTGTAGCAGGATAGTATTTTTTGATAAGTTCTAACCTGCTGCGGAGTTTATTAGTCTCCTGTGACCTAATAGGTCTGCATGTGTAGATACCAAGATGTTTACTGCAGAACGAATTTGTTTATTATGCAGTAAATATTTTGTGTAGACATACACTTTGTTGGTAAGTGTTAATCTACGAATTGGAAGCACATGAAGTACTAACACCCTGTGGAAGCGTCAACATGAGATGCTACATTGCTGTAGTGGGTGTGTCTACGCAAGATGCTACATAACTCATTGCTATGGGACTGTAGCATCAGCAGGCTCCAACCATGATGCTGCCACTACTGTGTAGTAGAGTTGGAAATGACCTGTGCACAGCTGGGACTGCTCAGTATTGGTGGGTACCAAATGTGCAGTGGGGTGCACATGTAGACTTACCCTGTATGAATCATTTAGTGTGCACAGCTTGATGCAGCTGACTCTGGGATACCAAACAGCTTTATCTTCCTTGCACAAAGAAAGTCCAACCAGGAAATGAGTACTGAGCAAATGATGTTTTAAATTCACACCTTAGAATGCTGCTCATTAAGTTTCCTATTTGGCAATAACCTGTATTAGGGAGAGGAGACTCTAGGAGTTGTCTATTAATTCTTGAAATATAGTGGTGGGAGTTGCCTTCTGTGAGCCCATCACCCTGAGTAGGAATGTGCATTTCCCCAGGGACAAACAGCAGTGGCATAATGTGTGCTGCTGCTACTTGTCCCCAGGGACCACCCATGCCACGTGCACTTTGGCACACGGCACATTACTGTGGGTAGGGTAGGGGAGACTGGGGCCAACAACCGTGCTGACCCCAGCAGCCTTACCTGGGATTGTAGGGGCTTCTGGGAGCTGCAGCTTCAGTGATCCTGAAGCAGGGACCCTGGCTCTGCTTTTTTTAGGTGCCAATTTTTTGACCCCAGGATCTTGTGGGGTCAAAAAAAAAAAGCCTGCACTGCAAATTAGCAGTGAGGGGAATGGTTGCATGTGAGGTGTATGTGGTTTGTGGCACCACAGATGGGTCTGTGGAACCACATACTGCATGTCCTTGCTCATTTGGATGCACCCTGTGGTAGAAGCCAGAATTTCTATAAATTAACGCACACTTGCAGAAAAAAACCCCACTGTGATTCTCCCTGTCCTTGGGTGTTATCAGTGTCATCACTGCTGTTGTCCTCATTGGGTATTATTGAGTTGTTGTTAGGGGTGGAATCATATCTATGTGTATGTCACCTCAACAAAAACTATTATTAACCTGCCAAATATGGCACATTATTACACAAAGAAAAGATAAGTGTTCTTATACTGCCACAGATTTGCTGAACAGCCAATCAAAACGCATCAAATGCCACATTCCAGGATGCCACTTATAAGTGAGCCAACAGCACTCAAAACAGATAGGCAATGTTTGTGACACAAGAACTTTGAACCATCTGCTCAGTAAACTCAAACTCTTCAACACCTTATTCCAGTTGCATCATATACCAATCACAATCACATCTCCACATTTGGAAACTAGACTAAGAGTGATATTCAGGACATTGTCATAGCAAATTCTTATAAGAGTCCTATAATTTTTAAAAGGGCATATGCAAAATGGTACACAGTATCAAGTAGAATATTTATATTATTTCCTTTGTGGCAATGCTCTGTGCAATTATTTCCAGAATGTTGTTTCCTTGAAAAGAAAAAGGAGCGTGGATACTTTTATTTTCCTGTAAATATACAAAGAAAAGTTAAGATTCAAGAAGTGTTTCAAGGAACAAATCATGTTATATGACAAAGATAAACAAGGACTAAATAAATGTGCAGTAACACGAGTTACTGCACAGTAGCATGAATGAACACCTTTTTTGTGACGCTACTGTTCAGTAGCCTACTACTAATGCGCAGTAGGTTTTCAGCACAATTTTTGCCATGTGATGCTACTGTGCAGTAGTATCAGGCTACTACTCAGTCAGCATCTTGTGTAGATGTGCCTTATCAGTATCAAAAAGTTATCCCCAATGCACCCCAAGAGTTTTCTGAACTGCTCACGCACTGCTGTTTCCCTCCCAGTAGATGTCCTGATAATTAAAGTTCAGGAACCAAGTTCTGTAATTTGGAAGCTTCTGTCAGTTGTTTAAAAGCAGCCATATCTGCCTCTTCCTCCTGGTTCACTGGCTTATAGCAGACACCCACCCTGACATGACCCTCTGATGATCTCCCCTCTGACCTTTACTCAGAAACTTTGAACAGGCCTACCTTCCATTTTGTACTGCACCTCAGACAACATGTATGCCTCCCTGATATAGGGCAACACCTCCTCCTTTTCTCTGCAAGCCTTTCTTTTTGAACAAGTTACACACATTCATGACTGTACTCCAGTCATGTGTACTATCTCACCATGTCTCCATAATTCCAGTTATGTCATAGTTCAACAAAAACACTAAGCCCACCAATTAAGGTTACTGTATTTTCAATTTAAAAAAAAACCAAAACAAAACAAAACCAAAACAAAAAACAGACATCATTTGGGAGGGAAGGGAATATATGATTGTGGAGGGGGGCAGTGATATGTTGGTGCCTTGCCTCTGCTCATTCCATTGTCCTTACTCCCAAGCCACACTGCTACCTCTCATTCCCAACCCACAGTACCACCTCCCGGGCCATGATGCTGCCCCTCACTCCTAACCCACAGCCCCCCGTACATGCTGGTGTCCTGCATTCCTGACCCAGTGTCCCTGCCCCTCCCCCAGTGCCCTTCACTCCCAAGCTACAGCCCCACTCCAGCCTTGTTGCTGTCCTTCACTCCTGACCCTCTGCCCCCCTGCTCCCCCCAGCCCTGCAGCATCTCCTGGCTGCCCCACCCCTGCAAGCAAGGGCACCAGCCCAGCCACACAGCTCCCCACTGCCCTGAAGGACCCCCTGCACCCTTCCCCCATGGAGGAGAAGGTGCCTCACCCTCTCCCCAACCCTATTGCAGCTCCAGCCCCTAGACAGCTTCCCCCAGTGCTGGCAGGCACCCTCCAACTCACACCCATCCCCTCCACACACACACAGACTCACATACCCTACACAACTCCCCAGACAGTCTCCAAGCTCTGGCCCTCCAACCCCCACCCCATAGAATTACCTGTTTTCAGCTGCTGGGGCTGCTCCTACCACCCTGCCTGGCTGAATGCTGGCCATGTGCATACGCACATGTGCACACACATGGTGCCCCCACCTCCTCAATTGCCCTCCCCCTGCTCCTCCCAGCGCCAAGCACCTCCTTGCCAGGAAAAATATTGATGTAGAGCAGAACATAATCCTGGACATTTCATCATATATTAAAAAAAAAACACCTGGATGGAGATCAGAGGATCCAAAAAGAGGACATGTCTAGGAAAACCCAGACATATGGTAACTTTACCATCAATTCTTCCTGTCTGTCCCTCATATTTCTTGCATTAGTGAACAAATATTTCAGGTATCTAACTGGTTGTCCTATCTTCTCCTTCTAAATATGGCTACGTCTTCAGCTCTTGCTTCCCCTTACTAAATTTTTATCCTAGTCCCTAGCTCTTTACTTACTTCTGGCCTATTTTTTTATCCCCTGGTGGACCTATTTTAAAGCCTAGGTTAGCAAGCTTATATGTGAAGACACACTTCCCTGTTTTCATTAGGTGGAATCCATCTCTTCCCAGTCATCCTTCTTCTTGGAAGGACACCCCATGGTCAAAAAAGCCAATGCCCTGCTGGCAATACCATCTATGCAGCCATCTGTAGATCTCCAGATAGATCTACTCTTAGCCAAGCCTTTACCCTTGACTGGGACGATCAATGACAACAATCGCTACGCCCCCTTCTCCTTCACACTTGTGCCCAGAGCTATGTAGTCACTTTGGATGTGCTCAGGTTTGCCCCTAGCAGTATTATTAGTGCCCACATGGATGAGCAGCATAGGGTAGTAGGTAGAGGGCTGGATGAGTCTTGGCATTCTGTAACATTTTGAATGTGGACTCCTGGCATGCAGCAGACCACCCAAGCCAAGAGGTCATTTCAGCCTCTGTGACCTGTAGGAAGGAGTTGCCAACCATCACCTCCTGTCACTTTCTCTTGGCAGCAGTGGTTTCTGTCCTCCCACCCCTTGACCTCTTCTGCCACTGAGGTAGGCTCCTTCTCATCTAATAAAAGGTCTTCATACTTGTCCTCCAGATGGGTGGCCATGGGTCTGGAACTGAAATGCTGTCTGTTGCCAGAGGTAACCAGCTGCCACTTCTACTTTCCTGGATATCAGTGTTTCCCAATTAGATTTTCCAATGCCTTCTCTTCTATGATCAGAAGGTCTCTGTGAATTCACCCAATGAAGGCCTCATGCTCACAAATTCTTCTAAGCCTATCCACCTGCTCCTTCAGCTCCCTTACCTGATTCCTGAGAGAATCCACCAGGAGGTACCTTTCAGATCTCAGACAGGCTACAGTCCCTGCAAAGCCACACCAGAACCTGTTTGGAAGTCTCAGTGATCAGTGGCTGTGCCTAGATAGGGCCCTGTAATGGGTCACCCTCCCCAGCGCCATCTTCCTGGTAATCCGCGCTTTACATGGGGCACCCTTGGAGACTTCTTTGGGGTTCTTATGTCCCACCTATATTCATCTGCCATGTCTTGATGGAAATGATTATGATGATGTTCTTGCGAGTGGGAGACTGCCTATTGTTTTGGGTATGTTGAGGCCTTTCACCTATGCAGGCCTGACCCCTGTTTTTTTCTCTAGCTAGGCCTCTCCGTCTAAACCCACTAAACAGGGTTTGACTCCAAGGCTCTAGCCTCTTCTGATGTCAAAGGGCCTCAAGTTCAAAACCCGGGGATGACCCCAAGCCCGCAGCCCCCCAGTACATAAAAAAAACCCACCAAAAATAAAGTTGTACAAAGGTGCACCAGACCTCCCTGGCCTTTTTAAGATCACACCTTCAGGCACCTGGGTCTGTGCCCCCCAAAAAAGCCACATCCTCACTAGCAGTGGGGTCTGTACCCCCCCCCAAAAAGCCACAACCTTGCTGACACCAGGGTCCCCACTCCATAGTGGGTCCCCAAAATGAGGCCTCCTACTTCCCCTAATAGCCTCACCCAAACTGCCTGTCTTATTCATTAATCAAAAAGAAAAAAAAATAAACAGTCCCATCCATCGGTAATAACTGCCACCAGCTAACGTGATAAAGAAAAGCAGCATGTCAGCTTACATTCACAGAGTCCATGCTTCGCCCCCCTCTTTGACCTTTGTCCCATGATGTCCTCATGGAAAAATTGGACAACTGTGGTCTCGACTACTCCACAGTCTGATGTTTGGGGAACTGGCTCTGAGGTCAGACCCAGAGGGTGGTAGTTGATGAAACCAAATCAACATGGCACTTGGTGACTAGTGGTGTCCTCCAAGGGTCTGTTCTCAGACCTGTACTCTTTAATGTCTTCATAAACAATCTGGACACTGGAGTCAAAAGCAGACTGGTCAAGTTTGGTGATAACACCAAACTTTGGGGAAGAGTCTCCACACTTGATGATAGACTGGTTATCCAGGACAACCTCGATAGGCTTGCCAGGTGGGTGGATGAAAACCCAATGGAATTCAATATGAAGAAATGCAAGGTGCTCCACCTAAGGACTAAAAACCTGCATCACAATTATAGGCTCAGCAATGCTACACTTGCTAGCACCATGACTGAAAGAGACTTGGGAGTCATAATGCACCAAAAGATGAATATGAGCCACCAATGCGATACCACAGTTGGCAAAGTGAACAAAACTCTGGCTTGCATCTATCGATGCATCTTGAGCAAGACGCAAGATGTCATCCTCCCACTGCACTCAGCCTTGGTGAGGCTGCAGCCGGAGTACTGCATCCAGTTCTGGGCTCCACAATTTAGGAAGGACATGGAGAATCTTGAAAGAGTCCAGAGAAGAGCCATGCGCATGATCAGAGGGCAAGAGAACAGGCCTTATGAAGAGAAAGTGCGAGCTATGGGACTCTTCAGCCTGGAGAAGCATAGGCTCAGGGGTGACTTGGTGGCAGCCAGAAGTACATAAGGGGTGTACGTCAGGATCTGGGGAAACACCTGTTCACCAGAGCACCCCAGGGGATGACAAAATCCAACAGTCACAAACTCCTGCAAGACCATTTTAGACTGGACATAAGGAAAAACTTCTTTACTGTCTAAGCCCCCAAGGCCTGGAATGGACTCCCCCAGAGGTGGTGCAAGCATGTACTCTGGACACTTTCAAGAAACATTTGGACATTTATCTTTCTGGGACCCTTTGATCCTAGCTGACTTCCTGCCCCTTGGGAAGGGGGCTGGACCTGATGATCTTATGAGGTCCCTTCCAGTCCTAATGTCTATGAAATCTATGAATCCCCCTACTCCTGCATGTTCTTCTACATATCTGTTGTATCTTTTTCATAAACTTATGCCCAGTGTTAAGCTCATGTGCTCAGAAATTCTTATAGAATTGAGATCTATTTTATAAGTTTTCTGGAACAGGAAACATCTTTTATAAATAGTGTTCAGGCCTTGTTACACATTAATTTTAGGCAGTTCAAGGAGTGCTTACCCCTGGACCATTCACACACATCACACATAAAACACATAAACTACTTTTAAGCATCTTTTAGACATTTAAAATTATGCCACTCCAGGGAGGTTTATCTTTGATCCGTGTTAACCCAGCTCATGTGCCATGAATATGTAGCCACTGTTCAGAGATAAGCTGGCTAAGTCTTTGTCTTTCAGCATCCCAGGATGCAGTTTATCCTCCCTCTGGCAGCAAACCAACTCAGCCCCCACCCTAGGGGGTGTGACCTGGCCAGACAGTTTGCAGGGACACAGACCAGTCCAAGAGGGAAAGCTACTTCTTTTTTACTTCTTTTCATTTGATCCTTTAGTGGCTTCACTGGCTTCATTCACCACTCAGACCCAGCTGCCATTCCCAAAGATTGCCTCACTACCTTCCATTTCACTACCCAGAATGAGGATCTGCCCCTTGCAGCCTCATGCTCTACCTCCCAACAACCTATTTCTCCAACCCACCCCCACATAAAGCAGAGGTAGAAGCCTGTTCTGGCTCTCCAGCCCTTTAGTGCCAACTCAGAGCTGTAGCTTCTGCTCACCCACTCCCTAGTGGCAAGTCACAGCTGTGCAGGTCAGGGACACTGAAAGAAAGTTCTTAGCCTGAACATATGAGTGTTCTAACTCAAGCTAAAAGTAACACCAATCAACATTTTAGAAGTTTAAAGTGTAATGACGCCCTTTACTATATTAGAACTCTGTTCCTTCCCTGAAGCAGGTGAAGCATTGCTGTACTCCTACTATTGCTAATACTAAAAATCACAAGAACATTGGTGAGCTAGTATCCCAAAAGTAGCTAACTGAGAAAAAGTGATGACTATTTCACAAAATTTGTTATTGTAAAATAAATAAAGTTATATCTATTATGCTGGGAGGGTGATGGAAATAAACTTTTCAGAGTAACTTGTCTTCTTTCATAAGTTCGTGATACAGATTTTTTATGAGCAGCCTTCAAGACCTTCATAATGATGCTAGCATTTCTCTTAGTGTGGTTTCTATTAAAAAAATGCAACTAGTCTATCATACCCATATTATCATTCTGAAAGCAGCTGCTAGACTGATGACACATCTATAATTCTCCAGAAGCGAGATAATGAAATATATAAACTTCAAAGGCTCTCTTATAAAAATGCTTTTGCATCTTTATGATACATTCACCAAGATAAGCTATGGAATTTTTTTTCTTTTTTAAAACCACAATCATAATAGGTCTCAGCAACTTATATTTATTTTTAGCATGGAAGGCTGTTTGAAAAATCCTTCTAGACAAATTCAATACAGATTTATTATGAAGCCCTATTAAATTATTAAATTTTGTGGAAGATCTTTTTCTTTAGTAAATTATACAAAGTAGCCTTATCAGATCAACCTTTTATAAATACAAGTTCAGGAACTTGCCTATGTTGCCTGGAAATACAGATGACTCTTAAAAGATTTCTTTCTTCCTCTTTTTTTTTTTTTTTTTTTACAGGGTGTGGGATGGAATATTACTTGTCAGTTCAAGTTATTCAGAACTGAGTTGCAGCCTTACTCTATAGTGACCGATTCTCCACATACCAGTTTGTCTTTCACAGATGATGTTATTTTGCTCAGTGCTCCTCCTCTTAGTTCACTGAAATAAGGGAACATTCCTATGACTAATGCTGAGCCTTATGTTGCTTCTTTTCACCTTTAACTGCTTCTGTTCATTCCTCTATCACACATTCCTTACCTGAGTTTATTGTGTAGGAACCTATTAGGAACTTCCTCCAAGTTTAGACAAAGTATATTGACAGATTTTCTCCCCATTGATATTTTACTATTTAGAAATATACACACCCATATCCACCCAACCAACACATATATGTATTAGGGCTGTACGAAGCTTTGGGTGCTGATTTAATTTGAAGGAGATTTGGCCTATTCGGTGGCCAAATCTCCAAATCCAAATCAAATCAGGAGACCAACAAAAGCTCTCTGAATCAATTCAGAAAAGATTCAGAGAGGTTTGGAGACCTTGGCAGTCCCTGCTCACCACTGCAGTTGAGCTGGACCCGGATTCCGTGCTGGTAAGTAGGGGATGGGGGTGGGAGCTGGAGGAGGGGGGAGGGCACCATGGGGGGGACCCCTGCCAGGCCCCATCCCCTGCCTGCTCCTTCAGCCCCACTGAGCACTCCCTGACCTTGGCCTGCTTTCCCAGCCCCATCAATGGCTGCCCCACCTGGCCCCAACATCCTGGCTCTTTAAAAAAAACAGAAAAAAGCCCTGCACTCACTGGATTCTGCCAGGCCAGGGGGCAGGGTGTGATCCCTGTTGACCCCCACTGTCCCATGCTGCATGGTAGGCTCTGCCATGAGCCCTTATCCCCCACCCACTCTCCCATCCCCATCTATAACTGCCCCGACCAGCCCCAGCATTCCAGCACTTAAAAAAAATAAAAGCCCCAAACTCACTGGCTGCTGCAGTGGCTGTTGGGGCTTCTGGAGGCTCATGGCAGAGCCAGCCATGCAGTGCAGGGCAGTGGGGTGCAGCAGGGATCACCCCCCGCCACCACCACCTGGCAGCAGCCAGTGAGTGCAAGGCTTTTTCTTTAAAAGAGCCAGGATGCTGGGGCTGAGTGGGACAGCCATTGCAGGGCTGGAGGATCAGGCGAATGGGGCCTGCTTGATTCAGAGATTTGGCCAATTCGGCGGTTGCTGAATCTCTGAATCAGATTCAGCCAAATCGATTCAGGACAGTGATTCGAATCACCGAATCGAATCACTGTCCCCTAAATTGGCCAAAGCCGAAGCAAATACTAGCCACTTCACACAGGCCTAATATATATGTTCCATTTAGATAGACCTAACTAAGGTTAGGTTGATATAAGTGCCAAACTCTACATATATTCGGGGACTTCAAATTAGGCAAAAAAAATGGGTGACTTGATATAACTTAGTTCAATATATAGATTGGGCTAACCTACCCTGACTGGACGATTTTATACTTCTGAGTCTTGCCTCCTGAGATGGACAACCCACCGGCAGACCACCCCCTACAGCAGGCCTGCCAGCTCCCCCCTAACTCAATCCTCCCCTCAACAATCCCCTCCTGTGGATCTGTCATGTTCCCCACACTGATCACATCTGCCCTTCCCCTTCCCCCCAGTATACTTAAATCATGTTTTTAATAATTAAAGAAGCATATTTTCTTTAAATTAAGAATACAATGCTTTACTTTCTTCATTACAATTGTATAAATAAATCCAAAGGATGAAGTCATTATGAAATGAGCAAGCTCAGGGTTGCCAAGGCCAAAATCCTCTGAGTCATTGCCACAGCCTACATGCTGCATAACATATGCAAGGCCTGGGGGGAGCTTGTTTGTGAGTCCTGGGTGGAGGAGGTGCAGTGAGTGGAAGATCCCTGGAACCAGGAGCAGCAGCTGTGGTGGCAAAGACAGTGGCAGCTCCCCCCTGCTGAGGACTTGGGTGAGCCGCACACCTGCCAGCAGGGGCCAGGGTACCAGGTGCAAGAGGTGCTGGCTGGCCACCTCCTCCTGCACCCTCCACTGTATCCCACCTGGACAGCTGCCCACAGATCCCTACCGTACCATCCACCTCCAGCACCATGCTCAGTGCAGATGGTTATCTGAGAAACACTTTATTTTGTTCACAGAAACAGACCCCTCCCCCTTATCCCTTCCTTCTGCACCTAGGAGGCAGAGCTTGGGGAAAAGTGTCCAGCACCTTGGCCCCCTGCCCAAAGCAGTGAAGCTCTTTTTTTCTTTTTAAATTAATGTTTGGGGCTTAGCTTTCTACAGTGATGGGCCTTGGATTCAGTACATTTTGAAATAAAAATAGAGATTAGTGCTTCAGTGCATAGTATTAATATGAAACATGATTAATACAACTGACCTGGCAACATCTCAACAATTATATATGGGACATATAGGTAGTTTATAGACAATTGTATTTAACATTTTTTCCAGTTTAGTTTTTCTCACAAAACTGCAATGGGATTTTTGGAAATAATTGTTCCATTCAGAAATGCATAGCTCAGTTTTCTTTGTTTTCTAGAAACATCCATGAAAACGTGAACAGCAGCAGCTTTGAAACACTTTAGCTATGAATCAAACCCAATTGAACTTCAATACTAGGCACAAAAATGGAAATAAAGAAAAAAGCCATGAGAGATAATAGGGAAAGGAAAAACTAGAAGTATGTAGACATATTGGTATACACATTTCAACTGTGTTTTTTGCTTCTCTCTCACTTTGAAGAAAACATTTCCTTCAATTGTGCTATATTTTACTTAGCCAGTTTTATTTATTATCTAATAACAACTGGTCTAAATACTTATCATAATAAAGCTATGTTCCCCACTTCTCCCAGGACCCAGAAATTGTGTCCAAATAGATCATTCAAAATGTTGGATTATGAAAGTAAGTTTCAGGATCCAAGTCTCCAATCCGGTATGTAACTTCAAGTGACATTTTCTTGAAAATATCCCTCTCATCTACACAGCAGAGACTTTGACATTATCCTTTGGATTTATTTATACAATTATAATGAAGAAGGTAAAGCATTGTATTCTTAATTTAAAGAAAAAATATGCTTCTTTAATTATTAAAAACGTGGCGCACACAGTTCAGAATTTCAGAAATATTTTTCAGATTTCAGAAAGATTTTATTTGTTTTCATTTCCATCTGAAGCAGAAAGTTGCTTCTAGCAAGTATTTAGGCCTTGATCCAGAAAAGAACTGTAGCATATTCCATATATAATCATATGAGTATTTTCCATTTACTCAGAATTACAGATGCAGCTATGTACTATGCTGAATCAGGGCCATCATTTTTAAAGAGAAGAGAACATCTGATGTCACCTCTAATTTCATTAGGAGGAATAAATACAGATTGTCTCACTCACAGAGAGCTTGGAATGTATTAGATTTCCCTTTTTAGCATGCTAAATACATAATTCATAAGCAAGAATTTATAAAGGCTTTGTCAGAAGTAAAGGAACATTATTACCCTCATGGGCAAGATATTCTAACTATTCTTTGGTGACTCATTCAAGTTTATTTATAATAAACTTTTTAATGTAATCCTTTTTTCACTATGCCATTAAAGAAGGGTAGAAGAATGCAGTAGCTGAGAGTTATATAGATGAGAATTCAGAGCCATTTTTGTATTTCATTAATATAAGCTGCCATTTTTTATTAATGGAAATGTTTCTTTTCCATTTCTTAAATATCCCATGTCCCTCAATGGATTAACTGCTTTGTTGATGCTTTTTGATCTCTTCCACTTGCCTTTCCCTGCATCTGCAGTTCCTTTCTTTCCTCTACCTTTCCATATCCTTTGTACTTAAAGGACTTTATTCCTTTCTATTTAGTATCTCTTCTCCCTGATGATGCGTCCACACATGCAAGCATGTGCGCTTGCAGCGGTTCAAATAGAAATGGTACGAATTTGAGCTGGGGCTTTCTGCTTTAGCGCACATTCTAGAACATGCACTTTGTTGTGGAGCAAATTGTACCACTTGGGGCAAAATAACCCTGCCTGTCTCCTCCCGGATCTGCAGCCAGGTGGAGCTAGAGCCCGGGGTCAGTATCTGTGCTGTCCCCAGCAGTATAAAAAGCTGCCTTGATCTGGCCTCAGCAGTATAAAAAGCTGCCTGGGCAAGTAGCTCAGGGCTACTAGCTCTCAGGAGCTTCTGGGGCCCAGGCAATTGGTACGTTGGGACACTACCCCTTGTGCCAGCTAGACTGCTGAAGCAGCCCTGAGAGTTCCCAGTACCCTTTACCCACTGATATCCAGGGGTCTAATTTTCTCCCTGCAATGCAAGTTTGCAGCGCGGGGAACACTTTTTTGTTCCCGCACATGCCTCTTGCCCCACCTCAAAGGGGTTTGAGGCAGGGCAAGAGGCATGTGCGCACTCTTCTGGTTGCACCCTGAAAGTCCACACAGATAGTCCAATGAAGTAGGCTGTAACCTACAAAGGCTCATGCCTCACTGAATTAGTTAAACTATAAGATGCCACCCTGCTGTGCCTTCTGTCAAATCAACAAGTATTAGTTTTACTAAAATATTACATTTCAATAGTCCTACCAGCTAATAATTTTTATAGACATTGTTGAAATAGTGAGTTATTTTACCTACATCATTTCAGCCAAAGTACCATGTATGGTCACCAGTTAGATTGTAATACCGTATTTCAGAGTCATCAAATATGAATGATGACTTCCCACAACACACATGCTTCCCTCACACCCACACAACCTGAAGGAAAAAAAAATACCATACATGTTACTCATAAAGTAACACCAAAAACACCAAATTTTCTTCCATATCCAGAGGACTTTTTTATGGAGGGAATATAATTCACTCTGATCAATCATTTTAATGACCTACAGATTCTAAACCTTTCAATCATCAAACTAATAAATCTAAAAAAAATCAGGAGCCTATTTCACTTCAAATAAGCAGAAAGGAATTTAGATGTTTAGCAAATGTTTATTTTGATTCGTGAACAATTTGTTGGGGTGGTATTCATTGTTATTGTTCCGTTCTTTATATTCTATACTCATAAGTATAAATAGGTCCACTTATCTCATATGGAATGGGGTAGTGCGGACATTTAAAGTAGAGGACTTTGTACAGTGATATCTCTTCTAGGGATACCTCTAATCTAAAATCTTGGTTCCAATAAAATCAAATTTTGCAAAATTCCCACTGACCTTAATGGTGCCAGGATTTTGTCCTAATATTTGTCCTCTCAAGAATAAATTAAGCTGGTAAGACAGATGTGTTTTTCTTTTTTTTCTTTGTCTAAAGTTGTCTATGCATACATTCGGCAAAAAAGGCCGTAGAATTTTTAATATAGATAAGTCCAATAAGGTTACTGCAGAACTAAGATTCATGACTTTTTCTATTGCCTGTCTCAAGACAGATGAAGCATTTATTTTTACTACTAAGAAATCCTAAATACAGATGAATTAATTAGGCCATGCACCGACAATTATGATGGGTGACATAGATCCATATCTAGAATTTTTCTACTTTTTAAGAAAAAATAATTAAATGAGGGAAAGATTCATAGCTAGTCCTTTCAGCATCATAATACTTTTGTTGCCAGCCATATTTTTCCCTTTTTAAGAGTCAGGTGGGTGGGTGGTTTCCATTATGACCATGCATATTTATTTAATACATTTTTCAGTACATTTGACGTTTGGCACATTTTGACTGTAATCCAACTGCTATCTGCAAGGCAACTGGTCAGTAGTATTGGATTTATTTTTCTTCCTAAAATGAAGAACAAAGACATATCAAGTTATCTTCCATGGTATTCTTCATGTTTTGTATAGCACAGGCTTCCCTTGCTGGGGAAAAAATATTTTTTTAACAGATGCTTCATGGAACAATAACATGGATACCACTTAGAGAAAGTAATGTTTGATTTTTTTAAAACACATTTTGTTAACTGAAATATTTAGATCTCACATTTCCACTTGGGTTTTACCATTCCTACCCATAATTATGACAGCGTTTTAAATTTCTACAATGTTTATTACATATACATGAAAGCACCTAACAAATAGTTACATTTCATTCAGTTGAACCAGATCAGTAGCATTATACTTACTTAACAGATGGATAAACTGACACAAATAATTTGCATTGCCTGAGGCTACAAAAATCTCAACCTTTTTTTTTTGTTGTGCAAACAAAATCATCACCCAGGGCTTAGAGACAGTCTTCCAGTACTGGAATATACTGTTACAGCAGCCCTGAAGGGACAGGAGACCACTTTCAGCTGGGCCAAGTCCTGTTCACACATGGCAGGATGGTCTGACAGATGCCACTTGCTTTGTGGTTGCTGACAGCTGGGTAGTTGAGATTTGTCCCTCTTCTTTGACTAAACAATAGTGTATGCAGTTTTGGCAAGGCAGGACTTGGTACAGGTCCCTGATCCACTTCTGTATTTAGAGCCAGCACAAATAGATGTGGTATATTATTTCTGCTTGACTTATTGGTCTATATTCACAATAAACTGTCTTTTCTAAGCGTGCATTTTGTGTGACTCTGGGTTTTATTTCATTCCAGGTGCTATTTCTGACCAAACCAACACAGCAATGAGATTTAAATAAAAAAAAATGTAGGGTTTATGTTTTTAATCTTTTCTTCACAACCATCAGGGTTGGACACACCTTCTGAATGAGAGATGAAATAATCACAAAATGATGGCACCAAGAGATGAGGCTTCAAGGAAAAAAACCCACAAACTGTCATGGCCACATCCATATGAGCGAGCATGTGCCTGTTGCAGCATTTCAAAGCAGTGAGACACTGCAGGAGGCATGCTAGGAATGAAACAATGTTCTCCACGCTGCATATTTTCAGCATGGACTCTAAATTCGGTACAGGGAAATCCCAGTATTAAAAAAAAAAAAAATGCCAGAAAAAAGGGGGTGTAGAGCACCCTCCTGGAGTATGCCCTGAGGATTTCCCAGTATCAAATTTAGAGTCTGCACTGCAAATAAGCAGCATAGGGAACATTTTTTCATTTTTAGTTTGTCTCTTGAGGCATCTCAAACTGCTTTGAGAGGCCACAACAGGCATGTGCTCGCTCATCTGGACTTGCCCCACAAGACTAAATGAAGTCAGAAGAGTCGGTAATTCTGGAAGTTCAAGTGGGTTCACTCATCAGCTTCCCCTTGCACTTAAAATAGCAAAAGTGAGAAAAAATAAGGCTGGGTATTTGCTTTTTGTCAAGGACCAGATCAGATATTTTCAGAACCATAAAAAACCTCATTTACTCATTTAGCCTGCAAATTATTACATAAAATACTGATAGGATACTGCTGATGTCTCACAATGTGGAGAGTTACTCTAGTTTTGTGATAGCCCTTTATTATATGCTGTCTGCAAACTTGCTGAACTCAAAATGGTTCCAAATTGTCTGTGCTTATCTACATTTCATTGTTATTTAATTTGATGGTGACATAAAGTTAAAGTAGCTACCACCTGAAAACTTATAGCTGCATTTATACAGTGGTTTATCAAGCATCAAAAAGCTGACACAAGTATCTTTTATTGTTTCACCTTAAAGAGAGATTATAAAAACATTTTGAAAGTAAACTTTCATTAAAGTATAATGTAATATCATACAGGTAGGATGAGGTAATGTAGTGGAACTAAGAGATTGCAAAATGTAAATTAGTTACAGCAAAGATCATAATGTGTATAATTGAACTTGCACACACACACACACATTCAGTTGTATGGATGACAGCAGATTAGAAGTAATGACTCCAAAAGTGCAGTGTTGGTCTATATACTTGAATTCATTCATGCTGACACCGGTGTCATTTACAACTGGCTCTAACAGCAGGAACACTTATATTTTAGTAGTATTTCTCTGTGACACTCTCCTTTAGGGGAAAGGTTGTTTTAATTCAGAGGTACAGTTCCACAAAAACATGCCCACAAAAGTTCCTGCTGTGTCCTTTTTCCAATAATATAGTATCCTTTTGGGGCTACTGTGTGGTGCATCCCTACACACACTGCAAACAGGCTGGGAATTCTGCTGCTAGGTACTAGCTCTGATTTCATGCTGAAAGTAGCCACATGAACTTAAGAGTGGATTACATAATTTTTTTTATGGCAGCTTTTCTCTTTTTCCAGCATTATGAAGATTTTCCTGAGAATTTGTGGTAAAGATGACTGAATTTTGACAGCTTCCTAAACACTGTTCAATGAGGTACGGTTTGGATCACCTGGTATGAAAGTTCACAGGTCCAGTGCAGTTGCTGAAGTTGGTTTATATCAGATAAACATCTGGCCCATAATTGTGATTTGTTACTAAGAAACAAAGCATTTCTGTTGACTCTCTTAATAAAGTACTTATTCCAGGTATAAGTAGATAAAAAGTGTCTAAAGGAGAACCAGGGTTTAAAGTTCCTGTCTGTAAGAAATAATATTATTGTCATATTTACAAACATGATACTAATTTATTGACATATTATTTTTTCTATATTGACTTCTCCTGCAGTCAACTGTGTTCACAGCTTTTCTAAACATTTATTGATTTGTGAAAGTTTGCTGGATACTTCTCCATCAGTAGATTGATTATAATATTCCAGTTTCATGTACACCTAATTGCACAAATCAATGAGATATAGAGAAGACATTTTCCCTAATGTTTGGATGAAATAATCTAGCATTAACATGAAATAATCTAGTTCCTTATCAGTTAAGGAACTTCTTATTTAAGAGGGGCTACTATCACTGTCTATTATTAAGATTGCCTGATGGCCATTATAAAATCCTGTCATAAATTGAGTACAGTTTTGCCAGTTTTAGCTGTTTCATCTGAATTTTTTCTTGATGGAGTCTGCCCATATTTAAAATTTTAATGACCCATTCTTTCAGAAGCAATAGCATCTCCATAGTTTGAAGCAAAGACTTGAAATTTGTCTGGTACTGGCCTTTGTGTCAGGAATATGCCCACTGCTTTCAATGTTAAATCTATCCAAATTTTACCAAGTTATACATCTTTAAAAGATCTCAATCTGCACAGGCTCAGTAGACTTGCTTAGAGCACCAAAGGTTCTTTCTGTACTGAGCATCTTCCAGCCAAAGCACAAGTGCAGATTTCATTGTAATTAAAGAACTAGAATCACTTTCATTAATTGTGTATCACATGTAAATTTCCCATGAGATCTGATTCAGCGCATGGGATGAATGGCCCAGTGAATAAGTGGAATAAGTTTTTATCTTTTCATTGTTCAAGGTAGGGACCTGTTCAACATTTCTATGAAGACAGAAATAGTATTTTCCTTGTAGTTTCTATAGCATTCACTTCTAGTATTTGAGTATTTTCTCTATGTCCCTTTAAGGTAAGTGGGGATGACCATATTCCATTTATATGGGAGAAGTGTTAGGGTATAGAGAGGTTAAGAAAAGTTGTCTCCACCAAGAGAGATGTCTCTGCCAATTTCAGGCCTCCCAGTGACAATCAGTGTACCTCCAGCAGCCTTGATTTTGATTAGTTTTTAGCATTATGTAGCACAGTAAATGTTAAAAAAGTATAGCTCCAATTGACTTCTGTTGCAGATGTGAATGATCAGCACTTCTGCAAAACAGACTGCAGGGTTTCAAGTCAGATACAAAGAAAATGGGGAGGGCAAAATTAGTCCAACCTGGGAAAAAAAAGTTTAAGTGATTTGCCCAGCATCACAGAGGAACTCTGTGGCAGAGGCAGGGATAGACTATAGTTCTCCAAGGCAGCCATTCAGTTGCTTTTAGTGCTTTGTCTTCCTACAGCCTCCAGCTTCATTCCCTACCTTTCACTCCTGCAACATAGGAGAGAGGCATTCACATACAGAAGTCTGCTTGTTTCATGATCCTGATTCATTCAAAGAGCATGCAACTTCATAGTGAGAGTGTGTGTGTGTGTGTGCACATGTGTGAACCTCTCTGGGTACAATCCTGATCCTATTGAAATCAGTGGCCTGAAAACCTAGGGCCATAGCTGTACTCCCAGCAGCCAGTCAGGAAAGGCAGCATTCCCAGGAGCTACTCAGGATGCTTGCTAGTCCTGAACTGGGTTAGAGTTCATTAGCTGAACCTTGCTGCAGAGATATTTGGCTCAGGCTGGCCTGCAAATTCACAGTCCCTGACATCATCATATTACTTAATCAGGTATAAATGATGGAACTTGTGCAAGTGAAAACTGTCAGTGAAATTTCTTTTATGTTTTTAATGTTACATATATGCTATGTTTGATAGGAAAATATATAACTTATGGGGCATACCTGGTACATAAAATGTAGCAATTCTTAAACTTACTTGAAGTATGGTAAGTGATTATTGAACATTTCATGAAACCCCTAAGGTTTTTAAACTATTCAAATTATTCTCAAGTGTACACGAGCATCAAGGCATGTTAACACAGCTATTGGAATCATTGGTTTCCTTTAACACTCCTGATGTAAATCAACTGATGTAAACCAGTGTAGCTCCATTAAAGTCACACAGCTACACTAATTTATGCCAACTGAGGATCTAGCTCCCAAATTCAAAAACAGTTTTATGTGGGAGGGGGGGGGGGGGGAGGGAAAACAAACAAAACATTCTCGTACTGAGAAAAAGACCAAACAGTTCTAATTAACCGCCCCTCTACATAAAGGCCTTGTTGTATGCTGCACTTAGAACTCCTCAAATGTTGATCGGTGCTGGTGATAGCTTGTGTTTGGAGCAGTCACACTGACCTACACAGCTATGACTTGCCACTAGAGGGCTGATATGCAGGACCCTACTAAGAGCCATAGGTGTGAGTTGCCACTACAGGGCTGGTGAACTAGGACAGGCTTCTATCCTGCTCTAGGTGGCGGTATGTGAGAGAGAGGTTGGAACATGAACATGAACATGAAGCTAGGAGGTGGAGAGTTAATATGATGGGGGTGGGTAATGAAATGAGAGGTGCAAAGGAAATGGGGGTGGGAGAAGGGTGGTGAAATGAAGGAAGTCAGCACTGAAGACAAAATTAAAAGAAGTTTAAAAAATGAATTAAAAA
Organism: Alligator sinensis; assembly: GCF_000455745.1. Lineage (NCBI taxonomy): Eukaryota > Metazoa > Chordata > Crocodylia > Alligatoridae > Alligator > Alligator sinensis. Next base: position 2,246,043 of record NW_005841932.1, read on the forward strand.
AGAATCAAGAGGAAGTAAGTTAAAGAAAGTCTCATGTTTAAATAAATAGGGATTTGGGATTAGGGTGTGGGGGCTGCTGGTTGTGCTTCCTGGGATAGCTAGTAGGTGGGGGCAGTGGGGGAAGGTGCTTTTGAAGGAGCTACTGCCCCTAGCTTGAGAAGGAAGCCCTAGCTCATGGGGACCCAATCCAGCCCCCTACCTTGTTTCCACACCACTTAGACCCCACTCCTGGACCCATTCATGCTCTGTGACCTGGCTAGCTGGCATGTGCTCTGCAGGCTGTTTGCCCAGGGTTGTACCTGGGGATGGGAAGGTCACCCTTCTAAGGGTGGAAGGGGGAGTTGCCTTTGTGCCAGGTCCAGTCCCTGGGCAGTAGAGTTCAAGGCAGCAAAATTTGTCCACATAGAACAGGATGGGACACTGCATCCTGGGATGCTGGAGGAGTGCAATTAGGGCAGCTCATCTTTGTGGAGAGGTCACCTATTAATGTAACATGAATTAGAAATAAACCTGCCCTGGAGTGGCATAATTTTAAGTCAGATAAAGAGTGCTTGAAACTAGTTTCAAGTGTTAATATAAGGACAATTCAGGGATTAAGATCTTCAGGATTTGTCTAAAATTAATATGTAACAAGGCCTTAAATGCAAGATATCTACATTCTCAAAACCCATATTCAGCTGCCACGTACATCTGCAGGGGCCTAGGCAACAAAATCCCTAGGCAACTACATTTTTGTCAGTAATGTTCCCTCAAAATTCACTTTGGAATAGTCTCAGAATTTCCTGAACTTGAGCAGATAAGTGTACAGTCCAAGTTTCAAAGGTTAATGGTCCACCCCAAGCTGAAGGTGTCTATTAGCTTAGCACATTTTCCCATTTTTGTAATCAGTGGTATGTATCTGGCAACAATGACTGTTCAGCCTGAATGATCAAGTGCCCATTTATAGTAGGGTGGTTATGTGATAACTTGAGACTCACACCAAAGACTAGCAGGAAATTGTACCTATGTTACCTCATCTCATCTGAATTATCTGACTATGAAGTTACTCTATATGAGTTTTGAAACGGTTTATTCAGAAGTCCCTTTATAACTGGAGTTTAGTCTCCTGTGGCTTATACAGTTATCTTGTAAAGACGGTAGAGTAGCTGGAGTATCTGGAGGGGGAGGGGGCACAAAAAGGCTGGGATAGATAACCCAGGCAGGCAGCAGGCTGTCACAAGTCAATCTGAGGGTCACCTTGGACTTGTTAATTAAGTGGGCATTTTACAATGTAACCCTTATGATAGTTCAGACTTCTGTTTGCATCAGCATATGGATTTCTTTGCATTTGTCTTCCTGCTTTGAGTATTGTCCTCATGTAGATACACAACTGGGCACACAAAGGCTTATCCTATGATAATTATCCTCATTATGTAATGCCATTACCATTTATATTATTTCAAAATATTTCTCCTATAACAGTAGCATAAAGTCATATGCTGTATTCCTTTTTCTGAAGATAATGTGAGTTATATTAGCTTTTGACTTTTTGTCTCCTGGGTAGTCAAATATTTTAGTAATTTGAACAATTTATATGTTTTTTTGATGTCAAGCAAATATAGAAAATGATTGCCTACCATTTTAAAGTCAGTCATTTTTATTGTTTACAAGGAAATAATATACAGAACACATATAAAATGACTTCCTTTAAGGCATCAATATATATATATATTAGGTCCCCTCTACATGTTATAAGTATTGTGCAATTAACTGGTTAATACCTTACACTTAGCTTAACACTACTCCTGTGAGTGAAATAGACTTTAATGTAGTTGCCTCTTAGGATTGTGTGGGTATTTGAAATCATTGAGGATATGCATTGGAAATTAAAGTCATCATTTATCGCAATATTTAAATTGATGCTGTTAGTTATGTGGATGCTACAGACATCTCATCATCAGTGATGCACAAAATCCTGACTCAGGACAAACACCAGTTAAAATTCCTTTCTGTTGTGTGTCTTTGGCTAAACCCCACTGAACTGCTATGGACTATGAAAGAACACTGTGGAACTATATGACCAATGTGCTGAGTTTTATGTTGGCTCCAAGCAAATGCCAATATACATTCATGAGGGCAGGGGACTGATTAACCAGGAACTGATTGATAATAACCACTGGAGATTTAATTACTTAAAGTCCTTGGTACTAATTATCAGTACAAATAATCTGTGTGGTATGACTGCTCCTTCATACTCAGTCAGTTGTGAATCAGCTGTAAGATGCTTTCATACATGCATTGCCATTTATTTTAATACAAATGAGAACTCAGTAACTTTAAACATCACTTATCCTACACACAGTTAGACATTTAGGTCACTGGTAATTACTATTACTACAAGCTATTAAAGCAAATGTTATTGTTTACTCTTTATAATTATATCCCTTGTCATGAAAAAAATATGCTTAGTCTTTCTTTAACAGTAGAGTTCCCTCCTTTCATGACACTTCATATGTAACATCTGAGAATTATTTCATTTTTTCCTTTATTTTAACTTCCCATTCTTGAAGCACTATGCTAGGACTAGTAATGCTCTTGCTTGAATTTAATTGTGATCACTTTTGGACTTATAAACCTTGTTGTAAACTGTGAAGAGGGTTTGCTTCAGATATATTAGTATTACTTCAAGTCATACATGGACTAAGTTCAAATGTAATAAATAACTATGAAAGTTGCCCAAGGTGAATATTTGGCTTTGATGAAGAATCAGTCATGTTTCTTGAATGAGGACAGAATTACTTGCTGAAATTTCACTATTAGAAATTCTCCGAGAAGGATGCACTGACAAACCTTGTTTAAAAAGCTTTTGCCTCCCAGTTGTTTTCCTGCTGGATATGTCAGCTAAGTAAAGAGACCAAATGCATAGCTTTATGTGGGGTTCTGCAGTGCCAAAAATGTATAATTTCTGATAAGCACAGAGCTACAGGACTTGCTCTCTTTCTTCAAACCTATCATTGACACATGATTTTGTAAGATTTACATGGAAAAGGTATGTTTAAAATCGAGTTAGCTTATAACTTTGGATTTATGAAGGCTTTTTCATTATTTACCTGTAAGTTCCCAATATCTTCTGTTTGATGAAGTGAGTGTAGTAATTTAAATTGGTTATACTGTAGCTTAGGCTTTAACTGATTAAGCTAGTTTAATATAGAATTACTTCACTTAGTATTAAGTAAAATAGAACAGTTACAATGGATATTCCAAAATAAGATGAAGAAAATCACTTTTAATGACTTTATAACACAGTATGCAGCTTTTAATCAAGTTCTTCTTAGATTAAATTTACATGCATTAGCATCTAACAAATATGATTGCCTTTCCTTTTTGCTCTCATTCTTGTTTGTTTTTTTGTTTGTTTGTTTGGGTTTTTTGGTCATCAAATGCTTAGTGTTGATCTTCAAAATATTGGTGAAAACCCTGGCCTAGCATTTACTATGATGCTAACTTTGATCAGTATGTTCGAAATAGAGCGGTGCCATCAAAAACAAAGTCATAAAATGCAAACTCAGAGGAAAATGCAGACTCAGATGTGTCCTTGTCCTATGTATAGATTATAACTTTCACTGAACAACAGTATCATAAAAGAAGAGTAAAAATATCAAATGAGGTGGCCATTTCACTTTAATATTGTTGGTTGTCTGCATAGTTACGTTTCATTTTGCCTTTTAATATGCTATTACAATATAGGATTAGATTGTGTTATAAGGCTCAATGCTGCTAGAAGCTAAGCATTTTGTCCACTATTTAAATAAAGCCTGTAAGTACTGCTTACCAGAATGTGTCAGGGAGCACCCATTAGGTTTAGTAGGACTTCTCTGGCATTTGGTTATTGGTTTTATTGGTTTGGGGTAGAATGATCAGACCCTTGCAGAAGGCACCAAACAGGATCCACAAAGAAACTCATATGCCTGCCATTTTAGTCTCCTAAATCAAAGCTTTGTCCTCAAAACATCTCATTTGTTACCAAACATTGGAAATACCTAAAGTGAATAGATGCCTGCTTCTTATATACTTATGTTCCTAGGAACTTATGTGTTCCAAGGAACAGTTAAGGCATGGCCAGAAGTGCCTCAGGCAGTTATCTCCCACCTAAACCTTGTAGATCACAAACTAGTCACTTTCCCAGATAGCTTGCCTATTGGATCGAGCTCACGGTTAATCTTTTTGCCTTTCCCCCCACTTTTTGCTTTATATCAGTGGTGAGAACAGTCACCAAGAAGGCAGGAGACTCAAGTTCATTTTTCTTTCCTGCCTGGCATGGAAATGGGAAGGGGAGATATTTGTCCACTGAGAAAACTGACCCCACTTTCTAGAACCTGGGAAGGAGTAAGGGACACACTCAGTGGGGATTTTCATGTCTCAGTCTGTATGAAATCTTAACCATATTGTAACATAGGAGGCTTGTTACTGACTTGACTGGTTCCTGGATTACCCACTGAACCTACCTGCTCTGCATGCGCTCTATGACTTGTCAGCTCTATTACTTGTTATAGGACTGGCTCACAACTTTGCTACTTCTCTACTATTCACATCTCCCATGCTATTTCATTACTGTCACACAGGTAGTGAGGGTAGTCAGTACAGATATATGCAAAAACTGGAACCCTATAGAGCTGAAACAGGGGAAAGAATCTTTTCACCTGCCCTCCACCTCATTTATGCATCCATAGAGAGGAAGAATACAGTTTATGCCACACAATGCTGTTTCATCTTTGAACATGTTAATAAATGAGCAATCCATTGGGGTTTTATTTTTGGGGGGGGGGGGAAATGATGGCATCTTTCTGAGGGATTATTATTTTCATTTTCAGGAACATATTTTTGTCTTGGAAAGAATATTCTCATCTGAATTAGAAATTATTTCTCCTACTGATTCTGCATGAATAAAAACAAATATTCCTTTATTCCTTGCCCCTTTCTACGGACAAAATAAGCAATAGGAGAGAAGGCAGGAGTATGGCCACGTATGCACGTGCCAATGCATTAGAATTAAGTGCCACACTGTGAATTTTGAGTCCCCACATATTTTTTTTTCTTTGCATCTGTCAACAATGATAAAAGTTTCCATTTATTTGGTTCTGACCAATAATTTTACTATGGTTATGTGGCTGAGTGTCTACAGCACTGGGTTCCCAAATGGTCTCCCTCCCAAGTTCTTGTTAGGACAAGTTTTACTTAGATTCCACAATTACACATGGTTTTAGGCAAATACTTAAGTAGGACATGGGAAAATAAACATCAGTGCTTGTCCCCTTTCTACTGCTCATGAGAGTTTAGAAATTTTGGAGGGCATAAGAAATCTTTGTTATCCTTAGTGCTGAATTTTTTTGAAATATTGGTTCTTCTTTTCTTTCACAAAATAAATCCACATGCACAGTCTCTTTATAGTAAAATAAATACTTTATTTCATATTTTGGTAGCACAGAGTACTTGATTTATATATAAATAAAAAATTACTATCAAAGTAACTGAAAATACAATGAGCTGTGCAAATTAAAAAATAACAAAACCTATAGTACTACTGTCTTTGCTTGTTATGGCCATTCTTTTCCTAATGTAACATTTTTCCACTTATAAATTATTCATTTTGACAGGAAATGTACAATTAATCAAAGAAAAAAGAGGAACTCATTGCAGGTATTATGCCCTGTAATTTAATTGGTACATAAAAAAGTAATTTTATGCCAAGAATTACCAAAATAGCCAGAAGAATTATCAAAATAGCAATAATCTCTAACATAGTAAAAAGCACATGAAATGTCTAAAAGAAAAAAAATATTTACTCCTTTTTCACTACTGTATTGTGGTAGTGTATATCATTAAGAACCAGAACCATATCAAGAAACAACACTGAATTAAACAGTAAACTAGTCATTGATACAATTTTATATTTTCAGGGACAAATGCAAATACATGATTAGTTGATAAAGGAATCGATATTAAGGAAGAGGAAAGAAAAACCTTCAATAGAATAAAATATTTCATATAGTGTCTGATTCAGTGTTGAATTAAAGCAACCTTGAATGTCCATAGCTCTGCCTCACGTATGATCCTATTCTCCGCTTCAAATGTTGGTTGCATAATTTCTAAGCAGGGAGGGAGAAACTGTCATTGCCTTCCTTGTCTCTCCAGGAACAGAAGCAGTGGCAGTTCAGGAAAAGCTCTCCTAGAATTGATTATACCAGCTGGTACTTTTTCCATCCTGCCAAGGGATCTTCTCTTGGCATGGTGTTGGCAGAACTTCCCAAGCAATAGGTTAGAAGGTAATCACATTGAGATGAGCTCCTTGTGAACCTATTGTCTCAGGCAGTCTTTAGCAGACATCATTTACCAGTCAGAATTCAGATTTCTATGGTTTGCTGCACTACTCCTAGAGATGGAAATGACATCTTAAAAAAATCAATGAAACCGAGATTCATTCTGGTATAATTTATACCTTCAAGAGTTAGAGTTGGCCTACTCCCAAGAAGAATGCTCATGTCTTAATCTGATTGTGGCAAAATCCAAAGCCTAGCTAAAACCAGGAACAAGGTCCTATTTCTGTGTGTTCTGGTCCAAGCACATATAGACACAATTTTGTTCCATACTAAGGGCACTGTTCTAGCCTAGATGTTGGATAAACATTAAATAAGCATTTATTTTCTTTTTTTTCTCTTTCAAAGCAAGCTTGGTATAATCCTTGACTTCTAAATATTTACATTCTACATCCTTTTCTTATGCATGCAAAATAAGTAAAAGAAAGTTAATTAATATCTGATAGCTATGTGTGATAGACACATGGGCTGCTGACAGACATGGTAAAAAAACCCAAAAACAAATGACACTTTGCTTTAAGCTTGGTATGCCCCTACACCAAGCATAGTGCATGTCCAGAAGAGGAACCATGTCAGTTTGACCCAACTCACTAAGCGTCTGTATAGATCGTGTGCTTCAGCAGGTCTTTTTGGCGCTTTTATCTAATAACTGAATCAATAGCTGATTTAATCAGATATTATATAAAACTGCCAAAAACTGCACTGAACTCTGCAATCTATATAGACGATGGGGGAGCCAGGTCAAATGACACAGTTCTTCTTCTGGATCTACACTACGCTTGGTGCCAGGGTGTGCCAAGCTGAAAGTAAGGACCCATTGTTTGTTTTTTTCCATGTCAGTCAGAGGCCCATGTGTCTGTCACACATGAATATCAGATATTAATTAACCTTCTTCTATTCTACCAGCTGATTGAATCAGAAATTAGATAAAAGCACAAAAAAGCCCCACTAGAGTGCACAACCTATATTGGGTTGGGTAAAATGCATCTTGGGAGCAGATGTGGCCCATCAGGCCATTCTATCTGGCCTGCGGGGTCCTTAAAAATTTAGAAAATTAATATTTATCTGCCCTTGGCTGCCTGTCATGCGTCCCTCGATGGCTTGCCAAAACTCAGTAAGTGGCCCTCCGTCTGAAATAATTGCCCATCCCCGATTCTATACAGATACTAGGGACCCGCATCAAACTGACTTGGTTCCTCTTCCAGTAAAGTGCTGGGGATTTTTTTTCCACGTCTGCCAGTGTCCATGAATATCATAGCATGTAATAGCACATGTGAACAGATCTCATAGTATGAAGTGGTATATATCAAAGTTACCTGAATCTATCAGCCTGATCCATGTGTTATTTTTAAATAGGTCCTATGCCACTTTCTCCTTAAAAAGTTAACTTAAAGATTATGATAGTTCCTCTCCTTTTTTCACACCTAGGATAAAAATCAACTTGCGAAACTTAATTAAAGGAGTTACTATGTATTAACACTATGAAATAAATTGAATGTTAATCATCCTTAAGTAATACACATTAAACCAATCCAACCTAAATTCAACCTAGACAAAATGCAAAAAAACTATACCTTACAGCCTATACTGTTTCTTCTCTGTTGTATTGCCTTGCCTTTTCTGTATGTCTTCATATCACTTAATGCTCATGTAAGTAAATAATTTGTACTGTCAACAAACTGGTTTAATAAAATGTTAGCAACTAAAGAGTCTATTATTAATTCAGTTTTATGGCTCATTATTCCTTTTAATCACCGAAGTATTGTTTGTTACAGATTGCAAATTATAATTGTTCCATACTAAGGGCACTGTTCTAGCTTAGACTTTGGATGAACATTGAATAAGCCATTTTTTCTATTGCCATACTAAAAACATTCATAAAGTGACTACAGGAAAAGAAAGACAAATTATATTTGGATCATTTAATATAATCCCCAAATAGAATAAAAATGATGGTGGTAGACTGGAACTCCAACAGCACAATGGGCTTGCAAAACAGTGGGGTGTTCCAGAAAAGACACAAGAAGAGTCTGCAGCCAGGTTGGGCCAAATGTAAAAGTTTTATGTCACCTTTCTCATCAGGGTCATAAGCAGAGCATATAATAAGAAGAAAGATGTAAGGAGAGTATCCCAGGGATGCAGGGTTGACCAAGGGGGAAGCCTCGTCCAGAGGCAGACCCCAGTTGAAAGTAAAAGAAGAAAAAACCTTACCTTTTGCAGGGGTCCAGAGAAGCAAAGAGGTGCACCAGGGAAAACCGCCTGTTTTTTCCTGGAGCCGGGTGATGTCACAAAGAGACATCACCTGGTGAAGTTAAAAACTGGCCCCAGGAGCACAGGTGAGGGGTCACCGGGTGTAGGAGGAGCAGGGGGAACCGCCAAGTGGAGCACGTCCAGCTGCTGCAGCCAGCATCAGCGATGGCAGGGGGAACTGTGGAGGAACTCTGTGCTGGGGAAGACCGGTGAAGATCAAAGGGGCCGGCAGCGAAGCTGGCAGTGGCAGTGGAAGCTACAGAGGATCTCCTTGCCAGGGAAGACTGGTGAAGATCAAAGGGGCTGGCAGCTAAGCTGGTGTCAGCCTCAGGTGCTGTGGGGGATCCCCGCACTGGGGAAGGCCGGTGGGGATCAAATGAGCCGGCAGGGAGGCCGGCAGTGGGAGCAAGAAGAGCCAGTGAGGGACCTCCGGTTGGAGGTGGCAGGTGCCATGACCTTAAAGAAGAGGCGGATCCTGGAGGGGATAAGAGAGACCCCAGCCAGGGTGAAGGTGTTGGCCCCGGCCCAGGGGATGCTCCGGCTTAGGGGCACGAGGGGTGAAGGGGGCACAGGACTGTCCCCTTGGTTGCCCCTCTTTACTTTGCTTTTCTTTCTTGTTTCTTCCTTCCTGCATTTCTTGTCATTGTTCCTTTATTTTGTTTTTCCACATTGGGTTGTTCCTGTGGCATGGGGCTTCTCTGGTGGTGAGCGTTTGGTTCATGCTTTGCTTTCTTAGTTAGATCTATTCTGTTCCCTGTCTAGAGCAGGGGAGCCTAGCACATTACACCAGACCCAGGGAATTAGAGACCCCGTTCGGAGATGGAAGACCATGTGAGAACATGGTGACAATCAACAGCGGCCATCATGGAATGCGCAGGGCATTGAGAGGGGTAGCCCTGAAGGCAGACCGTCACCAGAACCTCCAGCTCTGGCTAGAGCCCAAGGCGCCAGTCTGCGGAGGTGGACACGTGGGTACCGAGGAAGACATCAAAAGGGGCCAGTCATAAAAGATCCTAAGGCTCGTCTTGTAGGTTGTCATGTGGCCGGGGTGTAGGGGAGGTTGGAGACCCATAGGCATCCACCAAGACATGTGACAACTCTAGAGGCATCCTCCGAGGAGACCCCCTCCACTGGAGAACCATCTGAAGTCGTGGCAGGAAAGTTTGGGGGATACCCAGAAGGTCATCGAGGAGCCCTCTGGGGTCTACACAAGAGTCCTAGGCTAGTAAGACCAGTTGCCCAGGCAAAGACGGCGCGGGACCAGATCATCAAGCGGAGATGGGCACAGAGAGCCATATAGTTCCTTACAGCAGTGGTGCTCAACCGCTTTTGACCAGCATGCTGGTTGGGTGGTGCCTGGCTGTCCATGGGCCAGATCTAGCTGGTGGGCCTGATCTGGTGCATGGGCGGAGGGTGCACTGAAGCCCTATCTGGCTGCATGGAGGTAAAGGGACATGGCCCAGCCCCAATCCAGCCACACATGGGGAGGGGCATGGCCTGGCCTCAACCCAGCTACACAGGGCTTAGAAATTTCATGGCAAGGGAAGGACGTCAATATTAATTGTCACTGCCTCCCCCCCCTCCCCGCACTGTTTCCCAGTCCATGGGGATCCCCGCAGGCTAGATGCCATGGCTTTATGGGCTGGATTTGGCCTGCAGGCTAGAGGGTTGAACACCCTTGCCATAAAGATATGGAAAACCAGGCATATATTAGAACAGTCCTAGGGGATGCTGTAGCTTACTTTTGGAGTGAGCAAGACCTTGTGTAAGGCCCAGGATCCCAGAGATGTAAAGGCTCCATAAAGTCATTTTTATGCCTTCCTCTTTCTGAGTTTTCATTCCCCAGAGTAGCTCTGACTCAGGGACACAAGGTGGAAGTTACATGACAAAAGTCAGTAAACTGAGTTGCTGTGATTTACTTAGTATGGATTGGATCTGAATTAGTCTATTGATATTTTATGCAGCAGGGAGGCTGCATATGTATGCTTCAGCATCTCTGTCTTAAGATGTACAATATACTGTAGCTTATGAAGCAATTAGAAGTGTTGTTAAACCTAACTATTTCAAGGTTTGTTTTGTACATACAGTTTTACTTTCCATTACAGGCTTAAAAAAGGAACTGAAAATTGAGCTGTTAATAATCATAATGACAATAACAGCAGCTATTCTTATATTGCTTCCCACCAGGCTTATGAGGTACATTAGGAGCAGCTGTGCCATAAAAATACTTACAATCCACAAATGTGAGGAGAACATGCTGTTACCACATTCATTAAGCATAGTTCTGTTCTCCAAAAGTACACACAGACAACACAAAAGAAGCATCAAAATGCTTTCAGCATATTGTGGGTATTGGCTGAGAAGGTGGCCCAACCTAAGAATGTGTGCTTTAAAAGAAATGGCACTGGTTAGGGTGCCATCATCTGACATGACAGTGAAAGTTATGGCTGGGATACAAGTGCTAAAAAAAAAAAATCCAGCAGGAAATCAGAGAGGGAAGGCCAGTGTGGGAGAATAGTAGAGTGAACAGAAGAATTATCAGAGGATAATGGCAATTGATGGAGCTGTCACAGGACATATCTTACATGACCTTCTGGTCTAACCCTGATTGCTCCTAATCTCCATCAAATTCCAGTGAAGTTAGTGAAATGAAGAAACCTCACAGAAATGAGAATCTGAAGCTTGATATGACAGCTAAATGAGGAAAGAACTATTTGCATTGTTTAAATGATTATTAATTATTATTATCATTATCTATTATTAATTCCCTAGCACCTTTCATGGAAGGATCACAGAGCTCTTCAGAACATTTGGATGAAATTATCCACTCCGAGCAATCTGACCACCATAAAGCCCTCTATACAACTTAATTCAGGTCAATATTATTTTTTCGCAGTGGAAAATTATAGTGGAAAATATCAATTTTGTGAAAAGTTCATATTAATCATATATTCATTTAATGAGGTATAATACCTTCATTTCATTATGTTAGGGCTTAGAAGGCCCAAAAATAAGTGCTAACTTTTGATTTCTTTGTTTTGCTCCCGTTGAAAGTACATTGCTCTAATTCTCTCTGCAGGCAAATTTATCTGGTCTGGATTTCATCCATCCCATTTTCCTAAAATTATCCCACTTTCATGGGATTTATTAAAGTTCAATGATTTTGTATTGTCCCCAAGTGGGAGATATGGAACCCAGCATATGGCTGACTCCATAACCGCTGAAGTATTCAGTGATACAAAAATGTCATAATGTCAACCAGAATTCATAATTTTTTCAGAAATAGGTTCCCCAAATTGTTGTAAATAGTGGGCTCATCCTCTTGCAGTCTAAATGGGAAAAAGAAACAAATGGCAGGGGAAAAAACCCCAAACACACACAAAAATAATATCCATATATGTTTTCTTCATAAATAGTCGGATAGTCATCTTTAAGGTCCTGTTCCTGCAGTGGACTATCAGACAATTATGCTCAGCTTTCCCATGAGGTTTCAGTTCATTATTTGAGTTTCATTTCTGCACATTAATTCAAATAGCTCAGCTCTTCAGAGCTCTTCAAAATGAGAGAACAGATGGATTAAACAAGCAATCTGATTGAGAAAAGGGGATTATAAAATAACAGATGAATGAATAATAGACTTAAATCATAGGAATAATTTGTTTTTAACTAGCAGTCCCTACTTCATAGCAGAATTTTTTTTAAGTATGGTTTCTGCATGCTGTAGCTGAAAAAAAAAAAGGTATCACAGGACCTCAGAACAAAATAATAAAAATTAACTAGAAGGGATAAACAATAACTGTGCTTCTCAGGTCACGTTAAACTTGTGGAATTAGATATTATTTAAACAAATACAAATTTTAATATGAACAGAAGTACAATAATTGAATACAGTGTTTTTTAAAAGAGAGGCAATTGAGCCTGTGCACTGTTCATTATGACATGATTATCAGAAAATCAAGATTCTACTGAATCTCCTGGGGGGGGAGAGGGAGAGAAGCAATTAGTAGAAATACTTAATTTTAATTACATTGAATAAGACTTTATTGTAAAGACTTGTGTATGACAAGCTATAAAAGTTTTACCAAAGTCTAAGAGAATGTGGTCCCCATCTTCAAAAAAGGGAAAAGGGAGGACCCGGGCAATTATAGGCCCGTCAGTCTTACCTCAATCCTGGGGAAGCTCTTTGAGAAGATCATCAAGGAGCACATTTGTGATGGGCCGGCATCCGAGATGATGCTCAGGGGCAATCAGCATGGATTTATTAGGGGGAGATCATGTCAGACCAACCTGATTGCCTTTTATGATCAGGTCACAAAGGCCATGGATACAGGTGTCGCGGTGGATGTAGTCTTTCTGGACTTCAGCAAGGCCTTTGACACCGTCTCTCACCCCATCCTAATTAGTAAACTAGGCGACTGTGGCATAGATGCCTACACGGTCAGATGGATTGCAGATGGGCTGAAGGGTCGCGCTCAGAGGGTGGTGGTGGATGGATCATATTCGACTTGGGGGGAGGTGGGTAGTGGAGTCCCTCAGGGCTCGGTCCTGGGCCCTGCGCTGTTCAATGTCTTCATCAGCGATCTTGATGTTGGGGTGGAGAGCAACCTGTTTAAATTCGCTGATGACACCAAAATTTGGGGGGAGGTGAGCACGCTAGCAGGGAGAGAGAGATTGCAGAAGGATCTGGATAGGTTACAGGGGTGGGCAGACAGGAACAGGATGCGTTTCAATACGGACAAGTGCAGGGTGCTGCACTTGGGTAGTAGGAACCAGCAGCACACTTATAAGATGGGGAGCTCCCTACTTGAGAGCACGGAGGCGGAAAGGGATCTTGGTGTCATTATTGACTCCAAGATGAACATGGGCCGACAATGCGAGGTCATGGTTGGCAGGGCTAACCGGACCTTGTCGTGCATCCACAGGTGCATCTCGAGTAGAGCCAGGGAGGTGATCCTCCCCCTCTATGCGACGCTGGTCAGGCCGCAGCTGGAGTATTGTGTCCAGTTCTGTGCGCCCCATTTCAGGAGGGATGTGGACAACATGGAGAGGGTCCAGAGGAGGGCCACCCGCATGATCCGGGGACAACAGGGCAGACCCTACAGTGAGAGACTGCGGGACTTGAACCTATTCAGCCTCCACAAGAGAAGGCTGAGGGGGGACCTGGTGACCGTCTATAAACTCACTAGGGGGAACCAGAAGGGTTTGGGGGAGACGCTGTTTCCCCTAGCCCCTGCTGGCATAACAAGGAATAATGGGCACAAGTTGATGGAGAGGAGGTACAGATTGGACATCCGAAAAAACTACTTCACAGTCAGGGCGGCTAGGAGCTGGAACCAACTTCCAAGGGAGGTGGTGCTGGCCCCTACCCTGGGGATCTTTAAGAAGAGGCTGGATACTTACCTGGCTGGACTCATTTGAGTCCCGTTTTTGTTTTTAGGGTGAGTGGTTTTGTTTGTGTTTTTGGGTTGTTCTCCCGCCCTGGCGGGGGGTCGGGCTAGAAGATCTATTAGGTCCCTTCCGACCCTGAAACTATGAAACTATAAGAATGGGTGCTGATATAGCTCATATGGTTCCAGTATATTAAGTTGTGGAGAGTTTGATCTTTTGTGCACATGTATTTGTTGTTAGTGTCCAGTTGGGTCAGGTTGCACTGTGGCATATGTACTAAGACTGTTTGGCTTTGTCATATACAATCTATGGCTCCACACATGTGTCCCATAACAAATTATTATTAATTACCATATTTATCTGAACCAATGACTACAGCAGAATAGGGGCAAGGGGGGAGGGGGGAGGAAGCAGGAGAGTCAAGTGTACTGGTCCCTGAGACTTGCTGCCTGTCCTTTCCATCACTTCCTCCCCCCACTGCCTAACCCCAATTCTTGTGCACTCCATCCCCTGCTGGTATTGGCACTCCCAACACCTGCTCCTCCACCATGTGGTGCCCCTTGTGCCTGCACCCTATGGCACCCATCCTCCACAACACTTGCCCTCCACCTGCTGTATCCCTCATCTGGTGTCCTGCCTTGCCCCCTTGCTGCCTGTCTTCTGAGTGCTTGGCCCTCACTGCTGCTTCTGTCCCTATCTTCCACCATCTTTGCTCCCTCCCAACTGCTGCATACATTTCATGGCTCCTACACCACTCTGTCCCTGGGCACCAAGAACAGAGTCCCTGTAGCTCCTGCCAGGCCTGACAGCACCTGTTGTGGTAGCAGTGGCAGAAGCTCTGGTCCTGTGTAGAGGGAGGGCAGAGGCACCAATGAGGGGCTAAGTGGGGAGGGAAGAAGCTGAGGGGCAGTAGGGGTAAGAAGTTCCTGTGGCTCGAAGTTCAAGTTCAACCCAGTGTCAGAGCCAAAGTTGGAGCCACAGCAGCAGCCTGCACCCCTCTCTCCTGCTTGTATTCAAATCCAGGTTAAGGGCCTTTTCTCCCCATGTTAAATGGGAAAAAGCCTCATTTGGATTTGAGTAAATATGGTAATTTGCTCTTCATTACAAGGTCTGCTTTCATGCCTGTTGTAGTTAAGGTTCCAAACAATGTCCATTATAAGTCCTTGCTTTTCCATTTCTCATAACAACATTTATCTTTAGGGCTGACAAGGTTCTTTGTGTACCTGTGATATCTTTTATTAGACCAACTAAATAGTTGGAAACATTGTTCAATTTAAGCTTTTGGGCACAAACACTCTTTATGGACTCATAGGGAGAGTCTGATCATGTTTGTGTGCCCTTCTGGTTGGAATGCTACATGTTGCATGCTTTAAAAGAGAAATCCAGATATCTTTGCAACCATTATACAATGTATACAAAATGACTACCAAAGATTTTTTACAACATAAAAAGATGTCCTTAGACCAGCACAGCTATAATCAACACTACCTTTAGAGCTGGCATTCTTGCTGCTTTTTCTTTGTTCAGGGGTGTGTGTGTGAGAGAGAGAGATGAAGATTTTAAAATATAATCCTTCAAATAATTTTTAGATCTGGAGTACTTTTAAAATAGGAGGAAGGGAGAAGTTAGTGATCCTGCTGTGTTTTACCTACTTCGCTATATTGGATGGATAAAGATATTGGCAGCTAGTAGGTTGAGAAAAAATGAGAGAGAGACTGAAAAGGAAGGAGAACTAGAATGGATTAAGTTTACCTAGCCACTCTTGCCATTCAGCTACTAAAAGCTTTCTGCCCAGCAGCTTCTCTCCTTCACCCAATGGCATAAGTAGGATAAAGTGACTGGGGCAAAAGCCCTAGGCACTCTTGGGAGGTGGCAGGGGAAGCAGGGGGAAGGACAGGCAAAAAAGCAGCTACTGCCAGCAATTGGAAGTTGCAACTGTCCTTGTGTCCCTGGCCCCTGGCTGTATCACTATGCTAATGCTGTCACCTGTTTAGCCCAGTACTGCTGGGGAGAGAGCTGATAATATTATTGGCATAATATTAATGGATTGTATACAGTTTCCTGGCAAATAAGTACAGACAACTGCATAAAGATATTTGCCTATGCAGTTATTTTCCTAGATGAGTTGGAGGTGTATTCAGGAAAGCCATCTCATTCTCCCTTTCTCTGAACCTTCTTAATCATGCTTCCCTTTCTAGCTGCACCTAAAAACAAAACACAACACAACACAGACACAACAACATGACAAAGGAAATTGATACAATAATAAATCCTTTAGGATAAATAGGTGTTCAGTAGAACCATGTACTTCTTCATGGGTGAATCTAAGTTTTTGAGAAGTGGGATGACTATGGTGAGGTGCATCATCACTAGGGATCATCACTAGGGATCCTGGTTTTCTCTGATAAAAAAACCAACAATTTTCTCCGATAAAACATATATATCTGTCTGTCTGTCTATCTACATATCTATAGTGGTGTTTCATTTTGATCACAGTAAATGAGGATTTGGGATTACCTTTTCTAAACTGAAAATTGGGGATTTTTTTTTTTTATCAGAGAAAACCAAAATCCCTGATCATCACTTAGGAAAAACACATATTTTTCTCCAGTTAAAAATAAACTAGAAGCTTAACTAATAGGCTAGGGGCCCAGGGCTGTATTATTCCATTTAGGATTGAAGCAAAAGCAAATATAACTTAATTGGAATGAATTAAAAAAAACAACAAAGCACTGTGAAATAGGAGCTTCATTACCAGGAATAGTGAACAGACAGCAAGGATAGCTTCATTAATACAACCTCAAAGCCATTAAAAAGAAGAGAGGGTTGTTAGCACCACTGGAACGAAGAGTTTAGAAAAGATTAGGTATATTATAATGAGCCATTAGGTCAAGTGACTCCCTAAGCATTGTCTGACTAGAAATAATTCTGCCACTGCCAGGGAGTTGATTTTAAACTTTGGATGGGCTGGGAATCAAAGGGGGGCAGCAGTGTACCCCTCCCCCCAACCCCAGGTGCACCCCTGTGGTCCTTGTGCCCTTGGAGAGGAATAAATTGGATGCCATAATTTTTAAGGTTAAATGGCTAATATGGTTCTTTTTCCAGTCTGCATATTGAATAGAATATATATGATCTGTATTATCTTCTTCCTGAAAATGTACAAATCCCTATTGGCAAGGAGTCTTCAGTTTAGCCCTCATTTCATTTGCAAACATAGAAAAGTGCATCATTTCAAAGTACCATGCAGTTTAAATTATGGTCTCTTATTAGATATTATTGTCAGATGTAACCAATTTGCAAATGCAGGTTGATCAGCTTCTGAATTTAAAAGGTTGAAGTAGCTTAATAAAGATGTTTCTTCCTTATAAACTATTATATTTTCTCAAAATGTCTCAATTAAGGAAATTACAATTATTCTAATCTCTCACAGAGGCTTGCAATACTTTTTTATGGGAGGGCAAGCAGCTAAAGTTAGCCTAAGATTTTTATGGCTGCTATATGAAACTGGGAGCTTAGCTGCATAAGTTATTTTATGATATTCTGTTGTGTTCTATTCTATTCTTTGGCATTTTATAGCTAGCTCACTGCTGGTAAAATGTATTCCTGTTCACTACTCCATCACAAAAAGGATTGGCAGCTAGAGTCCTACTAAGCCCTATTTTGGAACTCCTGTATTGGCATAATATTAATGGAGTGTATACAGTTTCCTGGCAAATAAGTACAGACAACTGCATAAAGATATTTGCCTATGCAGTTATTTTCCTATGGAATCAAAATAAAACAAAGTACTATATATATGAGTTAGTTAAGCAATGCATTAAAAATGGACAATATTCAGAAAGAAAGAAAGAGGGAAAGAAACCCACTGCATTTGAGATCTACCCCAACCTTCAATTTTATTCTGATGTAACAATAAAAACATGGGCCAAAAGTTACTGTGACTACCTTAGACATTCTCACAAGGTACATTGTTAATATACTTAGGAGCACTTGGCTAGAAAGTGGATAATGCATGGTAACACATGGCTCAAAGAGGCATAGAGTAATAACCTGGGCCTGGGTGTGAATTTGGAGCAGCCTTTAAGGTTGGTATATAGTATACTGCCTTAAGAGTTTTATTGTTGATTAAAGGGAGCTAGACTTTCACCCAAATCCTTGCCTGGCTCTCAAAACTGGCAGTTAATGCTCCCTACCATTATTTTCAGCATAGCTTACATCCATAAAAGGTAGAACTTCAGCTTAACCATGACAAAGAGTCAGAGTGTAAGGAGAGACTGATGCAGTGTAAATTGTTCTACAACCTTAACTGCAGAGTTTGCACCATCACTCTATAATAATACAAACTCATTATTTTCCCCCTCTTCTTAATCCCAAAAGTGTATTCGATACTTTGGATAAAAATGGAATAATTACTAGGTGTTAATATAAATATGGCAGTTATATTTCTAATTACCAGGAAGTGAGAAAATCAGTATATTCATCAGCTCAGCCCCAAACTACTTACTTAATTGGAGCAACCAAATTCCTTTAGGAATTGGAGAAACCAAAAACTGATAAAAAAATTCACATTAAGAGCAGATTCTATTTTCTTCTGTACACCTAAATGGCAGTTTTATAACAGTATACCTGGATGCTTTTGTCCTTACTGCTGTACCATGGATGCATAAGCATGAATGTGTAGACTGAGCATGAACAATAGGCTATGCACACATGCTTGCACCTGAGCTTAAGTCTGGGAAGGAGAGGGGGAGTATGCCTTTCCATGTTTTAGCCTCAGTAGTTGAAATACTTGCCCAGAAAGTGAGAAACATAGGTCCTAAGCTTTCCTTGTCCCAGGGACTGTGAGCCTTTATACCTACAGAGAAGAGGTAATTTGACCAAAAAAATATCATTGCTTGACTACCAGATGTTACTCATTATTTCGCTTGGATTAATTGGTTTAATATGTGCTGATGGCATTTTGGTCAGGCTTGGAGCAGACTGGGGGAATGTAAATATTTCAAATGATTATTCATATTATTTGGAAACCAATTTTCCTAGGATTGATAGATATTTGTTCTGATCTCCTGCTATGCAAATTCAATATAGAAACCTCCCTCTGTTTGTTTCAATGGGAAAGGTAATAGAGCAATTTAAAAAAAAACAACCCTTTATGATTTATTTCAATGATGTTACTCTACTTGCTTAACCCTGACAATAAGTTTCTCTTTATATTTCTGCCTAGACAGCATATTCTTTTCTTTTGGCAGAAATCACACAGTGCCTTTTCTGTTTTGTTTAGTTTTTAGTTTAAAACAAAAAAAACCCAAGGGGAAGAACTAGACTTGGGGCTCCTGAGACAGCTCTCGGAGACCATAAAAACTAGGGAGGCGGTAGTCATGGGGGACCTGAACTACCCAGACATCTGCTGGGAGACGCAGACAGCAAAGTCCCACTGTTCACGCAGGTTTCTAACCTGTGTACAGGACTTCCATCTGACACAGGAGGTACATGGTCCCACTAGGGGGAATGCCTTGCTGGATCTGGTATTGGCAACGGGGGATGACATGGTAGGGGACCTACAGATTGGTGGTCACCTGGGGGACAATGATCACCAAATAATAGAATTCACCATAAGACGTCGAGTGAGTAAGGTAACTAATAGGGTGAAAGTGCTAGACTTTAGGAAAGCTGATTTCAACAAACTCAGGCTTTTAGTCAAGGACACACTGCAGAGTAAGAATTTTAAAGAGTTGGGAGCCCAGGAAGGGTGGCTGTGCCTTAAGGAAATGATCCTTTGGGCACAGAGGGAGACGATCCCAATGCGGGGAAAAAGGGGGAAAGGGGCCAAGAGGCTTCCTTGGCTGACCAGAGAAATCCAGCGCAGTCTACGGGCTAAAAGGGGGCATATAAAAAGTGGAAACGGGGAGAGATTACCAAAGAGGAGTATACCTACTCTGCTTGCACTTGTAGGGAGGCAGTTAGACAGGCCAAAGCTACCATGGAGCTGAGGATGGCATCCCAAGTTAAGGATAACACAAAATTGTTTTTTAGATATATAGGGAGTAAAAGGAAGGCCCAGGGAGGAATACAATCTCTACTAAATGAGCATAAGCAATTGGTGACGGACAGGGGGGACAAGGCTGAACTCCTCAATGAGTTCTTTGCCTCAGTGTTCCTAAGCGAGGGGCACGACAAGTCTCTCACTGGGTGCAACAGCCAGCTTTATTTTTTTTCTTACCCTGAACTGAATTGTCAATCAAAATGCAGGAGAGTTATTGTTTTAAAATGAGTGAACTTCCTGCTAGACTTTGCCAAAAAAAGGGTGGTTTTGTCTGTAGCTTTTCTACCATCATTCTCCCAAGTGATTCAGTCTGTTGAGCTGTCAACATTTTTTTTCCATAGGCTTGGAAATATAGTTCTCCTCCTGTAATGGCCTCACAAAGCTCAGGGCAAAAATAACACAGACCAAGCTGTGCATTCCCATAATGCATCTAATTTCACACCATGAAAACTTACATCTTGTTCCCAGCTAATGATTTGCATGTACCCTGCAGTATGGATGTTTCAAATTCTGGAATAAAAATGAAAATTGTCAGTCTTTTCAAATATAAAATTGTAAAAAAAAATGCCTAACTTCTCTTCATCTTTCATTTTTGTTAGATTTTTCTCCTAGACAATTATGTGTAGGATTAGAGAAAGTAAAGTGATGCTAGTTAAAGTAACACCTGTAAGTGTTAATATTATGTGTAAAAGTAACGCGCTCTCTCACTTTTTACCTCTCTAAGTGTGAGAAAGTGATGCTGATTTTTTTATCCTTCAGAAAATATTTTTCCTTCAACTTGTCTCTCTTTTTGTGTCTTTTCACACCTTTCTTTTTCCAGTAGGAAAAAAAACTAGAGGTAGAGAGAGGGGAGAATTTGAAGGTAAAATTAGGATTTTTCTCATGGAAATTTTAAAATGAAAAACCCCTGAGGATTCATGTAGAAATGTTTCAACACAAAATGAAATACACAGAAGAATGAATGAAAGTGAAATCTCAGGTTTTTATAAACTATTACAAGCAGTTTGACCAACTCTATTCAGTAAAATAATTACAAGTTACATAGGCCAAAGTCACATTTCTCACTTCTTCCAGAAGTTCAGAGGCCTTTTACTAATCAGCACGGCTGCCTATAGATGTGCTCGTTCTAATTAGAACGTGTCAGAGCAGACTCAATTAATCAATGTGGGGGCTTAATACACATGACGTTGAGGTGATGCTGGAGTCTTCTATTTAAAATGCAGAGCAGACACCTGCTGTAATTAAAACAGTTAACCGTCATGTGTATTAAGCCCCTGCACATTACAAAATGGCTGCAGGGGTGCTTTATGTAAACCTCATTGAATGAACTTTAGATAAAGCTTCCTATGGCTCAATACACATGATGGTGAGCCATTTTAATTAGAACAGCTGTCCAGGAACTGCTGTAATTAAAACAGCCCCTGGCTCCCACCCCCAAGCACATATATAGGCAACACAAGGTATTATATATTTGCACAAGGTGCATATATTTGCAACACAAGGTTAGAGTCGGAAGGGACCTCAATAGATCATCGAGTCCGACCCCCTACTCTTTCCTGCCTATGCAGGGGGTCGGACTCAATGATCTATTGAGGTCCCTTCCCACCCTAACATCTATGAATCTATGAATCTATGAATTTTGCTAAGACTCTAACAATATATTGTTTTTCTTGGATTCAAGTATTACAATAATATAGAAGCTTGATTTCTACAAGCTGCACTTAAGCACAATAAGAAAATATGAGTCTTTTCAAATTCAGCCAATAACTGAGAGAAAGTGGAAATGCCATGGAAGGTCCTTGCATTGTCTTTAGGCGTCTGCTGCAAACTGGAGCACCGTGAAAATTATCCTGCTGACACTGGTCACTCTTGTATGAATTACCAGTTTGGGGTTTTGTTTTGTTTTTTAATTGCAGTATTACTAGTGACTGTGATTTTATTGTGCATTTTGTGATATTTGCTCTTTTTCTGAAGGCACCATCTCCCTGAGCCATCTCATTATTTGATAATGTCAGCTTTAATTTTAAAAAAATTACTTCGAGCCCACCTGGTTATGGTAAAAAGCTTGAAAATGTAAAATTAAAAGGTATAAAAGCAAATTGCATGTTAAAGCAAACCAATATGCATTATTATTATTAGTAGTAGTATAGTGTTGTTGTTGTTGTTATTTTAAACCCCTCATTATATTTTGGTCAGACGTGAATTTGGGGGTAAGTTATAGTTTCCTTCTAGAAAAAGTCTGATGTATATTTCAATAATACTTTCCCCACAGGAGAATAAAGATTTTGTTCAGTCACTTTTGACATGAGTTGCATACTCATATTGCAGTACATATATAACACTCATTAACAATCTTGGAAGTTACCTTTCCACGTGAGAAATATGATGCTGCAGTGACTGCACACTCATAGGGAAATCCTGTCCCACACATCAATAGCAAAACTCACAGTTCAGTTAAGCCTGGATTT
This sequence comes from Alligator sinensis, assembly GCF_000455745.1. Classification (NCBI taxonomy): domain Eukaryota; kingdom Metazoa; phylum Chordata; order Crocodylia; family Alligatoridae; genus Alligator; species Alligator sinensis. The sequence continues at coordinate 2,268,545 of NW_005841932.1, forward strand.
TTCCCTTTTGATTCCCATTAGGTTCAACAGAATTTTTCTCAAATTAGACAAAAGTCACAGGCCTTAACACTTATTTATACTGCAGGATGGCATTCTATTACAAATATAATAAATGACAATTCCTGTCATAAGAGAACAAGAAACTTCACCATTATGCAACACAGTAAGGAAAGTGGTTTCCTGATGTTCTTCTAATAGCCAGCTCTTACCATAATCCCCAATGTAACTCCCTTTTCTCTGTGGCTGGGTACTGTATGAATAAATTGAAATCAGGAAAAAAAGATTAGTTCTACAACTATATGTAATGTGCCAAACAATGCCCAGTTACATATGTGTAATGCAGATACTTCATTGCACTCAATGCTGTTACTCTGGATTTACAGATGTATGTGTAAGTGAGAGCAGCCATTGGTCTACCAACTGACGACTAGTTTTAGACCACAAAAAAAATTTTTTTTTTAAATTAAAGCTTATAAAATGAGTGATTAAGCATTTTGAATTTTAATAATTATTTTCCTTCGTAATATGCCCACCATGCCAAATGGAAACATAGACTGGAAATTTTGATACTGCTTTTCTTCTAGATATGGGAAATTCCCTTCTTCTTAAATGAGGGCTTTCTCTTCTATTTAATAATTGTGAGCTAATCTTTTAAGTCCTCCCCATAACCTTTCTCTTGACTTCAAGAAAGCTTCCATGCTGATCATCACTCAGGTACCTGTCCTTCTCATCAAGGGCACATTTTATAACTTGGATCTACGCTGCCTTGGCAAGCATACTTACCTGATGGAAGATCCAGGCATATAACAAAAATAATATAAATAAGAAAGGGGATAGGTTGAGTGTCAGGATACCTAGAGTGAGACTAAAGATATGGACATCTTTCACTGGAGTTTTCCAAGCAGAGGCTGGATAAGCATTTGACAGGGATAGCAATCCTACGCGTGCAGGGTGCAGATCATAAGGAATCTGTGGTAAGTGAATATTCATATAAATCTCCCATATTTGAACCATAACCTCATCCTACTTTTCTTGTGCTTCTCCAACTTATCAAAAAGGCACAAAACACTTCAGTTTTAAAAAAAAAGAACATCTTTCTACATCTCATTAACTGGACTTTTTATGTTTTTGTCATGTCATGTCTCTTTCTCACTATATCATTTTATCTCAAAAATATACTTCTTTTTCCTCATTTACTTAACAAATAATGTACTATTCTTCCTTCATAAAGCATCATCCCACTCTCTTCTTTTAAAATAATAGTACTTTATCCCATTATCTCCATAAGATACTAATTGTTCTATTTGTTTTAATGCATTCGGGTTTTGGGGTTATTTTTTATTGCAGCACACCTTTGCCATTATACAATGCAGTACATTTAGTATATTTCTCATCTGAATCTAATTTGAAATACAAATATCTTTTGTAAAATATCTAAATTCCCAATATACTCTAAACCATGGTTCTCCTACTTTTTATGTTTCTTGGAAAATTCTTCAAGATAGTATGGGATTCCTAGTAACCAAAGAAAGAAAACATAAAGACCTACTAAATAATCTTGCCCATCACCAGTCAAGGACAGGATACATTTCTGGCAGCTTTGTTCAGCTGAAAAATGATTCAAGCAGTGGTGCTTTCACCACTTCTGTCTCAGATACTCATCATTCATAAATATTATTGCTAAATCATTATTTCCTGATATCCATACTAAATTTTCTTTTGCTCAGTTCCACAAGCAGGGTTGCCATAAAAATGTCCTATTCTCTTCAGTTTTCACATACTACAAATATATGAGAATGTTTATTCTATCTCTGTATTTCCCCAACTGTCACTATTTTCTGAATAATGAAAATATTTTGTGCTCACTGAGAACTGCGTGGTGGTATTATTCAAATGATATAACTGGATATCAGGAGATCAGTTGTGCTAGTATCCTGCCATAAAACTTTAGGGAAGTTATTTCACATCTTTGTGTCTTCACATCTCTGGATGCATCTACACAAGATGTGTTACTGCACTTTAGCCTAATTTATTGCACAGTACGGGTGCGTGTCTACACTGCACGCCCTTACTATACAGTAAAAATGGCAAATTGTGACTAAATTTGATACCTTCATTTGAAGGTATCAGTTTTGGTGTGATTAGTTAATGCACATGTAGATGCAACCCGGCACTAAGTTTAGTGCCAGGTCTGCCCTGCCACTAGGGGCCCAGCCTGAACCCAGCCCCAGGGTCCCTGCCTGGGAGCCTCTCCTGGTCCAGGGCTGGGATGCATCTGTGGCAGCCCCTAGCTTCAGGGTAAAAAAGCCTACAGCCTTTTTGTGCCCTGGGGCACACTTCACAGGAGCCTGAGGGACCTGCAGGGCCTGTGCACTCCCTTGGACAGGTCACAGGCTGCTCATGCCTATCTGCCTGCAACTCTGAGATGCTGCTTGGCCACTGCTGGGCCACATGGCTGCTACCACACCCCCGTCAGGCCAAGTGTCCTGCCAGCTGGCTGCATCCCTTGTCCATCCCTGTCAGCTCCTGAGGGCTGCTTGCAGGATGCCTATGGCAGCAGGGCCAGCACCAGCTCCCTGCTGCTCACCCCCAGCAGCCCGCCCTGCACCTGCAGGTGCTGTGGAGAATACCCTCTGTCATGCAGCTCTCAGTCCCTTGCTGTGCCCCTGTGATGGGCACTGCTGACAGCTGTCCAGGGCCAGCAACATAGGGACAGCTGTGTGTAGACCCAGAGAGCCAGTGCGGGATGCAGCATGTCATCCTCATCCTTGAAGCTCAGCCCCGCCCGCATGTGCACACCCATACCATCCACCTGGGGCCCCAACTGGAGTCTGAAGGAGATTGGAGACCTCATGATGCTCTGGAATGATGCAGAGGTCCAGAGGCAGTATGAGCGGAATTGGCATTCAAACGCCCACATTTATAAGACCCTGTTGGGCAGGATGTGGGAGCACAGGCACACCCAGTCAGTGTGGCAGTGCTGCATAAAGGTCAACGCCTTGTGAGTAAAGAGGGCAGCTGTGACTGACCACAATCATCGGTTCAGTCATGCTAACAAGAACATGCCCTTTATGCAGCTGATCAGGATTTTAGCAACCCAGGACCCAGGCCACAACCATGTAGGTTTTACCAGCAGGGGTGGCCTGCCTGAGTCCCTGGCCTATCCTGGCCCCTACAGTGGCACGACACCAGAAGAGGGACCGACAGGTGTTCAGTGCCCCACCCTGCCCAATGGTAGGGGGTCTGTGGGTGTCAGGGCAGGCGGGCTAGAGGGGGGAATGCTCCATGAGGTGGCCCACCAGAGCCTCCCACACACGGTGCCCTGGCCCCCACTGGTGGGTCTGAGCCTTGCCTGGGGCCTTGTGAGGGGTGGTCTGCCACTGTTGCCACATCTTGCGTTCCTGCCACAAGGTTGTGCCCACCTGGAACCCCCCTCCCTCCCACCCAGGCCTCCTGGAACAACTCTTCCCAGGGCCTCATAAATATTGTGCAGCACACAAGCTGTGACAATGTCCCAGAGGAGGTTGTTCTTGGCCACTTCAAGGTGGGCTGTGAGGGAACACCAGTGGCCTTTGAGGCAGCCAAAGGCACAATCGATGAGGGCATGGGTCCTGGCCAGGAACTGATTAAAGTGAGCCTGGTGGGGGTCAAGGTCTTTTATGTAGGGGCTCATCAGCCATGGAAGGAGCAGGTATGCTGGTTCCCCAATGAGCTTGGGTGGGATGATGATGGTACCCAGCTCCTAGGTCCTCCACTCCTGGTGCAAAGTGTCTGCTCTCCACTAGAAAGCCCAGTCTAGAGTTCCTGAACACATGGGCATCATGGGCACTGTCCACCTAGCTGGCACTCACTTGGGTCTCTGGGAGTTAAGCAGAGCAAGATGGCCATGGGCTAGGCAATGGCGACTGTGGCAGGCCAACAGGACGAGTAAAGCATCCAGCAGGATTGGGGGACCTTGTTCCTCACTGGCAGGGCCTTGGGCTGGGACAGCCATAGCTCGAGAGTGGAGAGGAGGCACAAACAAAGCTGCTACATGCTTCCTCTGCATGTGCCATGCTACTCATCTGAGCGCAGGTACTGGCTGCCTAGAGAACACAGTGTGGGACTGTGTTTTAAAGATGACTGCCAAGTGCTGGCAGCTGGGCCTGAAGACTCCCCACATGTGGCCTCAGGGGCAGATGGCAGGGCAGGAGGGATCTAGCATTAAATTTATTGTCAAGTTGCAACATGTCTAGACACCTACCCAAATTCGCTTACTGCGCAATAGCTTAGTGCATGCTAAATCTAGTTGCGCCTAAATGCACGTGTAGACATGCCCATGTATTTCTTTAATTATATGTTTTTTGCAACCAATTGTCTTTCTTACTGTACAATGGCTTGAACCATGAGATGTTGATCTTATTTGGGCCTTTTGTTGCTTTTGTAATTCAACTAAGAAATATAGAATATTCCCAATTAAGCAAAAGCTTCCCATTCAGCCAATGCGGGCTCTATTTGGGTTCTAATAAACCAGTTCTGAACTAGCAGAGCCAAATAGAAGTTTTGCCATTAACTTCAAGGTGAGAGCAGGGTTGAGTCCTAAGACACTATCAAGTCATGCTAATCAAAGGAAAAATAAAAGAAGCATCACAATAAGAAGTGAGGATCTGCATCATTGGTTGTTTATTAAGATCCATAACATTTTTGTGATATGTTTTTCTCATGTAGGTGGTAACTAGGTCTAGTTATCAAAAAGAAAAGAGGCACACAAATATGTAAGAAATGTTTTAGAAAAAGGAATATGTGTGCAATACATAAAGTTTTAGGATCTGAAATAAATAGCTGCTGAATTTCTATTCCCTCTATTATGATTTACAGAGTTTCTGTCTCCTTCCTACCTTACTTTTTGGATTGTTGCATTAGAGACTTTAAAACTGATGAAAAAGTTTATCTTATTAGCATTTTGAAACTCTGCTGAAGGATTAAGAGGACTCTATTATTTTGATGTTTCATACTGAATTTGCATTTTTAAGGAAAAAAGTTCTTTGCAAGCCTTCCAGTGCAAACACCCTTCTTCAGGGGACATCCAGGGATAAAAAAAAAAAACCCACAAAAAGAATGAAGCAACGAATTCACTGGCAGTGCACCCTTGCAGCATGAAGAACACCTGATTGTGTGGTATGTGGTGCTGCAGACATATTTGCAGCGCCACATACCACACAGCTGTGCTTATCTAGATGTGCCCATTGAGTCTTAAGCATGTTCACACAATTAAGTGCCTCTGTGTTTCCAGGATCAAGATCCTAGTTGAGTAGTTACAGTCTTAAAACTTGCCTACATAATACAACTGAGAAATTCTGATTAACTGAGGAGTCAGCAACTCCATTTCTTTTGTAGGTTCATCTGTATATGATGGATTTTTTTTTGTGCATGTTAATAACTCATGCCGTGATTTCTAATCAGACTCCTGTGGACTCCAGATACAGCTTGGAGTAGCCTAGTAACAGAGGGCATTTCACAGGAGACTAGACAGCAAACCAGTTCTGTTAAAGGACATATACAAAAGGATACATCAGATATGAGAATTTAAAAATTCTGCAGTGTTCCTCCAATGATTATGTACTGTATATGGCCTGCAATGTCTGTAGCTGACTAACAAAATACAGATTCAAAATGAAAACAAGAATCAGAATGAGCTTGTAGTGTATATCACCATTTTAAATCTCTTCCCTGCCCCCAATTCTTTGCCTATGATTCAACAGATGTGTATCTGAAGGGAAGCAAGAACACAACTGCTTAATTACTGTTCTGAAATACAGGTGGGTCCTGTAACTTTTGAGAAAGTCCAAACAGGAAACTATATAAAATGTGCTGCATGTGGAATCTCACTGAAATGAACCCATAAAGGATCCTATGTGTAAACTTTGACTGAATATGTTTCAAGGAGGCAATGGTTCAAATCTTAAATAATAAAACAGGAGTTCTTCACTTCTCTTTAATCCCCTCTGGGAAGCCCAGTTAATTAAAGCTGTTTATTATAACTTGATCAAAAAGTCTAAATTCTGTGTGTCCTACATCTAGCTACTACAATATTCTCTGTCATTGAGCCTCATGAGGCCCTGAAGACTTTGACTTGGTAATGCAGCCATCAAAGAGATAGGCTAACTAACTCTTTAGTTAAAGCTGTTTGTTCCAAGGTGCAGTGCAAAATATGCTCTAGGCTTTCCAAGGCTGCAGTGCCCCCCACCCCTCTTCTAACTTTAATCTAAAACCTCCTTGCCATACTTAATTTAACATTTGAATCAAATTAATTATTTTGTAACTAGATTGGTGTGTAGGATGTAAATTTCTTATTTGGCATGGAACATTAATTGAAGCAGCAGAGTGTTCTCTTTGAGCAGCTGCTGTTATCATTTACATGGTCTTGATAGATAAATAAAGTTTATACACACACATGCAAAATCATGAAAGCCTCTTTAAGTTGTTTTTGAGGTGGGGGAATTCACTGATACTGTCCATTGAAAGAAAAATGAGTTGTTGCAAAAGGTTCTAGTGATTTTAATAACTGTATTTGTGTCTGTGGATTTTTTTTTTTACTTACGTTATTACAAAAACAGCACTATTATCCCTATCTTAACCAGGGACAAATGTTTACAAAGAAATATTGAGAAAGCTTTCCTTACCTGTACTTATTATGTGTGAGTTACAAAAACGACTGTTGTCAGATTAAGCAAAACTATGTTAAAAAAAATCCCCTGGTGCTGACATTTAACACTGCGAGCCGTATAGAATAGGATCTGAGGCTTAGAAGAAAAATCAAATTATTCAAAATTAAACAGTTCTGAAATGTGGTGGTGTTAACTTTCTAAATTGTAAGCAAAATTCTGGGCGCATGCAGACACATGAACCAGTCTAAGTTAGATGGCCTAAATTCCTATTGACACAAGCATTCAGGTTCATAAGTAGTCCTCATTGACAAGGGTTTGCAAATAAGGGGTGGGGGTGGAGGCTCAGCAAACATCCCAGAGTTCCACGAGGGCTCCCTGGGCTTCTGGAATTTGCTGAATTTCCAAGGCAGCCTGGACTGACTGTCCACCAGAGGGAATCATGCTTCTCCCTCCTCCCCCCCACCAATAAACCCTTCCTTACACTGACTCTTTCTTCCTTCCCTAACCAGAGGCTTCCACAATGAGTTCCTTCTCTTGTTAATTGCAACTATGCCAGTGTCTCTACCCACAACCCACTGTGGATCCTATTCCTTACAAACAAGTAGATGGAACAGAAAGCTGCAAAATGTCCATTTGGGGATATAGCCTCCCATCTCCTCCTTTGGCTCATGAAGCCCTACATGTGGTACTTCGACGACAGGAAAGAACACTTCAACCACTGCCTCAACATGACAACTGAGGGCACCTCTGTTAAACCTATGGCCACCTCACTGGCTAACTGGAGGGCTTTCAGGATACACCATGGCTGAGGAGAACTTGCCAGACTTTTTCACCACTGTCTATATCCTGCAAATAGAAATAATAGAAAGCATAGAAAAATAGGGTTGGAAGGGACCTTTGGAGGTCATCTAGTCCAACCCCCTGCTCAAACCAGAACCATCTCCAACTAGATCATCCCAGCTGAGACTTGGATAGCTGGGTCTTAGAAACCTCCAAGGATGGAGATTTCACAACCTCTCTGCATAACCTGTTCCAGTGCTTTACTAATTCCCTACTGAGAAAATTCTTCTGAATATCTAAACTAAACTTCCCTTGATACAACTTAAGACCATTGCTCCTTGTTCTGTCATTTGCCACCATGGAGAACAGTCTAGCTCCATCCTCTTTCAAACCTCCCTTCAGGTAATCAAAGGCTGCTATTAAATCTCCTCTCAATCTTCTCTTCTCCAAACTAAATAAGCCCAGCTCCCTCAATCTCTGCCCATAAGTCATGTGTCCCAGCCCTCTCACCATTTTTGTTGCCCTCCACTGGACTCTCTCCAATTTGTCCACATATTTTCTGTAGTGGGGGGCCCAAAACTGAACACAGTTCTCCAGATGTGGCCTCACCAGTACAAAATAGAGAGGAAAAATCACTTCCCTTGACCTGCTGACAACAAACTTACCAATGCAGCCCAGTATGCCATTAGCCTTCTTGACAACAAGGGCACACTGTTAGCTCATATTCAGCTTATTTTCCACTGTTACCCACAGGTCCTTTTCTACAGAGCTGCTACCCAGCCAGTCAGCCCCCAGTCTGTACTGGTGCATAGGATTGTTCTGTCCTAAGTGCAGGGCTTTGCACTTGTCCTTGTTGAACTTCATGAGATGTCTTTTGGCCCAATCCTCAAATTTGTCTAGGTCATTCTGAATCCTAGCCCTACCCTCCAGCATATCTACTACTTCCCCCAGCTTGGTCTCATCTGCAAACTTGCTGAGGGTGCACTCTATACCATCTTCCAAGTCATTGACAAAGACATTGAACAAAACCAGCCCCAGGACAGACCCCAGTGGCACTCCACTTGATACTGAGTACCAATTAGATGTTGATTACTACCCTCTGAGCCTGATGGTCCAGCCAGTTTTCTACCCACTTTACAGTCCATTCATCCAGCCCATACTTCCCTAGCTTGCCTGCAGGAATGTTGTGGGAGACCATATCAAAGTCTTGCTATAATCAAGATATACTACATCCACTGGTCTCCCTGCATCCATAGAGCCAGTCATCTCATTGTAGAAGGCAATCAGGTTGGTCAGACATGACTTACCCTTGATGAATCCATGCTGACTGTTCCTAATCACCTTCTTCTCCTCTAAGTGCTTAGAAATGGATCCCTTGAGGACCTGCTCCATGATTTTTCCAGGGACTGAGGTTGACTGGTCTAGTTCCTTGGATCCTCCCTTTTCCCTTTCTTAAATATGGGCACTATGTTTGCACTTCTCCATTCATCTGGGACCTCTCCTGAGAGACATGAGTTTTCAAAGATGATGGTCAGTGGCTCTGCAATATCATCAGCCAACTCCCTCTGCACCGTTGGGTACATCCCATCTGACCCCATGGGCTTTTATATGTCTAGCTTTTCTAGTCCCTAACCTGTGCTTTCACCACTGTTGGCTGCTCACCTCCTCCCCAAACTGTGCCTCCCAGTGCAGTAGCCTGAGAACAAATATAAAACAAACTATATTTGTTATATACTTACTTCAAACCTTGCCTGTGAAGTCTAAGGCAAAAAAGGCATTGAGCACTTCAGTTTTTTCTGCACCTTCTATCACTAGGTTGCCTACCCCATTCAGTAAGGGGCTCATACATTCCCTGATCTTCCTTTTGCTACCAAGATACTTGTAGAAACCCTTGTTGTTACCCCTCACACCCCTTGCTGGCTGCAACTCCAATTGCTCTTTGGCCTTCCTGACTTTATCTCTGCATGCTCTTATATTCCTCCCTATTTATTTGTCCAATGCTCTTATACTCCTCCCTAGTTATTTGTCCAACTTTCCACTTATAAGCTTCTTTTTTTGTGATTTAGTTTACTGAAGAGTTCGCTGCTAAGCCAAACTGGTCTTCTGCCATACTTGCATCCTGTGTACCAGGATGGTTTGTTTCTGCACTCTCAGTAAAGCATCTTTAAAGTACAGCCAGCTCTCCTGGACTCCTTTCCCCCTCAGATTGGCTTCCCAGAGGATCCTGCCCATGAGTTCTCTGAGTGAGCTGAAGCCTGCTTTTGAGAAGTCCCAGGGTCTTACTTTGCTATCCATCCTTCCTTTTCTCAGGATCCTGAACTCAATCATCTTATGGTTATTTCTGCCCAAGTTGCCATCCACTGCTACATTCCCCAGCAATTCTTCCCTGTTTGCGTGCAGCAGGTCAAAATGAGCATGGCCTCTAATTGGCCGCTCCAGCACTTGCACCAGGAACTTGTCCACAACTCTCCATAAACTTTCTGGATTGCCTATGGACTGTCATATTGTCCTCCCAGTAGATGTCAGGGTGATTGAAGTCCCCCATGAGGACCAGGGCTTATGACTGGGCACACAGGCTGTGGACATTTGGTTCCCCAGGGACAATTAGGGGCAGCGCACACTGTGATACTGCTAGTTGTCCCTGGGGAATGTCTGTGCCACGCACACTCTGGCATGTGGCATGTTACCCCGGGTGGGGTAGGGGAGGCTGAGGCCAGCACTGGGCTGGCATCCTCAGCTTTACTTGGGATTCTGGGGGCCTGCCAGGGCTGAAGTCATGTTGCTCCTGCTGCATGGACCCCTTGGCTCAACTTGTCAGTCTCCGGCTTTGGGCGGTGCACACTGCTGCTGTGTACACCACTTTGCTTTTTTTCCCACCATTTTTTTTGACCCCTGGATATCCAGGGGTTATTAAAACCCTCTGGGCTGCTCCCTTGCAGTGTGGAGAACAACTGAACATGTGGTAGTGGTGCTGCAGATGTGCCTGCTGTGCCACATACCGGATAGCTAAGCTCATCTGGACATGGCTGTAGAGGTTTTTATCACAGTAAGCCTGGTTCTATCAGTCTAAATGTAATGCTTGTACATACCATCAAGGGAACAGTATAGTGAGACATATGCTACCCAGGAATGATTTTCTAGGGAAAGGGAGAGAATTCCTCTCCATGCTCAACCCTCTTTCTATCCCACAAAAGTTACCATTAAACAACTGCCCTGTTGAAGTTTAATGGCAAAATATATGCTAGCATTTTGTAAACAAGAATGTATTCCTAGTTACCGTTAAATGAAAGGAATGTGCAAAATACTAGTTCAACATAAGCTTCTCCTAGCTTCTGCCTGTATCATGCAGGGTATTGTACCAGACAGTTTTAAATGTCAATTGCTGCCATTTTACATTAAAGATAAAGCTTGCAAATGAAGTCTTAATGCCTTTGTTGTTGACAGCTACTGAAAAAGCTGGGTGATTTAAGTCACCTTAAATATCTCCCATAGTAGCTTCCCTTTGCAAAGGTAAATGGATTTAATTTTCTCATTCTCAGAACACTCCAAAACCACTCCAGTTACAGAGCAAGGCATGCACACATCTTTATTGTTACTTTATTTATTTATTTTAATTTTATTATCTTTTCTCCCTCAACAAAAAATGCATGAGCAAATAACCTGCCACCTGGAAGTATATAGTAGTTGTGTTTGAACATTGTGATTTAAAAAATGTAAAACAATATCAATGTTTTCAAAGAACAAGCACTAAAGCTATGAGTAGCAAAGTCGAACACTTTCAGATATCCATCATCCTCTCAATAGTTTACCTTGGTGGCCCAGATGTATCCTTGGGAATAAGAAAACACACTGGACCTTATCAAGTCATGGAAATGAATAACAGTGAAAGCAAACTGCATCACTTCACAGCATTTAAATCTTTTCTTTCCTGGAAAATTAACTTTATGAACTGCATTTTTTTTCCTCATGCACCATATTGAAACGCATAATCACCACTTAGCATTTACATAACACTACATACTTTCAAAGGGCTCTATAAATATTCACTAACAAATTCACATCCCATAAGAATCTACAGCTCTTGTTTTGTTTGTATTAATATTTCCTCTCTGGGTTTAGATGTCATCTTGCTTTAACTGTGCCCTTGTGAGGCTGTTTTGCAGTTATCATCTTTCCTGCTTACATGAAGTGAAGAGGGGAAAGACTTCTTTAAGAACCTTTCCATAGTAAGCTAGATGGCTCACAGAGGAGGAGGGGCATTCCCTTTCTCCTCAGAGTTATATTTGTGGTTTCTGCAAACCATCAAACAGTATCAGTTCAGAAATCAGAAAATCAAATCACCACTTTATGCATTAAGGACTAGCACTAAGCTTCCTGTATATATATTTTTAGTTTAATATTCAGTTTTAAAACTGTGTAATTTTTCTATTAGTGGCAAACATTGCTCAGTGTGTTATTGTAATGTGATCAGCTAAATGTAAAGCCCATTGTTATGTTTGCAATGAGCGTCTGTGTTTAAGGTTCTCTTCTTTCTCTCTCTTCATTTGAGACACAGTTAAATACATAGCAATAGACTATTTAGTGAAACCACATAATCCCTGAGAGAACATCAATGCCTTCTTCTATCCCTGAAGGACATCTAGCAGATATACTGATTTACTAATATCTCCCCAGACAAAAGATCAGTTTAGTTTCAGAGCTGTCTGTGTTACTGTGCGCTTTTCTATCTCTTTCAGTCTTTTCTCCCTCGCTATTGCTTATATGCTACAGTGAGACAGCTAAGCTTTAATCTTCATAAAAATTCTTCAGCAGAGGATAAAAGCGTGAACATCAGGGGAGTTGCACGTTAAATTATGGTGAACACAATGAAATATGTTGTAGTGCATAATTCCACCATTATGAAAATGCACTGTGTGTTAAGTCAATCACCTAGTGTTTTTAGAATTGCTATCACAATATGATGCCTTCCCTGAATTATTTGGGGAAAAATGTCTTCAGTCAAACATCTCTGAAAAAACATACAATGGATGATATGCAAGTATATATAGACTCTGATTAAGAATAGTTATGGGAATTTGTTCTGTATCTCAATAGTGGACATTTCTCTTTTTATTTCAGTTTAATGAATTGAGAATAGAGTGGCAAAAGGGAATTCAAAGTTGAAGAAACACTGAGGTTTTCTGGGACAGGCCACAGTTCAGGATAGATTACTCTTATCTTCAAGTTCTTCTCTTCATTCAAACTGACTCAATCTAAGAGCATTCACAAATTCATGGGTAAATGGGATATCTCAGGGAAACTTGTGAAAGTGGACTTTGTTTGACCTTATCCCATTATAAGATTCCGGATTTGTTGAGCCAAAAAGATGCTCTGCTTCCTTTTTAATCCTGTTTTTGTTCTTTGTTCTCAAATATAGTATATACCTACTTCAATATAGTTTCATAGTTTATATATTCTCTCTCTTTGTATACTATACTATACAGTGTACACACACATGCTGTTTAAACCACCTACTTCATTATTATACAAATGGCCAAATCCTCAGTGATTTTCACAGGGATACAATAGTTTATATCTAGCCAATAATATTTTGCTCTTTTAGGGATCACCCACATTTAATTGAAGATTTTTGTTTTCTTTGTGTTTGTGCTTTCTTCTTCTTTTTTCTCTTATACTCCTCTATTTAGGTTATTATTGGGTTTACTTTCAACTTCTGTTGTTGAAGTTGGGGAAGGGCTTGTGTAAAAGGCGGATTCTTCTGTCTGGGCTCCGAGAACAATCAGAATAGAATGTATTCTTATATCTTCCCATGGCATGCCTACATCACAGGAACCAAAGCTTATATGCTACAGAATGAATTGTCTCCATCTCTGGGAAGTTCCATTACAGGCATTGATAGTTTCCTCCGTTTGTTCCATTACTTTTCAAACGGTAGTGCCAAGAGAATGCTATGATGGAGTAAGTCTTCATTGTGCTAGATATTGTACGAACACATAACAGAAAGACTATTTCAGAGCTGACAAGCTTACTTACTATGTATACAACAAGAGGAAACAGATGGCTATAAGCTGAAGGAGGATAAAACGTTAAGCAGAGAAGCATGGTTGATAGTACTGAGGTCAGCTAACAGACCAAGAAGGACAGGGATACAGTATTGGTTTGGGGCTTTACCCAGGAAGAGGTCAATAAGACTTTGGTGAAGGCCAATGGTTTTATTTCAGTACTTTTTAGTATGTGATTTCTCTTCCACATAAAGGACATGAAAGCTACAAAGAAGAATTCCACATTTTCTTTTTAACTTTTTCTTTTTTTTAACTGAAGTTATCAAGGTGACCACAAGAAAGTTGGAGAATATGATTTAAGCAGAAGAAAGAAGAGGATAAGGTAGGAAAATGTGATAGTAAAAATACATAATTTAAGTCTGCTAGCATCCCCCTGAAACAAACCTTTTGCTCTCTCAGCACCTTTATGCTTTACACTGTCTCTTTACAAATGCTGCCTGCCGAAAACATAGATTTTTCCCTAGGCTCTAACACTCCCTGAGGCTGCCAATGCCCATTGCAGGAAGCTTTTCAAGAACTTGTCAACCAGATTTTGCGTGCAAAAATTATATTCAAAACTGAGCTGCTAAGTACTAAAACATAAAAGGGAGCTTAGAAGCATTTGTCGGTAAAACAAGACCTATCTCTCTCAGGGTATGCCTGAGTGGATCTCCCTTTTGTATATTCCTATGATTCCAAATCCAACTTTTTGTTAACTCTGCATTTATGAGTTGATTTTGAATCTGGGCTTTTTAGCAAAATCCATATAAAGCCTAAATTGCCCATTGACCTATGTCTATGGACCAACTAACTTACCAACCAGGTAAAATCTTGGATATAAGGACATCCCAAGGACAAAGGTACTGGAATGGAGAGGTTCTTCACTGACTCCAAGATTAAGCAGATTTTATTTGATGATGTCTCTGACTTCCAAAAAGGAGGATTTCATTCTGTTTTGTCAAGAAACTCCTGAGAAGAATTGAAGCTCGCTTGCTACCTTCAACAACAACATAAACTGTGTGAAAGGATGATAGATGTTGCATTTTTAATCCTGAAAAATCATGTTCTTTCCATCTACATTGGTTATTTGAACTTTAATTGTAACGCTATCATCTTGAATTGTAATAGAATATTTCATTAAAAAACATGTGTGGAAAAGGAAAACATGGGAGTCTCTGTCACATAACTTTCTAAAATTTAAGCAGGCTAACTTAAATGCCACCTGAGATGTAACCTCAACTTTAACCTGGGACCCGCATTATAGCAACTATTTGGCTGTAACTTAAACATGTCAGTGAGTATGAAGATTGATAATTTCCTATTTCTTTCAGAGCTAAAATTGAAACAAGACCACATTTTTTCCAAATTATTCCATGGCATTCATTACTAGATTGTTATGGTTTAATTATAACCTGATAATTAGATACATAACCTCTCTGGATACTAGCCCATATTCTTTTATTTGTTGGCCTCTATTTAAAGCTCAGGCATAGCTATTTTCTTTAATTAGAAAGCAGGTATTATTGGAAAAGTATGCATTTTGGATGTTTCCCCAAACTTCAGTGTTACCAACCTGAGGAGTCCCCAGAGAAAATAACAGACAACTATGACTGAGCTACTGGTGCGACTCATATCCTATAATTGGTATTTGGACTTGGTTTTCTGGAAAAGTTGATTTAAAAGAGATATTTTGTATAAGTAACTGAAGGTTCCAGAACCTTTGAAGGCTTGGAGTGATAAATAGAAATGAGTCATTTTATGACTAATTGATCCCTTGTAATAAGTCTATATTCATCCATTATGACCAGGGCACTGCTCAGCACCCCAAAGCAGTGGAGGATGGACAACTGCAGCTGGACCCACATCCTGGTGAGTGAAGGGAACAGGGGGAGCTTTGATTTTCCATTATAAAGAACCTAAAATCAAATGCCAAAATGTATTTAGGATTTACTTTATTATAATGAGTGAGGCACTGGCAGGCTTCCACAATGCTTTAAAGTTGTAAATATATCAATAAAGCATTGTATTCAACCATTGCCTATATAGATAGTGGTGTTTCATTTTAATCATGGAAAAATGAAGATTTGGCATTTTTAAATCAGAGATTTAAAAAAAAAAATTTTTATCAGGGAATGTAGTATTTTTATACAGAGAAAACCAAAATCCCTGTTTATGACTATTAGAGAATCTAGTCTGATCCATTGGATAGTACAAGTCCTGACATTTCACCCAGGTATTCTTACATTGAAGTCAATATAGCTTATATTTGAATGCATACATTCCAGAAAAGCTCCCTCTCTATCAAGAGATCACCACTTTTCTTAGCAGACGGCTGGGGCTTTGTTTCTTTGGTCAGATATCCTCACGGTTAAAAATGTGTGCCTTATTTTTCATTTGAATAAAGCAACAGGAGTAGTTCATACACATCTGGGGATCCCTGTACTCTAGCTCACTCCTCCATTCTGTCAACTTCTTTTGCCTACAGCAGGGCTTTCTCTGATTTTTCTCTACACCTGCTACTGTCACACCCTGTCTAGTCCATCTCCTGCTACCCCATGTTTGGTTTCCTTCTGCAGGTCATTCTTCTGCACCTACCTCCTTCAACTTGCCTGTTTGTGCCTCCGCCTTGCATGTAAACCTTTCTCTCCCCACCAAGTATATTGTTTTAATAAAAGCCTTATGTTTGGGGGACATGAAAGAAATGGAGATGAGAAAAATTAAGGTACACTTTTGCAGTGATCCCTGGGTCTTCTTAAATCAACCTGACCTGCTTTCACTTTTACCTAACTGCTAAAGGATCTCAGCTTGCAATGTCTTAGAAAAAAAGTGTATTCAATGAGTTTTTGGAAATGAAGAGAGTACCATGAAAGCTCCTCTTACCACCTACCATAAAATAGCTGTAAGCAGTGCTTAAAGAATCATTTTTTTACTGCCACATTTTGGCAGGTCTGGAATTTGACCTGTCTGACTGTTACTCCAAGCTACAGAGTATTTTACCAGACATGCTGGATGGGACAGAAAGTATTTCAATGCAGACCTTACACCTGGGTCTAGCAATCCATTTGTTTCTAAATATATCAGTGATATACTTTAGTTTCCCTAAAGTTATCAGCATTCTTTTTTGATGTCTGGAATTAGGATTTGTCTACCTGAACACTTAAAAAAAAAAATATTTTTTTTTTTTTTAGTAGAAGAAAGTTAAAGCTGCTGTCAAGCTTTGTGCCAATAGGGTTAAAGAGGCAGTCGTTTATTAACTTTAATATTACCTATATGTCCTAGATTGCAAAGTAAAAAGAAAGGGAAAAATGAATATATACATACTTACCTACTTACTCTACAGCACTATGTGAATACCTATATTACATTTTCTGGAAGTTTAACATAATGAAAATCAAAGGCATCTTTCTTCCACGCCTGAATGGAGGGCTGCATCTTAGCCATTCTGCAAATTAAATAAATCTATTCCAACAAAATAATAGAACTTCTGACAATCTTGTCATCTGCAACATTTTAAATATATTATAGTCTGACACATATTTTGTAAAGGGAGAGCAATGTATTTTTAAGGAACTGTACTTTGAAAATTGAGAATGGGGTTTTTGTTGTCGTTGTTGTTTTGTTTTTTTGCAGAGCATTTGAAGAAGATAAATTGCAGTACTAGCAACAGCTTGTGAGAATCACAACAGGCAGTAATTCTATGTTGGTTAGAGCCCTGTCCTGTTGCTAGGTAGAGCTTGACCATCTCAGTGAAATTTTAAGGCACACTAGTTTTAGTTTATGCTATTCTAGGTTGTATCAGTTTATTATGTTTTAAGAGAAGAAAATGGTTAAAAAGTAATCATCTCCAAAACTACTGTAATAACTCATTTACATAGCATTTTGTTTTATGGCCAACAGGAAAAGGCTTATAAGTATAAAGCCACTGATATATCAACTATTTGATTTTTTTCAAAATTGTTTCATTTAACATGTGGACAGCACAATTAGATATGTGTGTTTGTGCAGGTTTTAAATATTATTTTAGCTTATGTACATTATGGGGAAATTCTGATAGCCATTCATTTTAAAACATTAAAAAATATCAAAATGGTATTCAAATGACAAATATAAGGTACAACCTGTAAAAAAAAAATGAAGCTCTTGTTCATTCAAGGCCATATCTCTGAAAATCTAACCAAGCAATATATGCATTTGCCTTAGTGAACTATTACCAGTCCCATATGATTTGAGCAGTGTTACATCTGCATGTAAAATAGAGAAAATACATCTAGAGAGACATGATATGCTTATGGTAGTATTTTTTTACCTATTACTTTTATGGAGGTGGAGAATAGAAAATACCCTTTGTGACAGAAATGCATGTATGTGGCTGTAGGTGGCATGGCTGTATAATTCACACTGCATTGCTGCATGTTACATATGCTGGCACACACTGCCTTCTATTTACAGAAAATGGGTGCCAGAGGATAAAATATTTAAAAATGCAAGGGAACCAGGTTTTCTGAATTATTTCCAGTAAGTCCTGGTACAGCTGGTCTTTTGTTTTTAACTAGGATGGCAGAGGCATCATGTTGAAAAAAAATATCATTGCTATATCATCTGTGGTCAGATCCTGCCTATATTACTTGTGTAAATAGGTCCAGTGAAAACAGTAATGATATTTCTAGTTGCATGAAAAGCGCAGGTGGTTTCTTACTTTTACTGTGTCCAAAGATACAACCATTTCTAAAATAGACTCTTAAATAGTCTACATTAAAACCAGTATTCAGAAGGGATTGCAAAGACCTTATTATTCTAATCTTGATAGTATATGGAGGGGGAGAGGAAAGGGAGACTATTATTGATTCAGTAATATCTGAGGGTGGTTCAGTATAGGGTTAGTCATCAGGCAGCACCCTTGTGCCCCAGCCAGCCCTTCTGCAGCACATTGAGCTGGGTTGGAGCAGCCCTGGGCTGGCAGGCTGATTCCTGGGCCCCCTGCCAGCCGGGGCTTCTCCAACCCAGTTCAACTTGCTGCAGTCCCGAGCACACAGGCAAACATGGCACCTGAGAGCAATAAACGTTGGTGTGTACTGTGTCAGTGTTTATTCAGCTGCATTAATTGCACATGTAGATGCACCTACACAGACTAAATATGAACATTAAGATTATGGACAATGAAAGCCATGGAAAAGATGGCAACATCACAGAAGCAGGAAGGGGTAAAAGGAGTTTCTTGGAGTTTTTTTCTTTTCTTAAATAAGTAGATTTGTGAAAGCACAGTTTAGAAACTGACTCCTACAATACTTTCTACTTGCAGTTTACTATTCATTCCTACTACTTAAGCCACACAATGATTGACTGAGCAACCCAAACTTTATCAACAGGAAGATTTCTTTATTTTCATCTGACAAGTGTGTTATTCATCATTGCTCAAAAAGCTTTCATGTGAATAAAATAAAAGCTTTTCAAAGTGGCTACTAAGCACTTAAAGGGCAAATAGTTTTTTACAAAAATTTGACACTATTATTTACAAGACTTCAGCTTTCCACATATAATATTGCAACCAAATGAATCAGTAAAACAGCTAATAACTATTAGCATTAGTAAAAAATGAGGGGTTCATTTTGAAGAATATTTATAGATATTTCTTTGGCTGTGTGCACTCTGGCTTATTTATAGCACTCACAGATTCAGCTACATGAATACTACAGGACAAGAATTTCAAAAGTGGGTTTCTAAAATTAGGGTCTGAAGTTTCTATTTAAACCTCTAAATAGCTTGTTTCATTTTCAGAGCTTAAAACCCTACTATACACTTGAGTTGAAACTTCACATGTAATTTTTTTTCCTTTTTCTGTGCAAGTGAGTCAATGATCAAATTTTTTTTTAATCAGATGTGGAAATGAAAGGTTTATATCCCTGGTGGACCATGTTTTCTACAGCATATCACAGAGCAGGCAGGTTCCATTTATGGAAGCTCTGAAAAATGTGCTGTTTTGGGTCAAAAATTCTTAAGGAAAAGGCAATAAATGTAGTTTGTTCTTCCTCAGCAGTACTATTCCCAGTTTTTAGGCTTTTTCATCTCTGCCCACAATTGGCAAATTATGTCCTCTAAAATTAAATCAGTTGGGAAATCACTACTTACCTTTGTATGTTCCCCTTAGCACAGGGATGTCCAACTTTCATGTCACTGGGGATTGCCCATGGTGCTGGTGAGTGACCCCCAGGCCACACACTGTGCAGTTTGTACAATGCTGGGGAGGACCCCCAGAACCCATCCCTGCCTATCTGGCAGCACCAATGAGTAACCTCCTGACCCCCAGGCAGCCCTGGCAGAGGTGCCCCTTCCCCAGCAATTCCAGACATGTGGCTATGGGAGAGGCAGCTGCAGGGGCCGTGGGTCGCATGCTAATTGCTTGTGGGTCACATGCAGCTTGTAGGCCATCAGTTGCTCAACCCTACTTTAGCCCAAGGTGTAACTTGCAGTCCAACACACTTTTAAGATCATTTGTTTGCTCATTAACTTCAGCTTCACATCAGAGTGCTTCCATGAATGGTGCTGCTGTTTGGTGAGGAGCAAGTAACCATTTATCCTGTGCCAGCCTCCTACCAGTTCCCTGGAAGCACAGAGCAAAGAGTAGCTTACAGGAAAAACAGCACTGGTAAAGAACCTGAGAATCATGAGATCTCTAGTGTTATTTTTCACATATTCCTGGTTCATGCATGGGCTGCCTCTATATTTGATGGATTAATATATGTTTTGTCCAGGAGTCTATTTGTTTTCTTTCTAGATAGTTTTTATTGTATAGGTAAGAAAGTCCTTGCACATATATTGACACTCCATCAAAACTTCAAAAGATTTAACATCATGCTTAATTTAAATCACTTTGGTTCTACCAGAACAGTTAAACTATTTTTATGTGTTCATTAGGTTCTCAAGTTATTCTTGAAGTTCAGCACCTGGACAGGTTCAGTTAAATCACTCTTTGGCTTTAAGTATTGCCTCAACAATAGTCATAAAATGTATAAGAGTGCATTCAGAAACAGGTCTCTCCATAGTCATTTGTTCACCCAGCTGGCTTTGATATTCAGTATATATTATTAGTGATGGGTTATGATGCATCTGAAGAAAAAAACCCTCACTTATTAGTGGGTTTTGTGGACATTTATTTTTCAAAATTATTCTGAATATTAGCAGAAAGGATATGCATTAAAAATCATTTTTTAAACTTTAGTGTTTTGGCTATAGACTGTTTTTTATTTACAAATAGTTAATGTAAACTACAGCTATATTTGAGAAAAAGAAACACTTACAGATAAAAACAAAATGAATTATCTTGTGAACCAGACCTTGTTGATTCAAGAAGGTAACTGAATGTTAATGGAAAACAAAGCAGTAGGAAAAGGATTAAATATGCCACACCATCATGGATACTCATGCAGAAAGTATTAACCTAACAGATATGATCAAAGGTAGGAGGGGGAATTGGGCAGCAACTAATCCTCCCAGGTTGGTATATTAGGATATATGGGTACAGCTACAGTTTGAATATGTTACAAGGGGCAAGAAAATAATATATCCAGAAGTGAAAAGATAAATACTAAGCAAATGGTATAAATTCTCAGCAATTCATAGCAGTTTGCATCTATCATAACAGCTGAAAGCAGAGCCAGCTAGAAAGCCAGCACAAGACCCAGATGCCACTGTTCAAAAAGAATTCAGAGCATATCATCTGTGTCTTATGTCTGCCAAGCTCAGCTTTTTAATGGTGACCAGCTCATTTCTGGAATTGAAAGAGGACCGTGGGGATTAGTCAGCAATAGAATTTGTACATTTATGCATAGGTAAAATATGATCCAAAGCACTTAATATTGTTTTCATATATTGAAGCATGACAGTGTGGTTAGGTGAATCTTAGCTATGTGTTTATTAATGGATGTGTAGATACTATGCTATCTTAATATTATAACTAGACAGGAAAAAGAAACTAGTTTAACATCTTAGCTGCTATGCAGGAACATGCAAACTGTAAAAGTTAACTCTTTTTCTTTCTCTGCTGCAAGCACCTTTTTACTGTGAAATTAAACTAAAAAAGATAAACAATTGTACAACCTATTTAACTGATATTAAAAAAAAATCATGTAACAATTTTCTTGAGAGTTGTCCTTTTATATGATATGCTAAATCAGGAGCACCAGCATGTGCTATATCTAAGGTTGCAGAAGTGTTTCCATTCTAGACTCCTGTTTACACTGGAGTTTTCTGTAACTTTCTATAGTTTTCTGTAACTTTCTCCTTTTGTTTTAAAACTCTCCAGATTTGCTCTCAAATTGAGGGCAAATTACTTTTTGCAGCCTTTGAACAGAAATAGTTCAGCTGTCATTGAGAATGAGGAGACATCTCCTAATTATATTTATACAAAAAAAAAGTTATACATTTTTAAAAGATTGTTACAGCAGGAACAGCTACCAGTAGAAATTTTAAATTTGGTAACAAATAAGCCCTATGTGGTTATGTGCTGTTGTCCACACTTAATTTGGATATGATTTGACTTTGTTGTTACAGGTCTAGGACAAAGGCACTTGGTGATGGTCATTCTGACAGAACATTTTACTACCAGTGTTTTGTTTTATCTCATGTAAGCTCTTCTTACCTCCAGTGAAGAAAATATGTGGAAGTTATTTGTAGGCTGAGACAATGGGTCTTCGCCTTTTCCTATGTGAATTATTTCCATTGTAAAAACGTTATGGAGGTCTGCAGAAACATTACAGTTTACTTACATATTAGCGCATCTCTGCAGGATCCTAGAGTTTCTTAAGCTAGGGAAAATGCAAATAGCAGTTTATGTAGATACCCATTGCAGGATAAAGGCTGTCTAAACCAAGGCACAGAGCTAAGACAATGAACTATATAAATATAATGAATTATGTGCAAAGCTAAGACAACAGAAGAATGCATGATAAACTCTTGTTACAACCATGTGTCCAGATCTAAGGTTGTGCACACAACCAGACAAACTTGGCATTTCCTATTTTCAGAAGATTAAATTCTCTGCAATTTAAACAAGCTTAATAAGCACACATACACACAAAGCATATACATAATATGATTGTATATGGTATAACCTAATATATATTAACATATACTTCTCTAAATGGGTTCTTAGATGGGCATCAGCAGGACACCAGCCCACCAGCTGTTGATGCTGACTTGGTGCAGGGTCACATGGATGGACTGGATGTGTTTAAGTCAGCAGGCCCAGATGACCTGCATCCAAGGGTACTGAAGGAATTGGTCGGTGTCATAGCAGAACCACTGGCATGGCTGTTTAAGTGCTCGTGGTGCTTGGGTCAGGTCCTGGAGGACTGGAAAAAGGCCAGTGTGGTCCCAATATTCAAGAAGGGGAGGAAGGAGGATCCGAGTAATTATAGGCCAGTCAGTCTCACCTCCATCCTTGGAAAGGTCTTTGAAAAGATTATGAAACATCATATTTGTGGGAGTCCAGCAGGAAAAAGAATGCAGCAGGAAAGCCAGCATGGATCTGTAACAGTTAGATCATACCTGACCAATCTGGTTTCATTTTATGACAGGGTCACAAAATGCTTTGATGCAGAAGTAGAGGTGGATATCGCTTTCTTGGATTTTAGCAAGGCCTTCGATACAGTATTGCATCCCATTCTCATGAAAAATTAAGAGGCTGTGACATAGATGTTTACACAGTCCAGTGCGTGGCAAATTGGCTAAGCAGTCACACCCAGAGAGTGGTAGTAGATGGGTTGGTATTGACCTGGAAGGATGTGGGTAGTGGGGTCATGCAGGGTTCAGTCTTTGGACCTGTATTCTTCAAAATCTTCATCTTCTTCATTCTTCTTCAGTGACTTGGATGTGGGTGTGACGTGTACTCTGTCCAAGTTTGTGGATGATACTAAATTGTGGGGTGAAGTGCACACTCTGGAGGTTAGGGAACAATTACAGGCAGACCTGGATAGGTTAAAAAAGTGGGCAGTATACAATAGGATGCAGTACAACAAGGACATGTGCAGAGTAATGCACCTAGGGTGCAAAAATATCCAGCACACCTACTGGCTAGGAAATAACCCTCTCAGCAGCACAGAAATGGCAAGGGATCTCGGAGTCATAGTGGACTCCAAGATGAATATGAGTCGTCACTGTGACGAAATTATCAGCAAAGCTAATGGCATCAGCAGATGCATGACAAATAGAGCCAAGGAGGTGATACTTCCCCTCTATGTGGCATTGGTCAGATGGCAGTTGGAGTACTGCATACAGTTTTGGCCGCCGTACTTCAAGAAGGATGTTGATAGACTTGAGAGGGTCCAGAGGAGGGCCACTTGTATGCTTAGGGGCTTACAGGACAAGTCTTATGAGGAGAGACTGAGGGACCTGGACCTCTTCAGCCTCTGCAAGAGAAGGCTGAGAGGTGATCTTGTGGCTGCCTTCAAATTCATTAGGGGGATGCAGCAAGGGATCAGAGATGCTCTGTTCACCAGGGCGCCTCTTGGGGCAACAAGGAACAATGGTTGCAAACTGACAGAGAGCAGATTTAGGCTAGATATCAGGAAAAACTTATTCACGGTAAAGGTGGCCAAAATTTGGAATGGGCTTTCAAGGGAGGTGGTGCTCTCCCCTTCCTTTGGGGCCTTTAAGAGAAGGCAGGCAGGGGGTTGGACTTGATGATCTGTTGAGGTCCCTTCCGACCCCAGCATCTATGAATCTATGAACCTATGAATATTCAAATAGGCATGAATGTATATGTGCATGAATGCATGGGCGGATCTAAGATTTTGAAAAGGAGGGAAGGTGCAGATAGTGTGGTGAATCATCACAAATAATACAACACATTTTTCTCCAATTAAAAAGAAACTAGAAGCTTCACTAATAAGCTCAGGGCCTAGAGCTATAGGATTCAATTGAAGATTGAACAGCCAAAAAAAAATTTATTGGAATGCACATTAATTTGCTATATTATATATTATATATAAAAACCCAACAAACTAGACAAAAATAATCAAACAAATTTGATTCATTAGTCTTGTAGTCATTATAGCTAAATGTACACCTCTTTATCAGATTCATAAAACAAAATGTAGCCTTCTTGAGCATCTTAATAATGCATCCACTACTTCATTGAAAGTTATTTCCATACCTGAGCTAACACTGGTAATGGTAGCCTGAGTTGCTATTTCCACACCTGATTTAGTGTTTATAACTAGAGTTAAAAACAGTCTAGAGATGTGAAATGGGAGCTACTAGGAGCAGCCAACAAACAGCAGAGCTGCAGAAGTAGGATAGCTTGAGTAGTGGAACTATTAAAGACCATTAAAAAGGAAAGAGGGTTGTTAACACTTATGGAATAAAAAGTTTAGAAGGAATCAAGTACAACTACAATAGACTGAGCAAAATTCTAATGAACCATGAAGTCAGTTGACTCTCTCACTGGTGCTTGAATAGAAGTGCTGCTGCCACTGCCGGGCAGTTAGTTTTAAACTGTAAATGGATCAGGAATCAAAGTGAGGTGCAACTGCCATTACTGCACTGCCTCCGAATTGACTTCTACATACATGTATGTATTTATACATGTGTATGTTTGTGTGCCCACATGCTCGCTTACACACACGCACGCACCCCCCCACTTAAAATTCTCACTAGAAGGCTGCTGATATCATTTTCCTCCTGGGCAGTGTGTGTAAGGCAGCAGCCAGTATTCCACTAAATTCATAGTAAGGTTAAGGACATGCTTAGTTTGACTTTTCAGCCAGTTTTTTTTAGTTTGCAGATACAGCAGAATTGCTGATATTTTATCAACTGTATGTTTTAATGCAGAACAGGATTTGAAAGCCTTCAGCTGTTTCAAACAAACTGTGGCAAATTAAGGAATTTGAATCTATGTGCCTGATCCAAAGACAGAAGACTCAGTGTTTCTTTCATAGTGCTTGACAAGGGATCTTTCAGTGGGCTTTGCCACTGTGAAGCTTACTTGTCCCCATATGTTGCAGCATTCAGAGATGTCCAGGCTTTTGTCTAAAAATAAATTTTAAAATCTATATCTGCTCTGTTTGCTTACATCATTCATTAGTCCTGGCTCCTAACACCCGGGATGGAAATCTATTTCCTTTTGATTGATTAAGTGACATTTTTGGCACTTAAGTATAAGTAACCATTTTTTTCCTGGATACATAAATCTGCATGCATACCTAGAAAAAGTCCAGAAACAAAATGGAGGAGAAAGAGGCACTTGCATGTCCTGGGGCCAGTAGCTGAGTAGCTATGGCACTCACCAGAGGAGCTGAACACCCACCCTTAGCAGGGTTCTGAACTTGCATTTTCCTGACTTGACACAATACCCAATTCTTCAGACATTATCCAAACTTTTCTCCAGCACTCCTTTGACACTGAGGAACTGTCCCTTGCATTTACTAGACATTGTGGGGAAAAAAGGATGTGGGGCAGTTTCTAACTACCTAGAAGCAAAGCTCCAAGCTAGATCAGAGGTCTCTCTTCTTTGTAAGTTAACAGCAAGCTCACTTAGCCACATTCCAAGTAATGTGCTTAGTTTCTTCTGACCTCACATATCTTTATCTCTTGACTTCCAAGGGGTCAGCTTCAAAAAGAGAAGTGGAGAAAAACTGATTTGTGGCCTACTGGCTAGAGCCCTGTGGTAAGAAGGCAGAAAATGCAGATTCAAACCCATACTGAACAAATAGGTTGTAACAGCTATATCTCTAGCTTGTCAGGCACATACCCTAACCACCCCTTCTTTAGTTAATACCTCCAAGAATGTATCTGGGCATGTACATAGGCAGGGAAAACCTGTTGTGCATGCTTAGTCTGGGAACAGAGTGCAGGTGCCCACTTATGTATTCACATTGGTGGGGAACAGATAGCTACCTATATGTAAGTGCCAGAAATGTCACTTAGACAACTGAAAATCTGCCAGTTAGGCTGTGTACAGACATTCAGAAAGGTTAGGGGAAGGCTAGATCATGTTAAAAATAGCCATCTGATCTAAGGTAAGTCAGGATGGGGGTGGGGAGGACTAATGGGGGATTGCGGGGGGTTGGCAGGGTATGCAGCAAGATTCTAGTGGTCTGGTTGGGTTTGGTGGGATATGGGGGGCTTGCATGATCCATGGAGAGGCTTGGAGCAATGAGGAAGATCTCTCCCACATCCCCAGGGCCAGGAGCTCTTCTTGGCCTCCTGAGCCTCCTCATTTCCAGACAAACAACCCCTCCCAGGAAACCAGCACCCCCATACCTCCTGTCCCTCCCCTCTTTCCAAATTAATTCCTTAGCTCCTGGCATTAGCAAACACTGATAAAATGGATGCTGGGAGAAGCTTAAGGGATGCGAGGTTTGGCAGAAAGGTGGGGGGGGGGAGGGGCTGGCTGGTCTGGGGGGCAGGTTGTCCATCTGGGGATGGGGGCGATTCTTAAAATATCCTGGTTCTAGGATGGGGGTCTGAAAAGTGCAGCCCTGGGTCTGGGGCCAGCAGTTGGACTTTCCTAGTCCTGAGGGTGTGCTGGGAGTTGTACAGAACTTCAGTTAGATCAGTCTCACCAGACCAAAGCTAAGTTATACTACTTGAGAAGTATACCTAATTTAGATCAGGTCAGCCATTATGAGACCAATCTAATTGTCCTTAACTTCTGTACATTTTGCACGTTAATCCTCTTAACTAATGTAAGATATACACCTGGGTGAACTAAGTTAGATGGAGTGGCCATTTTACCATGACCTAACCTCCTCCTAACATCCTTCAATGTCTGTACATAGCCTTAGAGGGAAACAGAATGTCTCCCTAGCTATTATACTCTGTCATTACTTCTGGTGGATTAAGTGAATATATAATATATAGCAATAAAAGCAATCACTGCATCATCTTTCTCAAGACTAATTTTCAGTCTTTAGGCTCTTGTGCTACCTGCCACTCAGTGCAAGTGTGAAGGTGCTCAGGTGAACGTGCCCAAAGATTTATGCAGGAGATTAATTATAATGAAGCCATTCATGTTCAAAGCACTTTAGAAACATTATCTAATTATGTTGGCTCTACTTTAAATTGCCATGAAGATTATTATAAAATTAGGTGCTTGCTGGCAATGCACCTCTATAATGCTAATTTCTTAAACCATTTAGTTGTTGTGTATGAACTTTCCTCCAACAACTTTTATATTAAAGCCATTATCTAAGTAATCCTCACAATACATCTGGGATTTAAGACATTATTATGATCCCAAATAGCAGCAGAGAAGTTAAGTAACTTTCCCAAGGCCACAGAGGGACTCTGTGTCAGCCATTAGGACAAAAAGCCTGACTTTGCTTTTTATGTAGTCTGTGCATGAACAAATAGTATGTGAAGAGAATGTGATCAAGGACCCACTGAGAGTCTTAAAAGATGCATTTATGGTTCCTCCAACAATTATTTTTTGCCTTAACTGCTAGAATAGCAACAACTTTCCTTGCTTATTGATGTAAAATGTGTTTTTACCAAAGCAGAGCTCAAGGAAGACACAGAATAGCAGGCATCATATCCATTTTCATGCCATATATCCAAGGAGTAGTCTAGATGTACTTCAACCACTCTTCTTTGTGGTGGTGTTTGCCTGGCATCTGATCCCTGCAGTGCAGTTTTCAGAACTCCACAAGGTCTTGGGGGATTCCGGGACTGCATTATGCATATGCTGCACATATTTGCAGAATATAGTATCGCAGCACAATTTCCCACATTTTATCATTTAAAATGTAGTGTCTATGAAATGCTATATATACTCCATGACCCTAATTCTTCATGGTTCATAGATTCTAAAGGAATCTGGTCTTGTTATTAATATTTTAGAATGGGACTCAGTCAGCAGATCTGGGTTTTGTTTCCAGAACCTGACAAACACGCATCCTAAGAGAATTTGGGAAAGATTGTCATATATGCCTCAGTTCTCTGATTTGTAAATTAAAACCTATCCTACTTCACAAAAGTCTCAGTCTGCTTCTGATGCAGGGCTGCTATGGTAATGAGAGCCATGGAGAAGAGCACACAATGATCAGTGGAAAAACAATCCCCCCACCCCGGCGCACACACCTTTTTTCTTGCAATTGTGTGCTAAAAAGATTTTTTTTAAGTATTGTGCATCCTTCACTGCAGTGTGATAATAGCTATAATATATAGATATATAGATATAGCTGTTAATCCTAAATGTGCTTGTTTTTGTTTAGATATTTTGAAAATTGTCCATTTGAAATGTAATAATTGTGGAGCTACCCTCTGAATCTGATACTGAATTGTTACCAAATAGTCAATACTTCTAATGGAAATATGCAAAATGGGAATATTACTCTGCAGACGCATACACTACAGTGGTAAAATGTACACTGTAATTAAGATTAAGACAAGTAACCAGCAATTTGTAGTGAAAGATGTTGCAGGTATGTTTTTTAGAAAGTGCTGAATAATCATCCTTTGAAAATCAGGCCCTTTTAAAATGGCTCAGTTGGGGCACGCAAAATCACCAGTCACTTTTAAGAGTCTTAATCTGTATTCTTATTTTTTAATGAAATGTTTTAACCCTTTTGAGCCAGAAATATAATCTTGACAATGTAAATTGCTGTCTGGTTGGGTGTGGCTAGAACAGACTGGAATCAATAATACCAGGAGAGGGGTTAGCTTCAGGCATTAATCTTCATGGCCTAGTAACTTTGAAGTTTAATTATCAAGAACAATGATGTCTGGTTCCTCACAGATATAGCCAGGTTCCCGTTGGCCCACTGGATGTTGATTTCTTTTACTAGGATGACAGCTGAACTCACATTAGGCACAAGTGGGAATAAATTTTAGCAGAAGAAATAACCCAATCATAGACCCCTTCATGCTGCCTCTTGATTTCTTACTTCATTCCTTCCTTTCCCTGTTCCCTGTGCTGATCTCTCCCGACCCTTATTTCTGCGTTAAATACTGCTGAACATTGTATCTGATAAGCTACTTGCTTTTCGTGTATTTACCTTGGTCTCCCATAAG
Source organism: Alligator sinensis (assembly GCF_000455745.1). Taxonomy (NCBI): domain Eukaryota; kingdom Metazoa; phylum Chordata; order Crocodylia; family Alligatoridae; genus Alligator; species Alligator sinensis. The sequence goes on from NW_005841932.1 coordinate 2,298,021, forward strand.
TACTGACATTCATGTTATACTTCCCCTATTTGTGGTCTGTTGAAAGAGATAAAGATTCAATTTTAAATAGCCACCAACTATTGCTGTACTGTATCTGCTGTTCTTAGCCCTCAAGTCTTGATAGCCCTCAAGTCTTGCTGTTCTGAATCAGGTTTCTTGCTGCACTTCCTCTCAATTAATTAAGTACTGCTATGCTAAGTAGATGTGTATAAAGATAGTAGCAGAATAGATGGGCTAACCTCCTGCTAACTTGTCACAAACATCTTCCAGATCTGTATCCTGCATTGGCTTATCCTCACTGACAATAAAATAGTGTCTGAACACGATCTTAAGGAGTTCTGGTAATTAACACAATGTTAAATGTGACCTTTATATGCATGGAGTACCACAGTTAACACTGTCAGCTGCTGGTGCTTAAACAGTAAGATCAGATGATAGGATATTAAATAAGGGAGATAGATATTTCTTGCGCACAAAACACTGGAATTTAATGGTCACTGGGCATCTAATTCGATCAAGGCTTGCTTCAAAATCCCAATCCACAATATAACAAGGGATTTTTATAATGAGTTGCAAGTGAGATTTTGGATCATCAATGATGAATCTAAAATTTTAAATACCACCCACACCTACAAGAGTTCCAAACTTCCAAATAAGGCAACCTTACACCATGCATGTCAAGAGTGATATGCCTAAAAATGTGGCCATTACTAGAACTAGGGGATACAGAGGGGTGGGCTGTGAATTAAAATCTCAAAGGGAAGTAAGCACTAGGGCCATGCGAACTTTTGCTGGGTGTTCCGTTTCAACAGTGTTTCAACTTGTTTTGAGCTCAAAACACTGAAATCGAAATGAAATGAAGGGCTTCGAAACGGCCTCGAAATGAAATGAGGGCACTCAAAACATTTCATAGATTTCATAGACATTAGGGCTGGAAGGGACCTTAGAAGATCATTAAGACCCAGGGTAGGAAGTCAGCTGGGGTCACAGGGTCCCAGCAAGATAAACGTCCAGTTGACTCTTAAAGGAGTCCACAGTAGGTGCTTGCACCACCTCTGGCAGCAGTCTGTTCCAGGCCTTGGGGGCTTGGATAGTAAAAAAGCTCTTCCTTATGTCCAGCCTGAACTGGTCTTGGAGGAGTTTGTAACCGTTTGACCTTGCCATCCCATGGGGTACTCTGGTGAACAGGCATTCTCCCAGATCCTGATGCACACCCCTTATATACTTATAGGCAGCCACCGGGTCCCCCCTGAGCCTGCACTTTTCCAGGCTGAAGAGTCCCATAGCTCTCAGCCTCTCATCATAAGGCCTGCTTTCCTGCCCTCTGATGGCTCTCCTCTGGACTCTCTCAAGCTTCTCCACATCCTTTTTAAATTGTGGAGCCCAGAATTGGATGCAGTACTCTAGCTGTGGCCTCACCAAGGCCAAATACAGTGGGAGTATGACATCCTGGGATTTGCTAGAGAAGCATCTATGGATGCAAGCCAGAGTTTTGCTTGCTTTGCCAGCTACAACATCACATTGGTGGCTCATATTCATCTTGTGGTCAATCATGACCCTCAAGTCCATTTCAGCTGTGGTACTAGCAAGTGTAGCACTGCCGAGCCTATAAGCATGATACAGGTTTTTCTACCCAAGGTGGAGTACCTTGCATTTTTCAGTGTTGAAGGCCATCAGGTTTTTATCCATCCATTTCCAAGCGTGTCAAGGTCGACCTGGATCACCCTCCTGGCCTCAGGTGTGGACACTTTACCCCAAAGTTTGGTATCATCAGCGAACTTAGCCAGTCTGCTTCTGATACCAATGTCCACATCATTAATGAAGATGTTGAACAGAATAGGCTGAAATAGTCAAAATGAAACGGTGCTGTTTCTCACAGCCCTAGTAAGGACCTGATTCCAGCTGGAATGAAGATGCTTATTTCCACTTGGGATTCATAGCCATAAACCTTGTACTGTGTTAACTCCCATCGTCAATAGAGTTTACATGACCCTTGCAGTGTACAATATTAAACATCTAATCTAAGATTAGAGTTACAAGTACAGAGACCTCAATATGCTGAATCCCATGGCAGACAATGATCACTAAAATGTCTTTAAAACCTATTTTTTTAAATGAAAAAAAATGGTGGGAGAAGGGAACATGGTAAAATGTTTTGCAAAGTATAATATTAGATTCTCATTTTTAACATAACTCTTTTCTCCCTCTCCTTTGCTTGTGGATAGATTTTTATAAAGGTGACACTGTCTGACCATCTTTTAGATTGTGTTGCAGATGGTAACAACAGTCTGTGTGGCAGAAAAGAGAAAAAAGTTGGTTGTGTTTGCCTACAGCTGTTGTTGATATTGGGAGTCTGATTCTCCGTTAAACAAAGACAAACACACAAAAGGGGAGTGAGAAGAAAAGCAAAAATAGACAAATTAGCTTGTGTTTCTGTTGCTGACTTTTACTTGCAAACTCACTGATAGAGAATGACAGGCATAACAGTCTTGACAACCACTTTGAGATATGGCAGACTTTGTACCAACATCAGGCTGTTTAGGATGTTGCTTTCAGCTGCCTTTCTGATCACAGGCATAAAACAATGTTGCAAACAATGCACTGTTGGCTGGCTAACACAGACTTTTGCTTTTTCTTTTCTTTTAATAAAGCCACAGGCCAGGTACAGTCATTCAAAAAGCCTGAGGCAGAAGACATCTAAGTTTGACACTTTAAGCACTCTAGGTTAGATCATTAGGATGGTAATAAACAGAAGAGATGTTCACCCTTTGATAATGTAATTGCTCAATTCTAATACTACATCCATCCAAGTCTATCTTAGACCAGGTTCTGCCATTTTTAAACTGGTCTATGTGTGCTGAACTGCTGTTTGGTTATGGGTGTAGACCAGATTCCAATCACTTATACTGGTATAACTATGTGTGTACTTAGCCAAAATGGGAGGGGGAAAAATAAAATAAAATGGCACAGCAGCATACAGAAGATAATGAGAAAAAAAAGTCTCATATTCTAGGCTGTACTCAGTATTTAGTTGAAGATAGCAAAGATGATGATGCCACATCTGTCTTTGTTCTGGCTTAGTCTGGTAAGATCATCTTTCAGTTTCAGTATGAGACAAAAACAATGTGGCTATCAGTTCCCAAAACCTCTTAGAGACAGTTTCAAATTACAGACCCAAGAAAGGAGTGTTGAGTGGAATAGCTCATTCTCTCATTATTATTCACACCATTCAGGCCTAATTTCTAGTCCACAAGAAATGTGTAATCACCTTTCTCCTTTTTAATCAGGCATAGTCTTCATCTGTTATCAATTATTTGAAAACATTATTGTCAACAGCTCAAAAACTTCTCCAGACCCTACTGACTTATAGTTTTTTTTCTAATTAGTTATGTTTACTTATTTCTGTACCACCCTTCCCCTTCTTTTTTTTTTTATACTCATTTAGTTAGTTTTCTGGTTGCAGTCTTTTTTTATTTATTTAAATAAATTAATAAATACGTACTATGAAAAAAAAAAACAAAACAGTCATTGAGTAGCTCTGCTGCCTTTATATTTTCTATAAATAGCTCACTTTTACCTTTGAGTAGTGGACCCACAGTTTCTCTGCTTTTTGTTTTGTTTATAAAACCTCTTCCTTTGGCTTTGAACATTCTTTGACAGTTGTATCACATTTTTTGCTGTTACTTTCCTGATGTTGTCCTTACTCATTAATGTTATTTTGTGACATTAATACTTAGTGTCTTTCACTTCCTTCCATTACTTGAAAGTCCTCTTTTGATTTTGAGATCTATAACAAGTGTCTTTCCTAGCCACATTGGTCTCCTGCAGTTTCTCATGTTGGAATAGCTTGTTGGGTAAACCTCCAATACCATGTCTTTTAGGAAATACCAGGCCTCCTGGACCAATTTATCCTTCAGTTTTCCTACACCTTGGGGGTCGGACTCGATGATCTATTGAGGTCCCTTCCGACCCTAACATCTATAACGTCTATGAATCTTATCTACTATTTCTCTGTATGTTTGAAATGTTTACCCATTGAAATCCAATGTTCTTCTTTTGCTATTATCATGTCCTTCCTTTCATGGAATTATTAATTCTATCATACCATGATCCAGTCACCTGTATATTCAAATCAGTTCTTCGTGGTTGGTCAAAACAACATCCAAAATAATGAAGACACTCTTCATTGGACTTGAGGAACCCCCCCATAACTCTTGTGAATGAGTGGCACCTGATTTTAAAACCTAATGTATGTATTACAGTGCATACCTCCTTGCAGAGGGGCCAGGCAGTGGGGCTAGGGGATTGTCTAGGCAGGGACGAGCTGGATCCTGCACTTATCTGTTTATCTGCTTTGCTTATCTGTTTCTCATAGATTCATAGATTCATAGTTGCTAGGGTTGGAAGGGACCTCAATAGATCATCGAGTCCGACCCCCTGCATAGGCAGGAAAGAGT
>NW_005841932.1:2303492-2331571 GCF_000455745.1 Alligator sinensis
AGACTTTGCCAAGGATGGAGGTGAGACTGACTGGCCTATAGTTGCCTGGGTCCTCCTTCCTCCCCTTCTTGAAAATGGGGACCACATTGGCCCTTTTCCAGTCCTCTGGGACCTGGCCCGTGCACCACGACTGCTCAAATATTACCGCCAGTGGTTGCGCAATGATGTCGGCCAGTGCCTTCAGTACCCTTGGATGGAGCTCATCCGGACCTGCCGACTTAAACGCATCCAGTTCCTCCAAGTGACTCTGCACCATCTCAGGGTCTACGCTTGGTAGTCTGGCACCCTGCTGCTGCCTCTCTACAATCCCAGTGAGAGACTTGTCTTGCCCCTCACTTAGAAACACTGAGGCAAAGAACTCATTGAGGAGTTCAGCCTTGTTCCCCCTGTCTGTCACCAATTGTTTCTGCCCATTTAGTAGGGGTCCTATTCCTCCCTGGGCCTTCCTTTTACTCCCTATATAGCTGAAAAACAATTTCTTGTTATCCTTAACTTGGGATGCCATGCTCAGCTCCATGGTAGCTTTGGCCCATCTAACTGCCTCCCTACAAGCGCGAGCAGAGTAGGTATACTCCTCTTTGGTAATCTCTCCCTGTTTCTACTTTTTATGTGCTCCCCTTTTAGTTGTAGGCTGCTCTGGATTTCTCTGGTCAGCCAGGGAAGCTTTCTGGCCCCTTTCCCTCTTTTTCCTCGCATCGGGATCGTCTCCCTCTGTGCCCGAAGGATCATTTCCTTAAGGCACAGCCACCCTTCCTGGGCTCCCATCTCTTCAAAACTCCTACTCTTTTTGCTTATCTCCTCACAGTTTGCTTATCTCCTCACACTTCTTGACAAAGGATCTGGCAGCACCCTAGGATACTGTGACACCCTGGTTGAGAATAACTTCCCTAACTGTATCCGCACCCTTCTGAAATAGGAATTTATCCTCTAAACACACAAAGAACTTCTAGGCATGTTATGTTTTGCTGTATTGTTATTAAATCCTTGATTTGTACTTGAAAGTTGTACCCCATAGATATTAGTAGTGATTTCAAGGTAGCAGTCTCCTGTAGACTGCTAAATCAGAAAGGACAGGGATTCTTCAATCAGATAAAAACAATATCTTAACTTAGTATCTTAATTTTTTCTGTTTTTAACTTTTGCTATATTTTATAAAACAGTTTTATGTAACAGGTTTCTTTGGATAGCTTAAAGCATTGACCTCTATAAACTACCTCTTCCACAGTCGGATTTTTAAAACAAATCAGTGTTTTCTCACCATAAATAAACAAATAAAGTGGATGGTATGCCAATCCCAGTACCTAATAGCATAAAGATAAGAATATTGACCAGAGGCATGGAAAATCTAAGTTCAAATCTATCCTCTGTTTGTTTAGTGACTTGAAATTAGGATGCCTTCATAAAAGTAGTAATTTGAACTTAGGGTGGTCTCGTAAGTGGTAAGAGACCTTCCTACTTGGGTATAAGTATTGGCACTCTGAGGTGCGTTTCCCTCAGTATCTCCCATTACATCTGTTCCACTTCACATAAATACATATTCACTGGGTTAGAAAGAGAAAAGTAAGAGAAATCTAGTACTTATTGTTGTGTCTTTGTGGGTCCAATTAATTGAGTCAGGAGTCACTTTATTCCTGCCAGTAGCACATACACACAGCTATCAAGCTCTCTCTTTGCAGCATTGTCTTTTAACTCTTCCTATCCCTTAAAGGTATACAATCCTCACATCTCCCTTTTCAAAGCAAAAAACACAACGCATTTCACCAAAAAATATTGAGTCTCGCAGATCTTGAGCCATTATACTTGTTTCTGCATTATCTTGTTCAGTCTATGCTCTAGTTTCTGTTGTGTCCTTCTCCATTACAGATACAGTTTGTTTGGATGTGCTGCATTTCCTTCACTTGTTTCCAGCTCATAAGCACTAGAAACTATTTTATGAGAGATTACTGCTTCCTACATCCATGTTTTAACATCATGCACACATACCCTGTCTGTGGGTAGAAAAGGTTCTAACTATTGTGGCTCGTAATCATATTTGTTTGTATTTATCATGGATCTTATAAAATTTATGTTAATTTGTTGTTTCTTATCAGTGGTTACCAAATTGTTCTAAATTTCCTGTTAAATAAGAACTCAGTTTTAGCCCAGGTTTCAAATAAGATGCTCTATAATTAAATAATGCCAGCTAAAAATGTGTGTGAGACTGCCTTGTTTAGCAGCCATCTTACTATTTTGACACCATTTTCTATCAGTCTGTTAGACTGTGGATAGCTTGGGCTAGAGCTAATGTTTATAAACCAATAGTCCTTCGCAAAGCACTTGAACTCATACCAATCAAATTATGGTCCATTGTCAGACCTGACCACAAGTGGTATGCATGTTTGGCAAAGATGGATCTTATGGCATGACATGCTCGAGTCTTGTATTTTCCAGATGGTGAGAGTAATAATATAAAACCAATACATATGTTGTTTTCCAGCACAACCAAATAGATTGATGGCTAACTTTGAACCATGGACCAATTCTTCCTCAGGCACTATCATTGGCTATTTATCTTGACTATCTTTGTATTTTTTAAAGATTGAACATGCTTTAATATACTTTTCTATGTCATATTCATTTGTGGCCAGCACATACTTTTTCTAGCTCTTCATAAGGACTGGGTATGTACCTTGTAGGCCACCGCACATTAATGGGTTGTATTACTATTTGCAAAGTTTAATCTTGTTTAGTCCACATGTTATTAGAAACTGGACACATTTTCTTTAACAGCCTGACATGCACAATATCTAACTCTGGGTTTGATTCTCCTTCTGTTCTGTCAAAAGCTCTAGACAGAGTATCCACCACCACTAAATCTTTCCCTGGTTTATATTCTAATCTTAAATCATATAACTGCAGTTGAAAGAATAATCTCTGTCATTTTAGAGGTGTGTCAGCAAGACCCAGTTTTGCTATTGCTACCAGTAACTCTTGATCTGTTTCAGCTAATAGAGGTCTCCCATACAGGAAGATATGGAACTTTTTACCTCCATGCACTAGAGCTAAAGTCTCTTGTTTCAATTTGTGTATAGCGGGTGTGTCTACACAAGACATTTTACTGCTCATTAGGCTAATCTAATGCACAGTAAAGCGTCACTGTCTATGCATGCACAGCAATTGATGTAAATTAGTCTAATACATAGTTTGCTAGTACCTGTAGATACATGTACTAGATTAACTGCACATTAGGTTGTGTGCAGTAGCATACATATAGAAAGCTGACTGGAAGCAAATTGTTCCCAGTCAGCAGGGGGCAAGGGACCTATCTAGGCTCCTGGGCAGCTGCCTGCCAGCCCCAATCCCCAATCTGCACAGGGTGGGGGTGGGGGAGGGTAGTTGTCCTTCTTCCCAGGCAGCTGCCTTCCAGCACCACACCTGATCTGCATGGGGTGGGAGTGGGGAGCTGTCTGGGCTCCTGGGTAGCTGCCTACCAGCCCTGTGCCATGACTGATCTGTATTGGACAGTTCCCTGACAGGAACAGCTCTGTGCCCCATGCCCCATGCAGATTGGGCTACAGGCCTGGGAAGCTCTGCCCTGCATATCTAGCCCCCAGGGGAGCCTGGAACTTCCCCTTGGTGCTGTAGAGGGCAGAGCAGGGCAGAAGCAGCTGTGCATTGAACTGCTTCCATCAGGAGCAAATTTGCTCCTGGTGGGCTCACATTCCTTGGGAAAGCATTTTGTTCTTTATTTTACTGTGCAGCAACCCTAAGGCACGTTAATAACATGTGTAGATGCACCCACTGACACTCAATAAGTCCCTGGAAGCATAAGCTATGTGTTTCCAATGCTTCTAGTTTTGTTTTTTTTCATAAGTGCTGTTTCAAGACCCTCCTGTAGACAGTATTGCCTGATGTTTGCTGTCTTAGAATTTAAGAACTGGAGTCTTTTGTAATATCTGTTTTAAATTCCTAAACTGTTTTAGCTTTCCATATCCATTGTTTATTTTTGTGCAGTAAAGCTCTTAGGCAGCTACATTTTTGTGCTAACTTAGGTACAAACTTCCCCACAAAGTTTGTCATACTCAGAAACTTTTGCACTTCCTGCTTATCTATGGGAGGAAGCATATTAGTAATTATTGTGCCCTGCTGGGATCTAGCTGTATGCCTTGATTTGTTAATTTTGTAGACAGATATCTAATTTCTCTGACTCTAAATTTATACTTTTTCCTATTACATTTTAACTCTGATGACCAAGCCTTTTCCAGAGCTCTCTGAAACCTCTGATCGTGTTCCTCCAGTGCACATCCCCATATTAAAATATCAATTATATACACTTTGGGACCTTCAGTGTCACCAAATATTTGCTGTATATACTTATGGGGCTGAAGATAACCCAAAAGGCAACCTGCAAAGGAGAATCTTCTGTATGGAGTGTTGACCATGCACAAATGTCTGCTGTTTTTTTTCTTTCAGAACCTGCCAAAACCCAGCTGATACATGTCATGTGGAGAGATATGTTTCTTATGCCATCTCTCCAAACTTTTCTTCCCTCGTGGAAATGGGAAAATGTTCCCTTTTTACATATTTATTAAGTTCTTCTGGGTCTAAGCAAAGGCAAACAGTTCCATTTTTATTTTATTTGCACTATTACTAAAGAATGAGCTCTATCATTTCCTCTGCTTTCTCAATAATATCTGAGCACCCAATTTCTCTAATTCTGCTTATAGGCTTTGTTTTAAAGCTATTGGATTTTTTTTTATGAGTAATATAAGATAGTATAGGGTTCAGACAGCTCAATCTTATATTCTTTGTTCCGTTTCCCAAGCCCCTCAAATATATTCTGAACTTATCTTCAATTTAACTGTGCCCCTTCCTTGTATATATTCTCTGAATAAGGTCTAGTCCTGACAGGTCTTTAGCCTTAGTATAAGTACATGGTTTTATGGCACAACCACAAACTGATTTTATTCATCACCATTTTTTACCTTTATCTCCAGCTCATGTACCAAGAGTAGAAATCTACTCCCCACTAAGATTAGAGCCTTATCTGCTTGCTGTGAACACTTGCTTTCTTTTTCAAGCCCTTTACAATTTACTCTAGTTAACATTGCCTTGTTCACCAGCATCCAGTTTAAAAGTCACAGGAGTTCCATTTGTTTCCAGAATGATATGCCAGTCTTTGGATGATATTGTATCTTGTACAGTTCCTACATACAGCTCTTTATTGCTGCTTGTGATGTCGCAATTCACTTTGCTGCGCAGTGTTTGAAAACTGTGTTCCTTTCTGCCTGCAGTCCTCTCCTCTGCAAAATAGGTAAGTCTTTTGCACCTGCTGCATTGTCCAAAAGCAGGACATCGCTCATGTTTGTTACCACAGCATGTACAACAGTTTATGCTGCTATTCTTAAGCTCTCCCTGGTTGCATTTTTCAGGCCTTCCTTTTCAATTTGTCTCTGTTCTTTTCTGGGAAGGTTTATTATTTCATCAACAGTCTCAGCATTTGGTTTTCCTTCTGAAGATTTCATTCAGGTCTGGATGATCTCTGTTGCTTTGTGCAAGCTGATTGCCTTTTCTGAATTGAGATCAGAGCTGCATGTCACGGATCCCTATTACTATCTGCTCTCTAATCATGGAGACTGTGAGTTCTCCCAAGTTAAGCCCAGGTTTAAAGAATATATAGTTTGACCTTAACTGCATAATCTGCTTTGCATATTTAGTCCTGGATGTTTATCAACATAATAGTCACAGCATTTTTTTTATCAAGTTATAACATTACTTTGCTATTGAAGAATTCACTGAAATATTTCTTCCTGGGTACTCAGCTCATTTTATCCTAGATTTCACTCACTCCCTTTTTGTTGGTAAAACAATTTCCATAGACTACCTAAACAATGTATTACAAGACTTGGGCTCTTAGGTGATATCACTTTGGCAGCCTCTGCTTCTTTTGCCCACATGTTCCTGTTGAAGACAAATATGTATTTATTTTTCCTTAAATCAGGCAAGTCAAATCATAGAGCACAAAGTTGAACAAGCCTGTAGTGCAAAGAAATGTTTATAAAAAGTGAGATTTTATTAGTGTATGTCACTTTTCATTCCAAAGCACTTTGCAAACTGTACATACAACAACCACTGAAAAGCAATGAACTGCAGAGTATAAGGTAGCAATCTGATGGATAACCAACATGTTGCACACAAGAAGAGAGAAACAAAATTTTGTTTAGAACTTCAAGGGAAATTACACCCTTTCTAAAGAATGGCAGGGGAACTTCTGTATCTTTACAAAGAAGAAAGAACTCTTATTTTTAAAGTCTCTCAAGCATACCTATACAATAAAGTACTATGGCCTATTTAGCTTATCAACAACAAAGAAAAGGGACTGAAATAAACTTACAAGGAACCTGCAACCATAGAAGGACTAGTTTCAAATCTATTGTTAAGCCCATTGAATTGCCCTCAGAGACAGAAGCAACCAGAAAATTAACATTAGCTTTGTATGAAACAGGCATAAGGCATGCTTTACTTTTCAATCACATACATATATAACCTATTCCATTCATTCCTTGACAATAGATAAAACCTTCCTTGATACAGTCTTGCATAGTCATGCATAAAGGCATGAGGAAAAGAATCAAATAGCCAGATCCTCGTGGATCCTTGGTCCACAGAAAAAAAAAAAGGGAAGTTGAGGGATGAGAACATACATGGGTTTTTTTCAAATGCAGCCTCATTTTGAAGGTAGCCTCAGGGCCTCTGTAACCTTCACTGGTATTGCTCCTTCAGATTGCTAGTAAAATGTCATACACTAACTAAATCAAATCCTAAATATGGAATTTTCTATTTTATGGAACATAAGTTAGAGCATCTACAGATGGCATGTCTACCCAATGACTTCGAATAAATGTACTTCATACAAAGAGTTTGGTAAGCTACTCATGCTTTATTCACAGACTAGGTTTGATTTGATTTAGTATGCACAGAATTGTTCACTGCAAATTAGGACCTTTGAAAGATCAAGTGGAGTCCCACAAGGATCCAAATTATGTTGGCAAATTCATCCCTCCCACATTGCTTTGAAATAAAACCAAATCAAATGTCAAAATAAGCAGCACCCATTTCAACCTATTTTGTGAAAAAGATGCAGGAGTTGTGCAATATCTTTCAAAATTCATTAATTTCAAGCCTTACCTGCCTGTTGTAAGCAAAGTAACGTGATCTCAAAACCAGAGTGAAATACATTGATGATAAACAGAGGGTTGGTTTGGAAAAGCACAGCAGTCAGTGAAACTGAGCAATCACTGCAATTAGAACTCGGACTTTTTGGAGCATATTAGGCATCTGATTTTCTGTTTTTTAAAGGGTTTGGGGTTTTTTTTTGTATAAACATGCAAGGTCTTTCTGTGTTTAGAGATATGAACACTTAATTCCTGATCATTATGGGACTGGTGAATGGCAGAGGTGCCCAACAGGGATGTTGCACCTGGATATAAGATACCAGGAAACAGAACTGGGCTTGATCATTTGGCATATTCAGGGAATAAGTCTTAGCATACAAGCCCAAATTTACTGATAAGTCCGGGCCTGCCTCTGGAGTATATTTGAAGAATGAGAGACAAATTAGCCTAATAGTAACATGAAGGTCGTAAAATGTAGTTTGAGAGAGAGAGGAATAGAAAGAGCATTCCATGTGTGAAGAGTATATATGTTACTAGGGATTAAGGTACATTTTTTTTCTCATATCTCATATTGTGTAGCTATAAATATAGCTAAAATTCTATCCTTCTCAGGTCGGTGCACCCAATACAATTATACTACCTACAAAGAAATAGGGGCTGTCAGTTGTATTATGTCTGGAAGTGATAGATTGAACAGGATTGATCTGATGGAGTATTGACAGATTGAACAGGATTAATCTATGTGGGTTAGATTTACAGTATAAGCAAGAAGGTGGGGTTTGTCTAAGCAGAAAATCTAGGCTTGCCAGATAACAGCAACACAGGAGGCAGTGACACCAGAAGAAGCAACTAGGCCAATGAACGGGAGTTTGAGTGGGACTTTTCTGGGGAGCTTACCCAGCCACTTTCTTTGTAAGCTTGCTGAATGGAAGCAGGGGAAGTAAGAACTAGACAGACTAGACATCAGGAGGCGCTACTTCACAGTCAGGGCGTCTAGGACCTGGAACCAACTTCCAAGCGAAGTGGTGCTGGCTCCTACCCTTGGGGTCTTTAAGAGAAGGTTAGACGAACACTTTGCTGGGGTCCTTTGACCCCAGTACTTTTTCCTGCCATGGCAGGGGGTTGGACTTGATGATCTGCTCAAGTCCCTTCCGACCCTACCAACTATGAAACTATGAAGAAGAGGGGATCTTTTTCCTGGACATAGCAGCAGAAGAAGGTTCTGGTCTGGCTTTGCACTGACTGTCCAGGAGGGGAGGTACTTGCAGTGTGAGAAGTGCCTCCTCTCAAGAATCAGGTAAGGAAACTACAGAAGAAGATGGATAGGCTTAGAAGACCTTCATCGACTTGATGGAGAAAGGGACCTCATGGAAGAGGGACAGCAAGAGATAGCATTGGAAGACACCTGTGGCTGTCTATATGGAGATCAGGTATAAAAGTTCTATATTGGAGAAGAAGGAGCCCATCCCAATGGCAGGAGAGACCAAGCCATGCACCACTGATGGGGAGAGACTCGAGACCACCACTACCTACAAGCAATGGGTTGTGGTGCTAGGAGCCCACATCTGATATATCACAGAAAGGTTTTCCAGACTTATACAACCATGTAATTATTATCCCATACTGCTCAATGAGTGCTCATCCATAACGGGCACTTATAATACCACCAGGACTGACAGGGCTTGAGCAGATCAAAAGTGATTAATAGATCTGGGCGCAAGGGTGAAGGGGAAGGGGCCCAGGTGGTGTTCTCATTGATCTTTCCAGTGAAGGGTAAAGAGCTGGGGAAAAGCAGCTGCATCCTAGAGATCAACATATGGCTGCATTGTTGGTGTCACCAGTAGGGCTTTGGCATCTTTGACTAAAACTAGTGTCACCAGTAGGGCTTTAGTGTTCCAGGAATATGGGCTGCTGGGAAGAAATGGGCTCCACCCAATGAAAAAGTGAAAAAGCATCTTTGCATACAGGCTTGCTAATCTAGAGGGGAGGGCTTTAAACTAGGTTCACTGGGGGATGAAGACAAAATCTAGGAGGTAAGTAAGGAAGACCTAGATAAAACCTTAGTAAGAAGAAGCAATAATGGAAACCTTAGCAATGTTCTCAGGGAAACAAGAGGACAGTCAGTTACCTACCTGAAATATTGATATAATACTGTGAAAAGTATGGAGGACAAACAGGAAGAATTGGAGCTCCTAGTACAATCACAGAATTATGATGCAGTTGAAATTATAGATATACAGTGGGGTAATTCACATGACTGGAGTATGATCAGGAAAGGAAGGCAAGGGAAAAAGGAGGAGGCATTTCCTTATTCATAATGGTGATATATATGTGTACACTATGGAGTGGAAGGTAGGCCTGTTGAAAGCCTCTGGGTACAGGTCGGAGGGGAAAGTTACTGAGGCAAGGTCATGGTGGGTAGCTGCTACAGGTCTCCAAACTAAGAGGAGGAGGTGGATGAGGCCTTCTTTGAACCAGTGACAGAAACTTCCAAATTGCAGGACTTGGTTCCCATGGGGAACTTTAATTACCAGGACATTTGGTGGGATGGAAACACAGGAACACACAAGCAGTTCAGCAAGTGCCTGACATGTGCTGGGGATAACTTCTTGATTCAGATGGTAGAGAAACCAACAAAGGGGGAAGCTCTTCTTGAGTTACTGCTCACAGAGAGGAATTGGTTGAGAATGGGAAGGTGGAAGGTAACTTGGGAGACAGTGACCATGAAATGAGATGCTAAGAGGAGGAAGAAAGAAGAACAGCAGAATAAGGACACTGGACTTCAGAAAAGTAAATGTCAACAAACTCATGGATCTGGTGGGCTGGATCCCTTGGAAGACAAGACTGAGGGGAAAAAGGAGTCAAAACACAGATGTCTCCAGGCCCCATACACATTGGGAGGGGTCCAGATGTGCATGGGGCTGGAGAGATGCTGCTGCAGAGCTCTCCCACCCCATGCACATGGGGGACAAACTCCCTATGGCTGGCTTGGACCTGTGCCCATCGGGGGCTGGTCCCAGCCAGTTCAGGGATGTGCCTCTCCTCCACAGCCATCTCCCAGCTCTGTGCCCTGATCAGGCAATTGGACCATGGGGCTGGGAAACAGCTTTGGGGGAGGGTCAGGTCCTAGCCCCTGCCCTGATCCATGAGTGGGGCAGCTAGCAGTGAGCCCCCAGCTGGGCAGGGAATCCCCACTCAGCAGGGGACAGCTGGAAGCTCTCCCACTAGTGGAGCAGCTAGCAGTGAGCTTCCCACTGGAGGATCAGGGCAGGTTCCAGCCCTGAGTGGGGATTCCCTGCCCAGCTGAACTGACTGGGACCTGCCCCCGATGGGCACGGGTCCAAGCCAGCCATAGGGAGTTTGTCCCCCATGTGCATGGGGTGGGAGAGCTCTGCAGCAGCATCTCTCCAGCCCCATGAACATCTGGACCCCTCCCGATGTGTATGGGGCCTGGAGACATCTGTGTTCTGGCCCTGTTCTCCCTGCCAAAGCTGCTGCAGGGGGCAGAGCAAAGTGGAGGCAGAGTGGGGCAGAGCAAAGCAGAGCAAAGTCTCCTCCCCTACAGCTCTTTCCAAGCCTCAAGCCTTGAATGCCCAATCTGGAGCCTGGAGCTCCCTGCATGGGGAGAGTTTCCTGCCCAGCCTGATGCTGGCTGAGACCTGGTTTGTTTCCAGAGAACCCTAGGCTCAAGGGAGAAGTCTGCACATGCAGCCCAGAGCTGGCTGGAACCTGCCCTAAAATGGGACCGTTCCCAACCAGCTCTCAGCTGCACATGCAGACTTCCCTGTGAAGTCTGGGGCTGGCTGGGAAATTTCCTAGTCTGGAGCAGGTCCTTGCCAGCTCCAGGCTGGGCAGGGAACTCTCGTCATGCAGGGAGTTCCCAGCCCCAACTATGGGATTGGAGTAGTAGGAAGTGAGAGATTGCTCCTTGCCCCTGGGAGCTGGCTCCTGCTCAGGCAGATTCTGAACTCAGAGCCCAGGCAGGGCAATGTCTCCCTGCCCCAATAGCAGGCAGCTCTTGGCCCCAGTTCCACAATCACAGCTCCCAGGGGCAGGGAGCAATCTCCTAGTCTCTGCTCTGACCACAGAGTCAGAGTTGGGAGCTGCCTGCTGGCAGGGTGGGGGGATATTGTCTCAGCTGGACTCAGCTGCTACCCCACACTGGCAGTAGGCAGCTCCCACCCCCTGCTGCCTAGCTGACCAGCAAATTTGTTCCTGCTTGGCTGTCTACACATGAGTTACTGCACAGTTATTACTCCTCAGTTAATTTGCTACCTGCAGAGTAGTGCAGTTTACAGTAGATATCTGCATGTGTAGATGATAATGCTTACTGTGCAGTAAAATTGGCCTACTGCACAGTAAAACATCTTGTGTAGATGCGCCCAATGAGTGGTCCACAATAGCTTAATATCTACTTGCAAGGAGGTATCAAGAGGGCATCCCCAGGGGTCTGTCCTGGGTCTCTTGTTGTTTAATATCTTCATCAATGGGAATATGGGATCAAATGCATCCTTAGCAAATTTGTGGATGACACCAAGTTGGGTGAAATTATGGACACTACAGAGGTCAGGGCTAGGATCCAGAATGACTTGGATAGACTGGGGAAATGACCTGTAATCAATGAGATGAGATTCAGTAAGGAAGTGTTAAGTCCAGCACTTCAGACAGAATAACTGCACACACAAATACATCTTGATGAATGAGTGGCTAGGCCATAGCATTGCAGAGAAGGAACTGGGGGTTTTAGTAGACCATAAGCTAAATATGAGCCAACAGTGTGCCAACAGTCAACAACATTCTGGATTGTATTAACAGGAGTGTTACTTGAAGATCAAGTGGAATATTTGTTCTGCTCTATTCAGCACTGCTGAGTACCTGAAGTACATCAAGAAGGATGTTCAAACAGAGAAACAAAGTCATTAGCAGCCTGGGAGGCAGACTTATGAGGAACAAACCAGGGTTATTTAGACTGGAGAAAAGTGAGGGGGAATTTAATAACAGTCTTCAAATATCTGAAAGGTGATTACAGAGAGATTATGAACTTTTCTCTGTGGTTGTAGGGGACAGGGCTAGGAGCAATGGCTTCAAGCTGCAGCAGGGGAAATTTAGTTTGGACATTAGGAGGAACTTTCTGACTATGAGGGTAGTCAAGCACTGGAACCGGCTATCTAGAGAATTTGTGGAATCTCCATGCTTGGAAACTTTCAAAAGCAGATTAGACATACCTGGCTGCCCTAGTTTAGTCACATATGGCCATGCCTTGAGCAAGGCTGGACTAGACGACCTTGTGAGTTCCCTTCCAGCCCTATTTTCTATGATCCTGTGATGCTAGTTGTACTGGCACAATACCTCATGCTATTCACTTATAACTAGTTTGCATTTCATTGGCTCAGGAACAGACATGTGACACAGAATAATGTCCTCCTATCATCTACATATCAAACATAAGTCAAGACAGTAGAAAGGAACAATCATACATACATAACACACTATTTCTTTACTTGCAATGCCAAGAGACCTCCAGAAGCATTTGTATGGATACTGCCTAATTATACATTATCAGTGCTATCAGTGTTAGCCCTAACTTTGCCATGACCACCAGACTAGTTACTGACAATGACATCCAAAGATACTGATATTCTTAATAGGAGTCATTGACATTAGGTTTATGATAGCTCTGTCAGCTACTCCACTTGATTTTTATCATTATGACATGCTCTTTTGGATGTTATTTACTTCTACTTCTAAATTCATCTTCTTGGGCACTTTTGAATGGGATATTTATGTGTAACTTTGGCTCAATAACTCAGGTGCCCTTGAAGATGCAGTTTATTTCCTCCACACTTCTTTGCACAAGAGGAGATGATTGAACCTCAGAAATGATGCCTGTCTCTTACTCTTTTTATTTTTTGTTCTTTTTCAGTGAAATGAACAAATATTCTCATGAGTCCCCCAAGGGATTGATACAATATATAGTATTTCAACTCTACAATGAAATCAATACAAGAACACCACAATTCAATTAAGAAAACATCTTGGAAAGCAGTTACATGCTGTATTTAAAGAGTTTAATAGATAATACTTAAAATTCATTATTGCCTCTATTATATATATGCATCAGTAGTTTATATAGTCTGTTTCCTTTTGTAATACAGCATGAATAGTGTTTCTAAATTCTGAACTAACCCTTCATAAATGAAACCTGTTCTTTTTTTCCTTCTACACATTGGACAATGACATTAAAAAAACCTGGGTACTGATTGGTAACTAGCTATGGAAATAGTAATTTTTTTTGTAATCGCTCTCTCTCTCTTTTTAGACTCCAATATCAATCAGTGAAGCACTTGACTCTTTTTATATCATTCTCTTATTCTAATTCCTCTCTATTCTTCTTCCTTCTGATATCCTCTTTTCACCCAATTTATTCTGCTCTTTTTCTCTCTACGTCCCTTCTTCTTTGTTCACCTCTCCAACTTCATAATCTACCTCCTATTCTCTGCTTCATGTGACCTTTTGCTTCCTTGCTACAGTGCTTCTTCCTGACCAGAAACAAAGCAATAGATTTTGATTCATAATCATTTAACAGTTAGCACACAGTATTTGCAAATGGGATTCTTCAGACAGTTACCTTCGTAGTCATTTTCTAAACTATTTGCTACAATGATTTTCTGCACTTATAGATTTCACAAGCTGACTAAATGTTGCATCAAAAACCATGTTACAAGAACTGATATCATAGGCAACCCAATAAACCCTTCCATAAACCTAAGATCCATCTTGGTTTTGTATCAGTGTAAATTTGCTGTCATTGAATTTCATTATCTATCACTTCCTTTTCAATTTTAAAGGAAAGGTAAATGGGAATGGTAGTTGGAATGGATATTTTTTTTTTTATTTTTTTTGCATTTTGGGGAGATGTGGGGGGGGAGAACAACATCATTATTTATTACAATATATAAAGAAAAGGTTTGCTTCTAAGCAAATGAAAAATATATTTTTATGTTGCATTTCAGTGAACAAGCATGTCGTAAAACAAACAAGCAAACAAATAAAAAACAATACCAAAAGAAAGTTTCATTTCAATTGAAGGGCCTTTTAAAAATTGATATTTTTTAAGTGGTAGAAAATAAAGATGTATAGTTCCTGATCTCTCTATTGTCTTTCTATCTCTTGATCTATTCGCAGTTAATTCCAAATTCACTAGTCTATACAAAATTTTAACAGTATGAATCATAGATTTTTTAAAATGACTATGACTACTGGATCATACAGTCCTTCTCTCTGCAAATGTTCTTTTTCTATAGTCACTTGCATTGCGTCTACATTCAGCAATGTTGAATTTTTAAGGGCAACCATCATACTGCTTCTTATCGTTCTAAATAAATTACTTCTTCAGATATCAGTGAATTATTTTAACAGTCCAGACATCACTCATTAACATTAACTTAACCATTTTACAGCTTCCTTAAGTGCTAGACTTTACATTTTAATAGCTTATTTAGCTAAATAATGTATAAAAGTTCATACAGCCAGAAACCCTCTTTTCTGTTATACATGCAGATAAACTCATGAGATGGGACAATGGTCTATCCAGAGCCAAAGTAATATATACTCATTAAATTTGCTTCAAAAGTGTTCATTGCACAATCATACATACTACCTGCTCTATCTCTCAAGTTGCATCTCCCTTTCAAGTCTGGCCATTACAGACCTAGAAGACTAACAGAATTAAAGACCAAGACTTCCTGGAAGTTAGCAGAAAACCAACTGAGTAAATATTTGGTATGGAGATTCTGTCAGATCTTCAAGTACATACCTATTTCAAATAAATTATTTGACATTTTGACATGTTGGATTTGAAATTAAAATCAGTGTTTCAACTTTTCAGAGATAAATTTTCAGTGAGGAATTTGAAAACATGAAATAATATTCACAGTTACAATAAATAATGCATATTGTACAACTTGCTATTGTAAAAGATATAATAGCCAAGAAAGTATGTTTTAGGAATCCATTTGTAATGTTAACTCATTTCATCAAAAAAACGACTTGGATACCTGTCTGAGACATAAGAAATAATAGACAAGAGATGTGTTTGGTATACAAAATGATCCTCCTGGGTTTCTATTCAGACATAATACATATCTTGAGTGTTTCAAATCATCCCATTATTCAGTGTTCTGACCCTACTATTTAGAATGTTACTACTTTGTAGTTCTTTTTTAATATAACACAAAGCAAAGTTCCTCATCTATAAAACCATGTAATTCCTTCCCTCAATCAAAAGGATATAAATTACTAATCAAATTATACTAAGATCCATTCTTCTGCTCTTCAGTCATCAGTATTGTAAGAGCTAAGAAGTGGTATAAATATTCATCACTCATCTTGGAATAGGGCTGCCTACCTCAAGAACTTTGTATGACTGCTCCCACACCTTCACCCAGTCATACCTAATCTGTGTCTTGTATTTAGCTAAAGCTTTAAACAGGAAGTTTGCTTGGGAATATAAAGTGCATGTGGAAATATGCTTTATATCTTGGTAAATACTGGTGAAACAATTCACTGAAACATTGCTTTAAGTGACATTATATGGGAGAGTGAGGGCTGAGAAAGACCTCTTTGCATCAACCTGAGCTAGGAGAAAGGAAAAGGAAAACTTGAATGAAAAACTAAGATAAAAGGTTAGTGTTTTGTTAATCTCTCTACAGTATACTTATCTGGTGAGATGTAACCAAATAATAATTTTAGTCTGCAATAGAAAACACAGGTTTCTGTTAATAGGGCAAAGCTAATTAAATATCACATTGTTGTCTTGAATTCTTACATGGGGATGCAAGACACTGAAAAGTGATTTAGGACAGAAATTAGAATTTCAGTCTAACATTTGGCAGTGTATTTAGTTGTACTATATCAGTCTTTAACATTTAAGGGATGAAGTAATCTCATCTTTTGAGCTGAACCTGCTTGTTTCACCAATAATTTTATGGGAGGCTAGAGCATCTGGGGCTCAGGTTTCATTTCTTCCACATTTAATCCATCCAAACTACTTGGTAATTTTACAACCAGCATGAATATTAAGATTGCAAAGTCAAAGCACTCAAATTTAGGAAATGCCAGAATTAAGATTGTGCATGCAAGCTTTATTTGGCCCCCTAGTGCGTATACATTATTACAGAGTCTTTAATTACATGATCACATACTAGTTTTTCCACAGGATACCTGCCTCATTTAGTGCACATTAAGTGAGTGCTTCCACCATGGGCAGCTTATTCAGTATTTCTCCTCTCCCTCATCATTCACTGTGCGGCCTCAGGGTTTATTTACCATACACCATCTGAACTCTGCACTGAAAACAGAATTATTAATTTCTCTATGGGTTTTCTATGGATATCATTACCATAATATCTGTGTACTTAACAAACAGTAATCAATTTCTCTTCACAGTGCCCCACTGAGATAAGTGTATTACTGAACCGTCTGTTTCTACCCCGTCTTGTTTTCTCCACATCCCTTGACATACTCTTCTCTTATCCTTCCCAGTTTTTCCAAGTTCTTATTTCTCTTCTTTATATCTTGTTCCTCTTTCCTTCTTGTAAGGCTGGCCTTGCTTCTCCTTTAGTATTCACTTCCCTGAATTCCAAATATAATGTTTCTTCTTTTGCTCCCTAGACACCACGAGGCACAACAATAAGACCATAGAGGGACAATCAATCATCCATTCCTGTGCTCTGCATCATTGTCATTGTTGTCTAGAAAATGATATTTAGAGGTTTGCTTTTGGGAATCGGCTTATAGGTAATACAGTAAAAACTTTGTTACCCAGCATGAGTGGGGTAAAGGGGGTCCTGGTTATGTAAAAATTTCAGTTACCTGGTGCAGGAGTTTTCGTTAAGATGCAGAGTGGTGGCAGCACAGGTTGGTAGGTGATGGTGGCAGCAGCCACATATGAACTACCCTTCCTCCCTCCCCTCGCATCTTCCAGCTGGCCAGAAATTCTAGTTAATAGAGTATTCTGGTTACTAAAATGCCAGTTAACACAGTTTTTACTATATATATATGCATTAGAATAATAGTCCAGGGCAGCAGCAAGGGTTAATTGATTTCTAAGAGCCTGGTCTCACAGTCACACAGTTCTCACAGCCTTTAGGGCAGACAGGATGTCTAACACAACAAAGCCAATGGATACGCACACAGCCTAGTAAGTTGTGGGCATGTACCACACTGTTCCATAACATGAGATAAGGTGGCATCAGCTCACAAGGCCCGAGAGAGTGGGGGCCTGAGGTTCTGGTTTTGGGGGAACAGACCATATTAGGATAAGGCCCAGAAAGCCCATATTAGGATGCATGCATGTGATGGGATCATGAAACAAAGGAATATGCTGACAAGACAGAACATGGTCAGTATGATGACCACAGAAAGACCAGTCAGTGATAGCCATAGATGGAGAGTCATCAGGAGGCGAAAAGAATACAAAAGAAGGGACTTTAGATCAGAAAAGGGTCCCCATCTCTGAGAAGGGTCCCCAAGAGGGCCTCCTTCCTCCCTCAACCCCGAGAGGGAAACCCAAGGCACCATAGACAGAGGACATACTACAAGCCTGTCTTATCCACCCCACTGGGGTGGGAGGGGATGGACCTTGGCCTTGACCTCCAGGCTGCTGAAATCTGACATTCAAGAAAGAACCTCAGAGTGAAGTTTGCATCCTGGCTAGACCTTCCTTGACTTTGATGACAGGCCTAGGATTGGTAGATATACAGAACTGCTTGTATTATTCTTATCTGCTATCACTGTTTATCAATATATTTACCTATTATCAAATGGAAAGGTCGTGGTTGGTCTGAGGGTTTTGGATCTCTCCAGAACAAGGCATCTGGGTCCTAAATCAAGTGCCAACAATCATTCCTGGAAGCTGGGGGGAATAATTACAGTACATGTGAGGGAATTCAGAAATTTTAGTGGCAATGTGAGCAAACTGCTACTGAGATGGTGCAAGCAGCAATTTTCACTAGCAACAGACTCGTGCAAATCTAGACATGCAAATGTAGGTGTTGGGGGTTTTTTTCAGAGAACAAAAGTCATCTCTCTGATTTCAGACAGAACTCTCTGCCAAATCCAAGGCCCCAGCTACCAAGTGCTAAGTTATTTTAGTAAATAGTTGTAGGAAAATATTAAATAACATATTCCATTCCCCCAGCCTGGGACAGTCCCCCAATGTAGAAAATTTCAATCTAAATGGATAAAGTGTGGAAAAGTTATCAAATTTATATCAGGGTTCTATAATGAAACTGTTATGCAACCCTACATCTGTGATATTTCTCACTCTCTCTAGTATTAAATGCCGGATGATTTCATATCTTTGGAATTATATTAGATGTATAAACTCTTCGTAACTTATTCTTGTTGTCCATGAAGTTTAAGCTTTAATGCAATGGAATTTAGTACTAGGGACTATGAATGTAGCTTAATACAATACACGGTTTAATAAAACTCAACTCTCAATATAAGAGTGAGATAGCAAAGACTTCCAAGTATTAGAGGAGAGTACTGCTAAGTTACCATTTCTGGGCTAACCTGACCAAGAGTTGACTGTTTTTAGCCCCCTGACGCCCCGCACAAACCAGGCAACATTCACTGTGGACTTAGCAACCCCCTTCCAAATCCTGCCAACTCCCCCGACTCACCAAATGACTGAAATGAACCTGCTAGTCTCTCCAATAGACCTGCCACTCCCTCACTTGACTTACTTACATTGAGTTCCCTGCATGACTCTTGGCAACAGCTTTCACCTGCGTACGCCACTCCTAGTCTATGTTTAGGTGGCTTAAAGTAAGCTGAGCAAATATAGGCCAAGTATGGTGAACAGCTGTACATTAAAATAGAGACCCAACAATCCCTAGTTACCGTGATAAGAAGCATGTAACAGGACAATTCTTACAATCATTAGACAATGACAGGACATCAGTAGAAGTTGAAAAGAAGGAAAAGAGGAGGATCATAGTATTCATCATGTCCACCATGGGAAATGACTTACCTTCTCTATACTGCCTAAAAGAGCAGAAGAGCAGTACTCTTACCCATGGGAAGTTTAACAGGTATAAGATAGCTTATAAAGTACATGGACAAGGATGCAGAGTATGATTTCTATTAAATGTACATTTGTAATTTCTGGCAGGTAAAATCAAAGATTCAAATACTAAAATTGTGGGCATATAGTTATTTCTTTGTGGAAGCTATGCTCATTTCAGATCTTACCCAATGTTCTCGTTTTGAAAAGAAAAGGGCACGTAGTTTCTCAGAACCCCAAACTTAGATTTCTACAAGGCTTCTAAGACATATTTGTTTCTGAGCCATAACAGTGCTGTTGGTCATCTTGGGTATCTATACATATACTCCAGGACAGGGGGTGGGGCATTTCAATTACAGCAGCTCCTGGACAGCCATTCTAATTAAAATGCCATATTGTCATGTGTATTCAGTTTCCTGCATTTCAAAATGGCCACAGAGGGGCTTTTACTAAAGTTTATTCAACAAGTTTTAGTTAAAGCACCCCCACCACCAGCTTGAAACATAGGACACTGAATACACATGATACTGCAGCATGCTGGCGTGTTCTAATTAGAACACTCCAAAAGTCTCAACTAATCGAGTCTGCTCTGATGCATTGTAATTAGAATGCATTGGAGCATGTGTACAGGCACCCATTGAATAATAAGAATCCTGAATATTATTAAAGATTTTAACATGTACTTAAGAGTGGGATTGTCATATTACAGGCTCCATAACTATTGTACCCAGCAAATGTAAACAGAGTATTATTCTAAGTAATATCACATCTTTAATACTCCCAGCTCAAAATTAATCTTAAAATTGTTACTTTGCTAACTGAATCACCACTAAGATTAGAATAATTCTTTCCATTTACAGGCTGTCAAAATACAATAGTCCTAAAATAACAAGATCCATTATACTAACCACAAGCAGGAAACTCAAATTTAATTACATTTTCTGGCAAGCAAATATTAGTTTTTATCAACATTACAACTCCTGTGGTTGCCTACAGAAATCTTTCTCATTCCAGAACCTTCCATCTTTTCTGTTTTCTATTGTTAAGAATCTATTAGAGGAATCAGTGCATTGAAAAATGAATTAAAAAAAATATCCTCCCTTCTTATGATATACAGTAGCTAAAGTAAAGAAAATCTAAAGTAAATTTGGGATTGCCATATTTGTAACTGTTACCTGTGAGCACAGGTGTTTGCCACATCAGCCACTTGCCTAGCATCACTTATAAATTGTGTTCTTTTTCTTGAGCCAGGGAATCTTGTAGGATTCTTCCTATACTCTGCAGCTCTTATGTAGGCTGTATAGCAGAAGAGCCTTTGTGCAGGTCACAATTGTTTTTTTGGTTCTTGCTTAATTTTTTTGGAGACTAGGCAATCTTCAAGCTACCAACTAGTTCTCAGTCTCACAGCACCACTTTCCAAACACAGTGATACCTTTTGGTCTTTTAATAACCAGCCAGAAGAGCAGGAGGGAAACTGATTAAGATGCTAGGCCCAACTGCCTTTAAAGAGCCATCCACCCAAAGGCTAAGATCTCTCATCTTCCCATCTCTTGTGAATTAAAGACCAGATTCAAATTGTTCTAAGAGGAGCTCCACTTAATGATTGCAACACCTAAAAATAAGTTCCCTTGCCCCAAAAGATTATACACGTTGATATGTTTAACCACCTAGGGTCCCCATTCAGTCAGGAGAAACAGATAGCTGTTTTTAAAGTTGGATTCAGATTGACAAAATTTTGAATAGGGTACAGCTATTAGGAAGTGAGCCAAAAGAAGATTATAAACAGATGTTGCACTGGGTGTTTGTAGTCTCACTACTCAGCATCAGGCTTAGAATCTGACTCCAGATTGCACGTTAGACACCTTTGTCATCTCAGGATCCAGATATGCCTGGTTTGCAAAACCAGTATATCATTTAGTAAACAGTGTCATTCACTCATGCACTTTGCTGCTTCTGCACAATAGCCTTGCCTAGGAAATGGTTGACCCAGTTGCTAGGCCTTCCCTAGTCTTAGATGACTCAAACACATATTTTTTATCTCTCAAGAAAGTGTGTTAAAATCAGGTAAATATAGACTGGTTGGGACCCCCTTCTCTCCTGGTGTCCTCTCTGCAGAAAGGAATTCAAGATTCATGAAGTGTGAAAGACAGCAAGCAAAAAAGAAACTAGAGATGAGGGCGCTCCCCAGGTGGAGGGGACTGTTGCCAGGGCTGCTTTTGCATTATACATTAGACACCCATCAGCTAAAAAAATAGAAACAATGCTGGTGGCAGGGACCAGATACACAGCAGGTACCAAACCACATTGCATTTTTATATTACTACTACTTCTATTTTGTTTAAGAAGGCCTGAATTCTGGGGTCTGAAGAATCAGGTGACATAAAAAAGCTAATAGAGAAAAAATTACTATACTCTTCACCCTTTTCTAGGTGTTTGTGAAGCATAAATTTGTGCAGAAGAAAGGAAAGCCATTGAATTTAGGTTCACATAAGTGTAATAGAAAGAAAATATTTTGAAGTATTTTGTTTGCAACTAAGTTGCTACACTTTTATTAATAATATAGTTTTTAACACTTGTATTATCACAAAAATATTTCAGATCACCTTTAATATGCAAACAAATCTGCTCTGAACCAGCTGAACATATAGTTAATCAATGCTCTACTTAACAAAACCCTTTAATTTGAAAGCCTGACAAAGAAACAGATTTATTGTACTCTAAAGCTGTGCAATTTAAGAGGTCTCCCCACTGTATTTGCTAATACTTAGGCATAATTCTAGTAAAAACCTGCTTGCATTGCCCCATTCCAAGCTTTACTAATTAACTCTGACCACAGAAACTGTCAGAGAGATGAAAAGAGAATATTAAATTACAAAGTAAGCAAGTGTCCTAATGTCTGTAATGCTTTATGCAACATGAACATTATTTCAACTACTTCAGAGCTATCACAACTGAGTTGTAGAGTCTAAGTGGGATTTTCCAATGTTTAAAATTTAAATTTGGATTTGCAAATAGCACTGTCCCAGTAGATACTGGATACTTTCTGACATAGGGACAAGATAATACATTTTTAGAGTAGTCTTCAAATTTACATGGTGATATTCATGGCTCTTTTCTTAAACTTGTTTTAAAATTCCCCTCCCCCACTTTTTGTGCAGGTATTTAGACCAGGTGATCTCTGAGATCCCTTCCAACCCTATGCTTCAATGTTTTATTAATTCAGAAAGGTAGACTAAGATTTCCCTTTCTGTTGTTAAAGACATTAAAATTGAGTGAGTGATGTCCAGAATTCCATGCTTCTAATTTTTTCATCCCAAAGTTATGCTAATCAGGTGGTTCCCAAAATCATAGTCCATGAAGCTAAATAAATTATTTGTTGTTTCTGTGGCAAATCTCAGAAATCCATTTAACTATGTAATATTTCTTAGAAATATTGACATTATACTCTTCTTATTTACTCTCCAGATTCCTGTGGTGTTCATTAATTTGGACTAACAAAATAAAAACAGATGGCAGTGTAATAACCACCATCTCTTTATTGCAAAGCAGTTATTACAGATTTGTCTACAATCTCTTTATGAACTAGAGAAACTATTTATTTTCTTTGTCACATGACTTTTATAGTTTTACTTCAGGTGACTTCTAGTGAAATTCTTACCAAGGAACTACAATTCCATGTATATGTCTATAGAAATGTTTGTGGCACAGTTATACTCTTAAAAGCAGAAATAAAATATAGCATCATTCTGTAGCCATTACCTTCCAATGGCTGCCCTAAGTGTGACCAGAATTAATGCACCAAGCCAAATGTTACTGTCATATGCAGTATAAAAGGCTGCACACACACATGCAGGCTGTAGAAGCTTCTCTTGTACTCCCCAACAGATCAGTATCTACCTGGCTTCTGATATTAGCTGGCTTCCAACCAGCTAAAAGTATCAAGGACAATAAAACGTCCTTTTTTAGGTATGTGGGGAGCTGGAGGAAAAGCAAGGGCAACTTTGGACCCCTGCTAAACCAGATGGGACAACTAACAACCGACACCCAGGAAAAAGTCAACGTGCTAAATGGATACTTTGTGTCAGTGTTTCACCAATCCCAAGGGATGCCCCTGCCCATTACGGGATGGGAACACCTAAGTGAGGGAGATTCCTTACACTCAAGGCTCTGTCCCTGGGCCTATAATATTCAACATCTTCATTAATGATGTGGACATTTGTATCAGAAGTGAACTGGCCAAGTTTGCTGCTGACACCAAACTGTAGAGTAAAGCATCCACACCTGAGGACAGGAGGGTGATCCAGGCTGACCTTGACAGGCTCAGGAAATGGGCAGATGAGAACCCGATGGTGTTTAAAACCAAAAAATGCAAGGTTCTCCACCTTGGTAAGAAAAACCTGCAGCATGCTTATAGGCTCACCTTCTTCCCTCAAGGTACAAATCCACTTATTTTTAGTCTCATCCATTTCCCCAGACAGCCAGAGCTCCTGGGTATATACCCACACCTCTGTGCGGTAGGCATGAACAGCTGTATTCTTGCAATCCCCTCTCTGAGCAGTTGGTCCTCTGGACCTGTTCTGTGTTTAATCACTGGTTCCCTCCCACAAACCAATAAGAGACGATGCAGCTAGTACTCACTAGCACTATGGATGAAAGGGACTTGGGGGTCATGATTGACCATAAGATGAACATGAGCCTGCAATGAGATGCTGCAGCTAGTAAAGCGAGCAAAACTCTGGCTTGCACCCATAGATGCTTCTCAAGCATATCGCAGGACATCATTCTCCCGTTGTACTCAGCTGTGGTGAGGCTGCAGCTAGAGTACTGAGTCCAGTTTTGGGCTTCACAATTCAAAAAGGATGTGGAGAAGCTTGAGAGAGTCCAGAGGAGAGCCACACACATGATCAGAGCTCAGGAAAACAGACCTTATGAAGAGAGGCTGAGAGCCATGGGGCTCTTCATCCTGGAAAAGCACAGGCTCAGGTGCGATGTGGTGGCCACCTATAAGTTTATAACGGGTGCTCACCAGGACCTGGGGGAACATCTGTTCACCAGAGCACCCCAAGGGATGACAAGATGGTCACAAACTCCTCCATGACCATTTCAGGCTGGACATAAGGAAGAACTTCTTTACTGTTCGAGCCCCCAAGGTCTGGAATAGACTGCTGCCAGAGGTGGTTCAAGCGCCTACTTTGAACGCCTTCAAGAGACATTTGGATGTTTATCTTGCTGGGATCCTATGACCCCTCCTGACTTCCTGCCCCTTGGGCAGGGGGCTGGACTCAAAGATCTTCTGAGGTCCCTTCCAACCCTAATGTCTATGAAATTACTCTCTTTCCTTGCTCGCCCACCATGCCACTGATAGAAAAACAAATACAAAAAAGTTAAGCAGATTTTGGGGGGTTATACTTCCTAATTATGGTCCAGATAGTGACCAGGGGCTCCTTTACAGGGTTTCTCCACCCCCACACCCTTTCCTTACCACACCTGGGATGTTCCAGGATATGACCTCTTTGGGTCCCTTCTCCCCTTGATCCAGAAGATTCAACAGTAGAAACAGTACAGCTCTCTCCTTCCCTGACTTTTCACTGTCATCTTTAGAGGCACTCTGATTCTTTCTTCTTAGTCTCTCCCGGCTGTTCTCTCCACAGCCTATGCTTATTCCTTGCAGACCAACCAGCTATCTTTACTTTCAGTCAATCAGTGATGGTTGCTGGCCTTTAACTTCTCAGGGTGCCTGCATCTGTCAACCCTTACCGGCATTCATATCCACCCCCTTAATCACACCAAGTTTCTCAGGGTCTCTCTCACTCAGCGTGACTCTCAGGTGAGGGGAAACTTAACCTCAAGTCTCTTCATCTGACAAACCATCTTCTCTTTTCTTTTCTCCCCCCCAGGAGAAGCACACTACGGTGTCATCACTCACCCCATTGCAGCCCTTCCCCCATGCCGAAGACATCCACACCACTTCTTCACTCAAGGTACAAATCCACTTAATTTTAGTTTCATCCATTTCCGCAGACAGCCAGAGCTCCTGGGTATATACTCGCAACTCTGTGTGGTAGGCATGAACAGCTTTATTCATGCAATCCCTTCTCTGGGCAGTTGGGCCTCTGGACCTGTTCTGTGTTTAATTACTGGTTCCCTCCCCCAAATTAATGAGACGGCACAGCTCCCATGTGCTTTCCCACTGCAACCAGAGTAGAATAATGCTGGGAATACCATTGTTCCTGGCAGCACATGCCATCCCAGCCTTTTAAATGAGGGGTCAGGTACTGGTAATTTTTTTCTCCTCATCTTGGGTTGGGTGCTGCTTCTTTAATTGTATAGTTACTATTATGTAACTGGCACTGAGGAGAGTTCCCTGTTACATAGGCACATACACCAGGGCTGGGAGAGGAGCCTAAGTGAAAACTGCACCGGGGTGCACCAGGGGTGAAAATTGTTTTATGTTTCAGGAAAGACAGAATAGCAGCATAAATAAATTAATCAGATCAGCTCCTAGCACAGGAGTGGCCACCCTAATACAGATATTCAGGTAAAAGGCAAAACACAATCCCAAGGGGGAACTGTTGGAGACAATGAAACATCCCAATGCAACAGAAGCACAGTCAAGAATAGATGATGTAGCCAATGTAGTGCATACTCCAGAATAAATGGAATACCAGGGGGTTATGGGTACTGGGGAGCCCTCTGATCACCAGGGATGCTGGGTTTCTCTGTTTAAAAGTTACACATGCTCTGATTAAAAAAAAACAAACCTGAAATTATCTGAGTGAAAAACCCAACAGGCTTGTTTTTCGATGATTAAAACAAAACATGACTATTTATATATATATATATATATATATATATAGGTATCAGTTGAACACAATGTTTTATTGATATATTTACAATTTTAAAGTAATTTGGAAGCCTACCTGTGCCTCAATTACAGGCCTATAATAAAATAATGTCTAAATACTGAAAAATATTGGTGTTTGGTTTTGGGTTTTTTATCATGGAAAATCAGAGCTCCCCCTGTCCCCTTTGCTCACCAGGACACAGGTCCAGCTGCAGCTGCACACCTCCACCCCTCCCCACCCCCGCTTTCTGGTGCTGAGCAGCCCTAATATGCTAGTGCCTTGCCATTGCCCCTCACACTCCCCACCCCCAGCCCTCCAGCCCCACTGGTGCCCCTCACTCCCCACTCACAGCCCTCCACTTCCCCCATCCCTTCTGGAGGGGGCCTCTAGCTTCCAGGGCTACAGGGCCAGGGACCCAGGTTCACATCCCCCAGCAGCCCCCAGCAGTGCCTGAGCCCTGGCTGCCACCCATGGGAGGCAGTGACTGCTGCAGCAGAGTGGAGCACACAGCCTGGCTCCACCTCCCCCATGGGTGGCATGACTGGAGAAGAGTCTATGGGGGTGTGGGTATGTGGTGCCTGCTCCAGGCTCAGGGCTCCCCGCCCTGCTGCTCTCCTCCTGAAGCCACCAAGGCCCAGCAGGTGGGACCCAGCATGTCAAGCCAGTGGGGCGGGAAGGCTTGGAGCTGTCACCAGGAGCCCCGCACCACCATGGCAAGGTATCTCCTGCAGTAAGGGTGGTGGCATAGGGTTGTGCATTCTGCTGCTGCTTGGTGGACTGGAGGCACCTTGCCAAGGTTGTATAGGGCTCTTGGTGGTGCTGTTTTAAGTTTCACCTGCTGGGCCATGGAGACTCCGGGGGGGAGAGCAGCAGGGCAGGGAGCTCCAAGCCTGCAGTGGGCATCCCACCCTTACCACATGCACAAATCTGGGGGGCATATACCCTCTTTTCCCATCCAGGAATGCACACAGTGGTGGGGAGCCAGCCTCCTCCCCCTCCCCCCCATCACCACCTCCTGGACAAACCACACATGGCTCCATTCCATTCCCCATCTGGGCCCTGTGGCCATGCATTCTGGCCCCAGGCCCCAAACCCCATGTACCACCCCAGCTGGACAGCAGCCACAGTCCTGCCCAACTCCCTCCCTCACTATGGGAGCCTCATTACCCCCACAAAAACTTACCCGTGGCAAGCTGCTTTTACGCTGCCTGACTGCCCTGTGCATGTGTATGCTCTCACATGCACATGGTGCCCCCAGCCTGATCACCCTCCTCCTGCTCCCCCCAGATACTTGCATGGTGGAACTCTGCCAGCTTTCAAAAGGAAATCTACTGTGTCCTGCATTTTTCTCCTTAAAAAGAGAAAATACAGGTTTTTCTCCTTAAAATGAGAAAATCCATATTTTACCAATTTTTGTCATTGTAAATGGAAAACTGGATCCCTTCTGGTTGCTTATGTTCACTCTCCTCCCTTCTGTTTCTGCTTGTTTTTCTTTCATTTCACTATAGACTAGATATGTAGCACTGCCTTCTAGAAGGAGGTGTATAACAGAGTTGCTTGCTAACCTGCCTATTGCTTATTTCAGCAAGAGACACAAGATTTTTATATATGAGCAGGGAGGCTGCTCCGATGTGCTGTATAAATGCCCACAGTGTCTGCATCTAACTATAGATTAGATACATTACACTGAGACTGTACAGGTAACTCTCGCCATTCATGGGGGATATGTTCCCCCGTGAATGGTGAAATCTGCCAATAAGGCACTGCGTTCATGAACGCCATCTGTGTTTATGAACTCCATGCCCCTGGTGGTTGTGGGTGGGGCATGGCTGCTCTGGCAACAGCGGGAACCCAGTGGCAGTGGTGAGAGCCCGGCAAGAGCAGCAGGAGCCCAGCAGTGGCAAGTACAGAGCTCTGGAGGAGCTCTTTTAAGTGTATTACTATGCAAGGTCAGCATTTGAGAATATTTGAAAATGAGAATGCCGAGAACACAAATAATGAGGGCTTACT
>NW_005841932.1:2331602-2339700 GCF_000455745.1 Alligator sinensis
CTGTATAACATTCTCTCCTGTGTCACTCACTGATAGGTACTAAACAAAACTGCCATGGGTACACATCATTTTATGGACACCATTGCCTTTGTGATGGGTCATTGAGGAAGTGAATTGTCACTTTGGTAAACAGATGTGTCATTTGACTATCCTGGTTTTCACGCTGTTCAAAACAGGAGTAGCACAGCCATTTACACATGTATCCCTTTCAATCTGCATTGCTTCTCCTCCCTGTAGGTGGAGAGAGAGAGCACAAGGCCCAACCATCTTGTCCCTTGAATGACCCCAAATTACCATACTTATTCAGATCTAAGAAAAACCTGAATTGAAAATGATGCCCAAATAATTTGATGCTATATCTGAAAAAAACACATATATTTAATGCAAAAATCTAGAACTCTTGGTTCAGAAATGATACCTTTTATTAGACCAATTAGGAAATTGCAAAAAACCATCTTTTTCTGCTATGTAAAAAACATATTTTTTTAGATACAGCACCTAATTCTTGGAGGGTTATCTTACATTCTTCTCCCTCCACTGCTACAGCAAGGAAATCAGTGGTTGCAAGGGGTGCAGGGGAGTGGCTGAGGGGGGTCAGGCAACCCCTTTGCCCTCTGCCCCCCCATTCTTCCTCCTACAGTATTCTGCCCTTCACCACCTGCACCCCTTACCCCTAGCTCCCCACAGCTTCTGCCTTTCCCCCCACCCACTCTCCACAATCTCTGCCTCTTTCCCCTTCCCCCCACAGTTTCTGCCTCTTCCTTCTTACTGTCAAATGCTGTTCAGACTCTGTTCCTTCCCCAGTCATGTGATCTGTGCCCAGGAGGGAAACCAGCCCCAGCTGAAGTGGGGAGAGGAGAGCGGGGTGGGGAGCTGAAGGTGCAGAAGTCAAGTGGAGTGAGGGGTAGGTGTCTCCTGTGGGTTTGACTCTGGCCCCACCCAGGCTTAGGGTCAGAGTCAGAGCCACAGCAGCTGAATGCCCCCTCCACTCCCTGCTTTGTATGTAAATCCACCATGCAGATTAAGGGGAAGAAACTCATCATAGATTCGAGTAAATACTGTAAGTCCTAGATGATGCCAAAATGATGACCCAGGGAAAAGGTGGTAGCACCTTTTATCTCACGTGCTTCACAGGCACTTAAAGGAGAACAGTGGACTTGTACATGTGTATAAACCTCCAAGCAAAAATCTTTCTTTCAAGAGAAAACTTATGTAACAGATCTCAGCAAGCTTGCATGGCTCTTCTTGTGAGGTAAAGTAGGAGAGAGGAAGAATTGAATCTGTGTTGCTTATCTATTATTGAACAGGTTACCCAGAATACGATCCTAACTGAACAGACAGGAAGGTTCAAAACACCATAGATACACAAAAACACTTGAGAGAATAGTGCCCCTAGGATGTATCATCAAAATTGACAAACAAGTAATAAACTAATATCCACAGCAGGTATTCCTGTCAAGCAAGATCTTAATTTTTAAAGTCTACATGACTCATTTGAGGCACTGAATTCAAACAAAGGAAGTTCTTATAGTTACATTAATGAATATTTGCTTTCCAGAGAGCACTAGTTTTATCTGCACACCGGCAGGGAGGGAAAGTATAATAGCTACCATGCAGACCTCATAATGATGTTTGTTCCCTTACCATACTAAACAGCCATTTTCAAAAGTAGCACCATCTTTTCAGTACACTGCTTCTCTAAAGTTGTGGCAAGAGAAATAATGTTTTAGCACTGCAGGCCATAAAACATTGGCTACAGAAAAGCATAGTAGTTATCAATCAAAACTGCTCTAGAAATTGATAAACACAGATTCACAAAAGAACTAAGTTAGGGTTTCTTTTTCCTCTACATGCTTTGGGTATATATTCATAACAGCAGGCAATTTACCTCACACAGCCATGCTAAAAAATATACATGAAAAGCTACCTTCAAAACTTCCATAAACTGGGTACTATAAGATAGCTAGAAAGAGCTTTACTAATGCAGAATATGTACTCCTCTGTCTCTTCAACTCTTGTAATGTGTGCATGGTGTAATGTAATGCATTGTGCATGCTGAAAATGTGATATGAGCATGTGACAGAAGGGGAGCAAATTTGCTGACTGACCATGGATTACAAATCCCAGAGGCACCTGGAAGCAGGAAGAGGAAGTGACAAGAAACCCTGCAGAGCCCTGTTGCTGGACTGCAAATCCCAGAAAACGTTGGGGGGCAGGAGGAAGAGGAGGCAACCTCTGAGTCCTGGCTGGCTACCTTGCTAGGTTGCCTGGGGGCGATGATGCCTGCTGTGAGCTGATCTGAAGGTGAGGGAAGCCTTTACACCAGGGGTGTCCAACCTTTTTGGATGTGGGGAAAGATCATGAACTTTTTATCACCCAGTGGGCCAGCAAGCCATATTCAAAGACCTCACCGGAAGTGGTATCACATCAGGAAGTGATGTCACGTGACCTTTGACACCAATGAAGTTGCAGGAAATGACAATGAAATGGGTCTGGAAATGTGGTTTAAAATCCAAAATAAAAAAAATATAAAAGCAAGAATGAAATAATACCAAACACTTGACTAAAATAAACACTTTCGCTTCTACTCACTTCTCAATGAATGAAAGAGCATAATGCAAGTCGACAGATCAAATGTCGAAAAGAGATCAGCCAGAGTGGAAACTAATCAAAGCAACAAAATATGGGCATTTTTGAGAATAATCTTCAAGAAGATTGATTTTTATTGAATTAATAACTAGTTATGACTAAAGGTTACATAATGAAACCCTGGTTTTAAATGTTGACCATAGTTTAAATAGCAACATCAGAAGGGCTTGTCAGCGTCATCCAGTCTTAAAATAAATTGCCCTTTTCTACACAGAGATTGATGGCAACATGAAACTTGACCGCTAGGGAAGCCCATCCAAAGATATGTGCTCCCTTCACACCTCCCTACTCATTCCTACAGGTGTTCCTAATACCCCCTCTTCCCCCCCACACACACATGCTCTCTATACCCTTCCCTACATGCACCCCCTATTCATCCCTACACCCACTTCCAGCCCCCCACATCACTATGAACCCCCCCGAACCCCCCCACACATATACTCCTTGTTGACCCTTTCACCCCAATGCTGCCCTCACATACAGACCCCTGCACCCACACCCAACACACATACAGGCACACTTACCCACCAAATTGTCAAGGGACCTGCATGCAGCCTCTCACCCTCATAAGATTCCAGTGATTCAATTGCTGGCAGCCTGCTTTTGAGCAAAGCACATCTAGTGTAGTCCTCACGGTGCACCAGACCAACAGCTCCCACTTTTAATAAGGGCTGGGGCATTAGGATCCCCAGTTGTGGCTGGGCATAGAGTGCCTTCGGGCTTGGTGCGGGACCCGCCAAGGAGGCGGCTGGACGTAGAGCCCCTCTGGGCTGGGCTTCTCCTGCCTCCTGCCCAGCCTGGCTCCAGCAACTGCGTGCCCCGCAGCCCCGGCCTGGCCCCAAGGGGCCCCAGCTCTGCGCGGGATCTTACCCATGCCTCCGTCCACCACACATGCGGGCAGGGCATGGGCCATGCTGCAACTCCCCTGGCCATGCGCCGGGGGCAAGGGGCAGAGCCAGAGAAGAAGCTGCACGTACTGTCCCCAGCTTGTCTAATCAGGTGCAGCTGGGGCAGCCCTGCACCGCGCAGCCCTCGGGGCAGTGGTGGCAGGACCTGGCTCACTGATGAGCCCAGCCCCGTGGGGGTAAGCAGCTCCCCTCCCCTCACTGCCAGCTGGGGCCTGCAGGCCGGCCCTCCCCTGCCTGCCTCACCTCGCCTCGCTGCTGCCCCACTGCCACCACCATGGCTCCACACTCCGCAGTGGTGGTGGCGCTGCGGGCCAGATAAAATGGCTTGGTGGGCTGCATGGTGGCCCGTGGGACATATGTTGGACAAACCTGCTCTACACAGCATAGATGAGCCACAGACTGACTGCACGTGATCCCTTACCTACAGACCTGCACAGAGCAACTCTGAATTAAAGGCTGGTTCTTGGGAACACTGAGGTGGGCAGGGGACCTTATGTGCTGAATGTATGTACCCCAGCGGTACTGATCACTACCTGTTTATTTTCCCTTTAAGTGTATGTTGTTATACTTTGGATGCCTATGTACTTGTATTTGTTCCTTCCCATTGGCCTGTGACCCTAATCCCTAGGATACTCAATATAAAGTAAATCCCTCACTGGCTGTAGTGATTGCGCCTTATACTGTAGGGGGTTTGTAACACTCCCTTTCCTCAAGGAACAATGTCCCTTACCTTGCCTTCCCTTCCCTTCCCTTCGCTTCTCTTCCCTTCTCTGTGATATCACATTACTGTTTTGTTTCTTGTTATCATTTAACCTTGTAGTGATACCTAGGAGGTAAAATCATAGACTGGGGCCTCATTGTGATAGCAGGTATACAAATCCAAAAGGCAGTCCCTGATGCAAAGGGCTTACAGTCTAAGTGAAAGAGGAGAAACAACAGATGGATAAGACAGATGGAAGAGTATGAGGAACAATGAGATTATATTTCTCAAGACAGATGGCAGTATCAGCACATGGTAATGATTCTTTTTCAGATATTTTTTGTCATGATCTGTGCTGCCATAAGCAATGAGCAACTTCTTAAAATATAGCACACATGAATCTTCATCCATCGTTCATGCCTAGCCTCTTGGAGCTAAAAAAAGTTCATGATATTCCTCCTACTCACTTCAACTGGTGATGCTAGAATTTAAGTTGCTATTCAAGTTCACTATGTACTTTGTGATGTCTCTCCCCACAAAGGCTTGAGAAGGAACAGAAAAAACTAGGTAGTCTGGTACTGTTTTTATTGTATCTGTGCTACCTCTCCATCTCCCCTTCTCAGGGTACATAGTGAATGACGCTTCAGGAAGAAGAAGAAGAATCACAGGACTTCATTTGTATAATTCTTATTCTTATAGAAGGATGAGAAGTCTCTTCCTGAAAGGTACTGCAGTGTTACTCTGAACAGTAGCCAGTGTAGGCAATTAGAAGATGAGCTCTGTACAAATATTTTTCAAGAGTGGCACAGCTGGGGAAGTGCACATAGATTCCCTGAAATGATTTTTGAAAGCTCAGGGAAAAGATTAGAGATTTGTTTCCCAAAAGCTGCACCCAACACCTGAGAGAAACAAAAGGAAAGAAACAAAACCCCATACCAAGAGTGAGGTAATAGAAAGGATGTTTTCAGTGGGATCATTCAGTTGTTAGAAGCATCCATACTTAAGGTAAATTGCAAAACCAGTCTTCCAAACCTTACAGGATTGAGGTTAAATTTACTTGACAAATAAATGGAGAATAATAAAGGAGGGACAGGAAGAGGGGCTCTTAGAGCACAACTATGTAGTGAGCTCATTGATTTAAGCATCATATAATAGCGAGTCTATGAGTTGTCCCAGTGGGTTTTGCTAATCTTTCCCCTCTGGGGAAAGACTATCTGGGAGAAAATATAAGAGGAGAAGCAAGCAAATGCCAAGAATGAGGACCTAAGTACATGAACTAATTTTTTCACAAGAGACCTTGATTTGAAAAATAATCACAGTTGCAAGTTTCACTAATGTCTGAATAGTACTTTCAGAAATTAATTCTTTTGTTAAGTAAAAAGAAAATCCAGCTTCTAACTATGGAGTAGTGTCACATGAGAAACAAAAGAATTGATTTCTAATTCAAAGTGCTGTGAAAAAATAGCAATAAAGAACTAATAAAAAGAGAAAAAATGACTTTAAAAGACTACTTATCTAGAAAAAGGGAGGATGGGTGTTGGATAGTGATTGGCAAATAAATCTAAGGACAGAGAGAACATCAGTTTACTTTGTTAACAGACGGGCTCATTGCAAGTGTGGCTGCTCCATACTCTAAAATAAATTTACTAAGGTGATTAGTGCATTCTTATATTCACTCTAGACTAGATTCTGGTATCCTCACTTCTGCTAAACAATACCTTTCTCTGTAAAGGGCCATGCTGATTTAAGGAACTACTCATTATATGTAGGTATATCAGAATCTTGCTCTATCCAGTGAGTCTAACTATAAGCCTAATACTTTTCAAATCATAAAACAAATATAAAATGAAACATATCTGCAAGCAGACAGAGGACAAGGAAACCACAAGCAATACATAAGTCTTAAGTATAAAGAGGATTCCCATTAATTCCTCTGGGAGCTGAGTGTATACTGCTGAAGCACAGGTCTACCACTTGAGTATGAAGCAATAAGCCAAAATTACTTCCCTTTTATGTCAAATTTAAAGATGAATACAGGAAGTGAATACAGTGGATGCCATATAGTTAGACTCCTACAATGCTGATGACATTTCTTTGAAAATGAATTCAAATTGGTTAAGAGATGAGCACTCATACATGGGCTGATACCTTTATGAAGGCCTAAAAATGCAGCAACAGGCAATAAATAGACAAATCAAATAGACAAGTCAAAAAGTTAAGCTGGCAGGAGCGAAGCAGAAGATGATGCCTTCACAACTTTATTTATGATGTAGAAAATAATAAGCACCATCATTACTTTCCCAAACGGAGAAGGAAAGTATTGCAAATAAACCACAGACTGTTTGCCTTTCTTTTCTGACCACCTGAGTTTTGGGCATGAAGCAACAACAAAAGAAAAAAGGAAGGGAGGGAGGGAAGAAGGAAGGCAGGCAGGCCAGAATAATTTGCACCCCCTAAATAATTTAAATCATGTAAAAAATCCATATTGTATAGGCCAAATAAAGGCTGGGGCCAGCAGAATGAAATGTGAGACACATAATAGAGTAGTGTATCCTTATTTCTATGTTAGTTTCCTTAAAACAAAGAGTAGTAGTGGTTATTACTCTTGAAATAAATGTTTCTGCTATACTAACTCCTGAGCCAGATCTCTGTAGCTTATGAGGGAGGAAGCAGTACATATAAGTCTGTGGGGAGTAATTGGGTCATGAATGAAGTCTGTACGATTTGCGTCTTTTTTCACTTGAAAAAAGCTGTTTTTACTTCTCATTTAGGAGCTTGGAATCTCCATAGGAAAAGCAGAGAAGCTTGCAGAGCTCCTCATCTGTTTGTATCATATATAATGTTAATAACTTTATTCATCTGGGATCACCCCTGGACTACCCTCTCAATCCTTGCTGAGTTTAAAACTCCCAATGAAGTCATTCATCCTGACTTTAAAGACAAAAAGATTTTATAGGTCTGAAGGGAAAATTCTGCCTGCTCCCCCTGTAGGCAATGAATTCCCTGACAAAAGGGAAGACATGGAATATAGTGACCTGTGGGCAAAGGGTCCTCATTGCCAATGTTCAACATAAAGTGCAGCTAAATAGTCAAGGAGAGTCACCTTTAGGGCAAGGTGGACCTGACAGACTTTGTGGAGGTGGTATTGTCACTGGTAGTCTATGTGTTGCATAAATATGATCATTATTAGTTTGTCTACCTATGTATGTATGCATCCTTATGCCTGCATACTGCTTTGTTATCCAAACAGTGAAAATCAAGGAATTCAGATGCAAAATAATACCTTAAAAACATCTCTCAGAACACCATGACTTATATATTTATAAACAATGAACTTCAGAGAAATTCATTACCATAATAAAGATACCTTTAGTTTAAAGAATTTACTTTTGATAGTGCAGTAATTCAGAAACACATTATACTTTTGGTGGGAAAGTGTTCTATGCTGCATTTTTAATATTTTCCTTGTCAATCTAAGATCTAAATTGTTATGAACAATAGGGGACTTATGTACTATATGCTAGTACATATGAAACCATAATGCATTTATATTCTTCAAAATTAGAAAAAACAAATTTAGAAAACACATTTCTGCAGGGGTAGATCATTTCATTGACATATGCAGTACATAAAGCACTGTAGTTATATATTATTCAAAGGACTGAACAGCACTGCAAGGAATGTATAGATTTAAACAGCATCAGTAACATCAATCAACATCTTTTCTTTTAAATCTATCCATAGGAAGAAAAGATCTAAAGAATGCTGCTTCAGTACTAACAGCAGATGTTAGAAGATGCCTTTAAATAACTGCAGGGGGAAAGAGGGGCAGGGCCAGCGG
>NW_005841932.1:2339710-2340932 GCF_000455745.1 Alligator sinensis
GGAGTCTCAAGATAACAAAACAGTTATCTGTTTAACTATGTTTCTACCTATCAAAGAACTGAAGGCTATTTCCAAGTAGAATGAAGAAAGGTAAGAAGAGGATCCTTAAGTCCTAATTCAGGACCAAGTTATCCTTGATAATGAAGCACATCTCCTACAAAGTCTTCACAATGACCAATTGCAAATTAAGGTGCTGAGCTCAGAATTCCTAGGATCATAAATTGCTACAAATGCCATGATTCATAATGCATCAGAAATCTTTAGCAGTGTCTCAGCCCATAAGAAAATGCAACATTTCACTCCCCCTGTAGGTCTAGGACAGGGGCGGGCAAAATACGACCCGTAGGCAAGATCCAGACTCCCAGATGATTCATCTGGCCTGCGGGAGGGCACTCACCAATTAATTGTATCTCATCTGGCCAACAGTTGCCCGTGTTGTGCTCTGCATAGGGACAAGACCCACCCATAGCCTCCAGAGAAGCAGGCTGCATTCCTACCCTTGCCTGTGGAAAGGCCCTGGCCCTGGCCCTGGCCCTGGCCCTGGCCCTGGCCCTGGCCCTTGCCAGCATATAGCTTCCGAGTAGGGAAGCAGTTTCTCATGGGATGAGACCAGAGGTTGATTAAGAGTTATTGGGGCCCTAGGCAAACACAAAATTGGAGGCCCCCTCTAGAGCTGCACAGAAATATCACTGGCATATTGGATCAGCACTGATAAAAGGAAACATAACATTATTGTCTGGGGGCACAGGTGGTGTTCTCGTCGATCCTCCCAGTCTCAGGCTATGGGCTGAGGAGGAAGAGGAGGATCCACGTGGTCAACCAAAGACTGCAGACATGGTGTCGTCGGGAAGGCTTTGGCTTTCATGACCACAGCCCGCTCTTTGGTGAGAGAGGCAGCAAGCTGCTGGGAAGAGATGGCCTCCACCTCTCTCCCCTAGGGAGGAGGCTCTTCTCAACCAGCCTGGCTGACCTGCTCCA
This sequence comes from Alligator sinensis, assembly GCF_000455745.1. NCBI lineage: Eukaryota > Metazoa > Chordata > Crocodylia > Alligatoridae > Alligator > Alligator sinensis. Next base: position 2,340,689 of record NW_005841932.1, read on the forward strand.
CCAGGCTTTAAACTAAGCCCGCTGGGGGACGGGGGGACTACCGCCCCCGCTGCTTGCAAAGCCAGCAGTTCAAGGCACTTAAGGGAGCCCACCCCTGCCCCAGCCCTGGTAAAATCTGTGGGCAAGGAAGGAGCCCCCCAGGGGACACTTGCCTGCCTGTACACAAATGCCAGGAGCTTGGGGAATAAGCAGGAGGAGCTCATCCTCCTACTCAATGCAAATAATTATGATGTCATAGGGATAA
>NW_005841932.1:2342632-2346096 GCF_000455745.1 Alligator sinensis
TCGGCAGTGCTATGTTGGCTAGCACTGTGGAAGAAAGAGACTTGGGGGTCATCATTGACCACAAGATGAACATGAGCCTGCAGTGCAATGCTGCGGCTAGTAAAGCGACCAAAACGCTGGCTTGCATCCATAGATGCTTCTCAAGCAAATCCCGGGACATCATTCTCCCCTTGTACTCGGCCTTAGTGAGGCCGCAACTGGAGTACTGCATCCAGTTTTGGGCTCCACAATTCAAAAAGGATGTGGAGAAGCTTGAGAGAGTCCAGAGAAGAGCCACACACATGATCAGAGGTCAGGGAAGCAGACCCTACGATGACAGGCTGAGAGCCCTGGGGCTCTTTAGCCTGGAAAAGCACAGGCTGAGGGGTGATTTGATGGCCACCTATAAGTTTATCAAGGGTGGCCACCAAGATCTGGGGGAACGTTTGTTCACCAGAGCGCCCCAAGGGATGACGACTAGGTTGAATGGTCATAAATTACTACAAGACCGTTTCAGGCTGGACATAAGGAAGAATTTCTTTACTGTTTGAGCCCCCAAGGTCTGGAACAGCCTGCCACCGGAGGTGGTTCAAGCGCCTACATTGAATACCTTCAAGAGCAAAATGGATTCTTATCTTGCTGGGATCCTATGACCCCAGCTGATTTCCTGCCCTTTGGGCAGGGGGCTGGACTCGATGATCTTCCGAGGTCCCTTCCAGCCCTAATGTCTATGAAATCTATGAAATCTATGATTGGCTATTGATTTTTTTTGCCCAATATTGCCAATAATGTCACCAATAAATGCCATGTGCATACCAACAGCCACCATGCACATGGCTGGGAATGCAGCTGGGTAGCTTAGAGAGCATCACCTGCCAGTAAGTCTTTGGGAGGAAGGGCATGGAGCAGGGAGTGGATCAAGGCCCCCACAGTGAGGGAGGGAATGGGGTAGGGGCAGCAGCAGGGGAAGGTGTTGCTCAGCCAGGGCGATGTATGTGACCCTGGCATGTCGCAAAGTGGAGCTGCAGGTGTCTTGTCCAGGGAGCATGTGGGGGCAGGGGGGCAGCTCCCCACCACTGTGCACACTCCCAGGGGAGGCATGGGGGGCAAGTGTTCCCCCAGATTTGTGTGCCGGGTGAGAGCAGGGTGCCTATTTTGGGCTCAGGGCCAGGGACTATGACAGCCTCTTCCTAGCATGGGGGCTGGGAGCAGGGTAGGCTGCAGTGGCACTGGGAGGAGTGTCTATGGGGGTCTACAGGGAATTTGGGTGTGGCCATAGTCCTGCCAAGTTCCCACTAGCAGCACCCCTGCTTGGGAAACTGCTTTTTGATCATAGAATCATAGAATCATAGAAGTAGGGTCAGAAGGGACCTTGTAGATCTTCAGGTCCGACCCCGTGCCTGCGCAGGAAGAAAACTGGGCTCAAATGACCCCAGCCAGGTAGGCATCAAGCCACTTCTTAAAGATCCCCAGGGTAGGAGCCAGCACCACTTCCCTTGGAAGTCGGTTCCAGATCCTAGCCACCCTAACTGTGAAGTAGTTCCTAATGATGTCTAATCTAAGCCTGCTCTCCAACAACTTGTGGCCGTTATTCCTTGTTATCCTGGGGGGCGCTAGGGGAAACAAAGTCTCCCCCAAACCCTTCTGGTCCCCACTAGTGAGTTTATAGATGGTCACCAGGACCCCCCTCAGCCTTCTCTTGTGAAGGCTGAACAGGTTCAGGTCCCATAGCCTCTCATTTTAGGGTCTGCCCTGCTGTCCCCGGATCATGCGGGTGGCCCTCCTCTGGACCCTCTCAATGTTGTCCACATCCCTCTTGAAGTGGGGTGCTCAGAACTGGACACAGTACTCCAGCTGTGGCCTGACCAATGTCGCATAGAGGGGGAGGATCACCTCCTTGGACCTACTTGAGATGCACCTATGGATGCACGATAGGGTCCGGTTGGTCCTGCTGACCATGACCTTGCATTGTCGGCCCATGTTCATCCTGGAGTCAATAATGACTCCAAGATCCCTTTCTGCCTGCATGCTCTCAAGAAGGGAGTTTCCCATCTTATAAGTGTGCTGCCAGTTACTACTGCCCAAGTGCAGCACCCTGCACTTGTCAGTATTGAAATGCATCCTGTTTTTGTTAGCCCACCCCTGCAACCTATCCAGGTCTTTCTTCAGTCTTTCTCTCCCTGATAACGTGCCCACCTCACCCCAAATTTTGGTATTATCAGCAAATTTGAACTGATTGCTTTTCATCCCGTCGTCCAAATCACTGATAAAGAAATTGAACAGCGTTGGCCGAAGGACCGAGCACTGGGGAACCCCGCTGCCCACTTCCCCCAGGTCGAATATGACCCATCCACCATGGCTCCAGTCAGCTTATGGAGGCGGTTAGGTCAAGGGATGTTATTGTCATGGGTGACCTAAACTACCCGGACATTAGCTGGGAGAAGCAGACAGCCAGGTCTGACCACTTGCGTAGGTTCCTGGCTGTATTACAGGACCTTCACCTTATCCAGGAAGTGCACATCCCCACTAGGGGTAACACCTTGCTGGACCTGGTCCTGGCCATGGGGGATGACCTGGTGAGGGGACTGCAGGTCCTTGACCACCTGGGCAATAGCGATCATCACCTGCTGGATTTCACTATCCAATGCAGGGCGTCTAGGGCTCACACCAAGGCTAAAGCCCTTGACTTCAGAAGGCCAACTTCAGCGAGCTTAGGTGATCAGTATGGGAGGCAATAAGGGCCCAGAAGGTAGAGGAGATGGGAGCCCACGAGGGATAGTCATACCGTAAGGGGGCGATCCTCCAGGCCCAAAGGATAACAGTCCCTGAGAGAAGCAAGGGGGGTAAGAGTGCTCAGAGACCCCCTTGGCTCAGCAAGGGCATTCAGCAATGCCTGAGGACTAAAAGGGAGGTGTACAACCAGTGGAAGGGAGGAACTATCACCAAGGAGGAGTACTCCTCCTCAGCCCGGGAGTGTAGGAGGGCTATTAGGAAGGCCAAGGCAGAAATGGAACTCAGGCTAGCGTCCAGGATTAAGGACAACAAAAAGTCCTTTTTCAAGTACATTGGGAGCAAGAAGAGGGCACCAGGCAATGTAGGGCCCCTGCAAGACACAAATGGTAATCTGGTGGCCACGCCAGACAAGAAAGCTGATATTTTTAACAGTTTCTTTGCCTCTGTTTTCCTGAACAGGGACCGGGATATCCCACCTACCAGAGCTAGGGACAATCTTGGGGATAGCTCTATGAAGCCTTCAATCAGTACAGATGTAGTTAGGGATCTTCTGGAAGGCCTAGACATTTTTAAATCTGCAGCCAAAGGATGTTGAGGGAGCTGGCAGGGGCATTGCGGAGCCTTTGGCCCAGCTTTATGAGCATTCATGGTCATCTGGCCAGGTGCCAGGGGATTGGAAACTGGCTAATGTGGTCCCTATTTTTAAGAAGGGGAGGAAGGAGGACCCAAGTAATTATAGGCCTGTAAGCCTC
>NW_005841932.1:2347229-2366734 GCF_000455745.1 Alligator sinensis
CAGGCTAGATGATCTGTTCAGGTCCCTCCTGACCCTAGCTATTATGAAACTATGAAACCACCACCCTCTGAGTACGACTCTTCAGCCAATCCGCAATCCGTCTGACCATGTAGGCATTGATGCCTTTTCCTCAGGAACACTGCACCAGCCATGTGCCCCTTGCCTGTCCCACAGTGGGGGCTCCTGAGGGAAAGGCAGTAGAGAACAGTTCCCTGAGCAGAGGCAGCACTAGGTGGGATCTGGGGGGCTATGGCCACACTAAAATTCCTTATAGCTCACCTGTAGCCACTACTCAATCCGTCTGACCATGTAGGCATTGATGCCTTTTCCTCAGGAACACTGCACCAGCCATGTGCCCCTTGCCTGTCCCACAGTGGGGGCTCCTGAGGGAAAGGCAGTAGAGAACAGTTCCCTGAGCAGAGGCAGCACTAGGTGGGATCTGGGGGGCTATGGCCACACTAAAATTCCTTATAGCTCACCTGTAGCCACTACTCCCATTTCCACTACCACCCACCTTGATCCCAGCCCCAGCTCAGCTCAGCCCAGCCTCCGCACCAGGAAGTGGCCAACATAACCTCTGGCCCCAAACCCACAGCAAGCAGCTTGCCCTCAACCTACACATAAATCTGGGGTGGTACATGCCCCACATACCTCCCCCAGGGTGAGCACAGTGGAAGGGAGCCATCCCCCTCCCTACATTCCTCAAAAAAGCCACCTGTGGTTCCATCCTGCCCTGGAGTCACTTTCACCATCACCACCCTGCCTGGGCAGCATCTTTTCCTGCCCCTACCCCACTCCCTCTCTCACCGTGGGCACCGCATTCTGCTTTTGTCATGCACCTTCCCCCTCCCACACCTCTCCCCCCTCCCATTATACTGACCTGCAGGAAGCTGGCTGCCCAGCTGTGATCCTGGCAATGAGCACAGCAGCGCCTTTAATCTTGGAGGTTCCCTTGCCCGCCCCCACCCCCCGCCCGGGTCCACACACCTCTGAGTGGTGGAGAGGCTTCACTTGCAGCATTCTCCTCATTGGCAGGGAAGTGAAAGTTGCAATTTTAAACTTGGTGCTGTTTTTTTCTCCATGCCACTTTTTGGCTGATGGGTCCTGGCAGCCATTCTGTTTGCTGCTGACCAGTGTGGGGACAAAAACAGTGTCAAGTTTGAAAATGCGGCTTTTGCTTCCCTGCCAATGGGGAGTGAACCACAAGCAGAGCCCCTGGGCCCCAGTGACCCATGCATTAATCCACCTATGAATGAAATATTGCTGAAGATTTCTGTTGCATAAAGTATCATGGCTTTTGTAGCTATTTATGATCCTAGGGAATTCTGAGTTCAGTGCTTTAATTTGCAACTGGTAATTGTGAAGACTTTTAAGAGATGTGATCCTCCACATTCATCATCAGAAATAACTTGGTCCTGCTGCTGCCTGTGCTTCAGCTGCCCAGAGAACTGCTTGGCTCCCCCAACCTCCAGCAGCTCCTTCTCCTGTCACTCCTGCAGCAATCCAAGCAGCAGGTAAGGGAGCTGCAGCTGAGTAGGAGCATGGAGCACAGGTCCAGGGCTGGCAGGAGCATGGGACCTATGCAAGGCAGAATGGTGGCAGCATGGAGGGGCACTGAGATGGGATGGTGAGATTGTGGGGTCTGGTCTTGCTTGATTTCATCCTGTGGGCCTTTCCATGGCTCATGTGCAGCTCCTGGGACTCATGTGCCACAGGGGGGAAGTTCCACATGATGGAGCTGGTGGCCTTCCTTACTCCCTGCTGCCACATGTAGCTCCTGGGACTTGGCTAAGAGTGGCAGGGAGCCCCACATGATGGCATCAGGATGGTTCGCCCCCACTTCCTGCTTCCTGGCCAAGTCTGAGAACTACATGTAAGCTATGAGGAGCCCTGCATGATAGAACTGGAGCAGCCTGGCCCTGCTCCCTGCTACCACATGTAGTTACTGGAACTCAGTGGGAACCACACACCATGGGGGGGGGGGGTTCTGCTGCACAGGTCATGAGTGTCCTGAGGGCCCACTGCCTGCTGCTGCTGCTGCACAATGGGCGGAGGTGGGGTGAAGGGGGCCCACATGCACACCCCACCATACCCACACACAAAACTTAAGCCTTCCCCTCCACACACATCCAAACCCTCCCCTCACACACAATCACAAGGCTTTTGATGTAGTATCCTATGATATCCTTGTGGGAAAACTGGAAGATTGTGGGTTCAGCTGCTCAACAGTTCAGTGGGTGAGAAACTGGCTACAGGGTAGGACCCAAAGAATGCTTATAAACGGATCTGTGTCATCCTGGCATGAAGGGGACAGTGGTGTCCCTCAGGGGTCCATGGTTGGACCGGTGCTTTTCAACATCTTTATCAATGATTTGGATGGGGGAGTGAAAAGCTCGCTGGCCAAGTTTGCGGATGACACTAAATTATGGGGAGTTACGGTCACGCCAGAAGATAGGTTGCAGATACAGGCAGACCTGGACAGGCTCGAGAGTTGGGCAGACTGGAACCAGATTAAGTTTAACACTTCCAAGTATAAGGTGCTCTATCTTGGGGCAAACAACCCTCAACATATGTACAGGCTCAGTGGTGACAGCTTGACTTGCACCACAGCCGAAAGGGACCTAGGGTTAATGATTGACCATTCTATGAATATGAGCCATCAGTGTGAGGCAGTGATCAGCAAGGCAAACAACATGCTGGCATGCATCAACCGATGCATCTTGTGTAAAACTAAGGAAGTGATACTTCCGCTGTACTCAGCACTGGTGAGACTGCAGTTAGATTACTTCATCTAGTTCTGGGTGTTGCACTTCAATAAGGACATGGAAAAACCTGAGAGGGTCTAGAAAAGGGCCACCCATAATATCAGGGACTTGAAAGGCAAGCCATATGAGGAAAGGCTCTTTAGCCTAAAGAAGTTTGACAGGGGACTTGATAGCGGCTTACCGCTATATCGGAGGATTGAACCAGGAGCTCGGTGAACAACTGTTCACTAGGGCACTCCTGGGGAAGACCAGGACTAACTCCTTCACACTCAGGGTGTCCAGACTCCATCCAGAGGTGGTACAGTCACCTACCCTGGAGGTTTTCAAGAGGAGATTAGATAGTCACCTCACTGGGGTCACCTAACCTCAGTTGTCTTCCTGCCTACAGTGGGGGGTGGGGGGAGGTGTGGGAGGGGGCTGGACCCAATGATCTGCAAGGTCCCTTCCAGCCCCTAACAATCTATGAAGCTATGAATCCTCCACCACTCTCTGCCCACCCACTAGACCCTTCCCACACACACACACATACACCATCACAAACCCTACACTCATCTACAAACATCCCCATGCACACATACGCTCTCCCACAGACCTCACACACACCCCCACAAGCCCCACACCCACCTACATACCCACACATTCCCTCACATCTGCTACACACACTCTCCACACACACACACATATCCTCCCAGACACAGCCACACCCACAACCACACCCTGCACATTCCTGCACACCACTGCACATGATATACAAAAGTAAGACTTATTTTGAGCTATTTTGCAATTGCCTCTATATACACTGTGCAAACAAAGTAAATCAGAACCAAACGTTTTTAAAAATAAAATAAAAATATGTTTTAGTAGATGTTTCATTTTTAGTATATGATTTCTTGTTTTTTTGGCTGGTTCCAAGATGGCACCCCCACTCCCAAAAGGAGTACTTCGGAGGGAAAGGGAAGGACTTCCAGTGCCAAAGGTCAGGGGGAGGGGTGTAAATTCTAATCCCAAAATGGTGAGAAGCGGGTGGGGCACCTGTCAAGGGGCAGGGCTACCCTTTCTGCCCTCAATAGCTCACCAAAACTCATTAAGCAGTCCTCCAGCCAAAATAATTGCCCACTCCTGGTCTAGGAGGAATGCAGCACAATCCCTCCCAGCCCAGAAAACATGGCAGTAATGATTATACTGTGGCCCCTGACATATTCTTAATCTGCAAATTACACTGAAAACGTAAGAATATGCTAAAACAAAATAACTATGGTCACAGATGGATGCATTCATCTCTGTAAATGTCCAATTATATCTGAAAGCCAATGCAATCATTTCTGTCACTCAAAAGGGCTGGTATTGACAATTGTATCAGCAAATGTTGAAGGTCTGCCTGGGAGCTAACCAAAACATAATTGCCTGAACACGTGTTGATATCAGCTGCCAGTTACTTTGCCTTTGATAAGAGAAAAAGAAGAATTAACAACCACCATCCCTGAAACCCTGGGATGATTTTGCCCACATGAGTAATCTGGCAATCATCTTCATCAAACCTGATTTTTTCATCAGCACATCATCTTCAACCAATAATGACAATGTCAACAGAACCAGTACATGTTATGTAAATAAACCAATAAGCATTACATTACATTGTCTTAACATTATAAGCCATTATTATTACAAGTGATTCTCTTCATTTGTAAACAGAAGGCCAACAAATTACAAATAGCTCTTAAACAGAAGGCCAACAAATAAATTAGCACTGCCTGGAGCAAAGTACCACTTGATTATAGTTGGACTCCCATCTACTTTGACTTTAGGCTGCATGTTCACTACCAATAGCATTCATGTGAATTTCTACCCAGTAGACATTGCAAGATAACCAGCCCTGCCATAAGCACAGGTATAGTATATTCAGTGAATTCTATAGGATTTGTTTGTATAGTTGCATTTGTAATAAATAGGTATTATGAAAAAGTAGTAGTTAAATAAAAATGAAGTAACAAATAAAATACTTCTGGCAGATACATAACTAGGATTTTATTTGGACTAAAATCATGATTTAGAGTCACACTAACACTTTTGCCAATAAAAGGGGTGCAGATCTCCCCCCTTTCACCTCTGTGAGTAGCAGAAATGGAGAAGACATTTATTTCAGGAACACAATAGGCAGTTGTATTGATATCCATTAGTCTGGAGATTCTGGTAGGGTGGACAACTGGTAGGGAGCCAACTCTACCAATAGAGGCTCCCAGGACATAAACTGAATTTCCTGTAGAATGGACTCAGGAAACATGGATTCTGTTTTTGGCTGTACAACTAATCTGCTGTGTGACTTTGGCAATACCCTTCATAAATTCAGACTGTGAGCTATTCAGGGAAGGAAATATTTTTATCTGCATGTAGACCTCCTTACACAGGGAGGACATGATCTTGGTTCATGCTCCTGCAATACAAATAAGGAAACAAGATAACAGAATTTGGCCAGGCTGATCTTCTTGCACTCCTGATATGTCTTTTTCCATTCTTTGTATGGTGCTGGCTGTTTCTAGGCCTTTGGCAAAATTAAGGTTGTGAACATTTTTCCATTGAACTGAACTTCCAAAGAATGGGCTCTGCCCACTGGAACCTGCAACTTCAGTCAGTAGATCAAAGGAATAAACTTGACAAGAACATAGAAGAATACAAACATTATTTCTTTTCCTGTGTCCTGTTGTGTCAGTTTCCTGTTGTACCAGGTAGACAGTTGTTCCTAGGGATTTCCCTGAGGGCTGAATTTGGCCCATAGACCAAATTAGTTTAAACATTTCATATATTCCATTTAATTAATTTTTTTTAAACAACTGCAGAAAAAAATCACCTGTCTAGATATAGACTAGATTAAATATACTCCTTAAAATATACATATAAATAAACTATGAATAGCTCTGGATGAAGGGAAGACAAAGAGGTCCTTTAAAAAAAAAAATTCCATCTGGCAGCTTGGCATGGTGATGAAGCCAAATGAAGTTTTATTTTTATAGTCTTTTATTTGCAAAATGTTTGACCAAGACTTCTTGGCTTGTGACTTCAGCATGAAGAATTCCCAGCTGGTTTCCTATCCAAGTACTAGTCATGACTAAGGTTGCCTATGCTTCCAAGATCAGATGAATTCAGTCCAACTTGGATGCAGACACTATGGTATAATAGAAGCAAATATAAACAAAACAAGTCAAAAAGATTCCTGGCTTCAGTAGTTCTGTGTTCTTATACGATTTCATTGTTCTATATTTTCTATATTTTTATTTTATGAATCAAAAAGTTCTCCCTGGACAAAATAGGACTATTAATACAGAGAGACAATTTCCTGGAACATGAATTTCACTTTTCTGCTTGAAAAATTTCATCAACATGTAATGCTTCGAGCAGTTGACTACTCGCATTCTTTGTTTTCAAATTGCTTCTGTAGCTGCATGAGTAATTTGGTAGCTTAAAAGAATTTCCTGCAGTTTCTAAATTTAATCATATAGTTAATTAATGTAAATAAACCAACAATATGCTTTTGCCCTGAGTCAGATTTGTCCATTTCTTATATTGGACCAAGTCCACTAAAACCAAAGAAGATGTTCTATTGTAAAGAAAGCAGAATCTGGTTGTATAACTCAACCCAAATTTTAGGCAGACAGTAAAGCTACAGTGAGTATTTCTCACTAGTGCATGGACATGTCAAAACTATAGTAAAAACACATTCATTTCCTTCTTTCAATTTGTCCACATATCAGGACACATATTGAAGTAAAACTAAACAACGACAAAAATAACCTTGTTTTTTCATGAGATGAAAACACCTCAGGGGAATGAGAGCATAAAATTGAATACATTATCTCACAAACAATCTCATCAGACTTTAAAAAAAATTATTACAAAAAAAGAAATGCTGATTAAACCATTTGTACTGTTTCACAGGCATAAAGAAATGACCAGTAGGGCTTTAAGAAATGTTGCTGGCTGTTTCGTTTTGATGCTGTTTTGACTCATTTTGAGCTCAAAACAGCGAAATCAAAATGAAACAGAGGACTTCAAAGCAGTCTTGAATTGAAACAAGGCCAGTTGAAACATTTCACAAGTTTTGAAATATTTTGAGTTTTGAAGCAGCAGCCAGGTGGGAGGCAGGGGAGAACCCGGGATGTACTCCAAGTGGCTCTGCGCAGCCCCATGTGGCTCAGCTTGACAGGGAGTGCCTGTCTCCCCGCCTCCTGCCGCCAGACTGTACTCCCTGGGGTGGAGTTACTCAGGGCAAGATGCTGGGAACTGAGCCGGATGGAGACAGGTGGAGAGCAGCTCCCGGTCTGTGGCCCACTTCACTCCACCAGGTTGCAAGCCTCTGGGAACCCAGCCCAGTGGAGGGGGGCAGAGTGCAGTCCCCAGGCTTTGCCCCACCTCCCTCCACTGGGCCACTCCCTGTGCCACACCCTGCTGCTATGCGCCATCCCCCTGCATGCCTGCTTGACACATGCCCCCCCCGCATGCCCCACACCACACCCTGAGGTTGCTCCCCACACCATGTAGGCACATCCTGTGGGTGCTCCCCATGCCATGGTCACTGCCCACACCATGCCCCATGGCCATTCACCATGCTCCCCACACACCCCACGACACACCCCAGGGCTGCTGTCTGTGCCATGAAGCCACAGTCAATGGGCATTCTCCATGCCTCTGTGCCATGGATGCCTCTTGCACAATGCCCTGTGGTTGCACGCCACACCCCCTGGTGCAGCCATGCACCATGGTCCACCACACATCCTGTGCCACACCCCAGGGCTGCTCCCTGTGCCACATGGGCACAGCCTTTGGTCACTCCCCACACCATGGCTGCTCCCTGTGCCACGCACTGTGGCCATGCACCACCCCGCTCTGCATGCCTGCATGGCATGTCCCCACAGGCCACACACCCCCACACACCACACCTCCCCATGTACCCTGTGTCACACCCACATGGGCTGTAGCCAGTGGGCTTTCCCTGTGGCACCACACCATGGCCACCCCTCACACCATGCTCTGCAGTTGTGCTCCACACCTCCCATGCACCCAGCGCCAAATCCCAGGACTCCCCATGCCAAGTGGCCACTGCAGGTGGGTGCTCCCCCTGCCATGGCTGCTCCCCATGCCACAGTGTGAACCACCCCCCCTCATGTGGCCATGCACCACACCCCCAACATGCCCTGCACCTCACCCTGGGGACACTGCCCACACCATGCAACCAGCAAGTGCTCCCCACTCCACATAGTCATGCGCCACCCCCTCCACACAGCCATGTGCCACACACTCCCATATGCAGAGTATCAGGGAGTGGGGAGTGGGGCTGGACCCAGAGCAGCAGGGGGAGCAAGGACTGACCCAGAATGGTGGCGGCAGGGTGGGGAGCAGGGCAGGACCTAGAGCAGTGGGGGGGGGGGGGGGGGGGCAGGACCTGGAGCAGCAGCTGAGGGTGAGCTGGACAAGACCTAGAGCAGCAGCAGGAGCAGGGGGAAGTGAGGTTGAACTCAGAATGGCAGGGGGAGGGCGCAGGGCTAGATGCGGGTCTCCATCCCCTCCCCCCCTCCCCCCCCATCATTCATGGCAGGCATTTTGCTAGTTTATTCATATTTTTAAAAGAAGTGTAGTATCAAATGTTTGTGCTAAAATTAAAGGCAATGGATGATTCCAACCTATTTTACTGATTAAACCCTTTATTGAAATGCAAAAGTTTCTCACAGCTTTGCACATTTTTGCCTTTTCTTTCAAAAATAATGTGGCATTAGACCAGCATTAGGAGAATTGATATTGTTGAGTCAGACATCTGTCATACCAGTTGATATACTTCATGTCCTACTTGCTTGCAGCTATCAGAGTTTTTGATACATAGTTTGAGGACTAAATTAAAATGATTAAATTAAAACAATAAATCCCAAAGCAAGATGTAATTTGCCAGAATTATTGGATACCAGATTTAAGCAGTTTCAGATGTTATAAATTATGCCATTAATTATAATAACTATGCCATTAGTTATAATTACCTGAACCTGATATTGACATCTAAAATAGCCTAGAACTCTTGTCAATGAGTAATTATTTATTATCTACTTTCCTCTTCTTGATAAATATTGTTGCTCTAACACCAATAAGAAGGGGCTAGAAAAAGGCCATGGAAACCTCTTCCTCAGTTTCAAAGCCACAGGATCTCTCTTTACTGATTATTTAAGAAAATGTTATTGCTGTAATTAAAAAAAAGGGGAGTGTTCAGTATTGATTGTGGGTCAAATCCAGTTAACCTTATTTGATTTTAGTGGGACTGTCAGAATGTGTAAGGCAAAGAGGATCTGAATGTATATTTTAGGGCCTGCTTTAAAATTGATGCCAGTGTTTTAGCCAAAGGGCAGTTCAGCAGTGAACAGAAGGCAACCTTCCTAAAAATGAGTGAAAAATTATTACTAGAATACTTGTTTGAATAGATGGCTCTGAAATATGTTACCATAATCATAAGTTGAAAATCAACAATAATATGACATACCACTCTGTAAATCAGTCAATATAATTGAACAAAAAAAGAGGTCTTGTTTTCAAAAACCTGACTGAAATCAACCTTTCGGGCTGATATTTGGGCTGAGAAAAATTATTAAATCATTTTTTTTCTGTTAGCCAGAGTCATCTATATGCACGCTATCAGCAGTTGATTGGCTTCAATTATTCGTTCAAACATCTAAGAAAGACAAACCATAGACATAAAAAGCTCCTGTTATTTTGCATATTCATAATACCTCAGTGAATGACTAAGAATGGCAATACTGCTGTCTGACTGTTAATGCAGAGCCAACAGCCAAGCTGAAGGGCAAAGCAGATTTTCCCATTAGAATTCATCACTTCTCTCAATTGTGAGCAAGACTTTAAGTCACGTTCGTTTTCTTATTCTCTTTTTAAGCAGTTCAATAATGTCTCTCTCTAAACAAAATACATATCAAAACGTATCTATAATTTGTTTTACAGTTTGACATCAATGGAGGTCAAAATAATATATGCGGCTTTCCAGAGAAAATCAGAGACATTTGTAGACATAGGTCAGCACACATGCCTTTAGAGGTTAGCAGGTTCATACAACAGGAGAGGAAACATTCTTTTTTCACTCAATATAGCAATTTCTATGCATTTGCAACTGGAATTATATAAGGATCTTTAGGCAACAACATAGCAAAAATAGTTCCTTTTCCTACCCTCCCTTCTTTTCAAAAGGCTTCCAAAAAAGGGATTCGCATAAGATATTTATCCCTTCAGTCAACTGCCATTCTTGTAAAGACAGTTGTTCCGTTCATGTTTTTATTAAAATTTGCAAATATACATATTATAATAATTAAAGACAAAATATATTTACAAAGCACTGTGATATTTCAAAGCTTTCCAAAAATAAATAGAGTTGAAAATACATTAACACCTTTGTCTTTTTTGTCAAATTCTAAACTTGAGTTACAGTGGGAATTCCACTAATGTATATGTAAGTTATACACGTGAACTGGGGTTCATGCCATTACAGTTCTTTAGGTTATATTGAGAATTATTAAGGCATATTTAGAAGACTTTTTTTAGCAAGGCATTCAAGTTCTCAGAATAGCATGTGTGATGAGTTGTTGGGAATGCTATCAAGGGTACTAATTGTTTCATTACAGAATATTAAGTAACTACTTAACCCTCTCCATAAACATTATGGGCATTTTTACATGTGCTTCAAGGGTGAAGGGGGCAGCATTTTAATTAAAGCAACTGATCTAAAATGGGTTAACCCAGACTAATGGATGCCTACATGGGTTCACAGCACAGTCACGGAGCTAGGAAAGCTCAAACACTTACCACAGCCTCAGGACTCTGCTGTTCCAACCCCCACAACACTGACCAAGCTATTTTTAGCCCTCCATGACTACCTCCCCCAACTGGACAACCCCCATTGGACTTAGCATCCCCCCAGCCAATGACCCACCAGTCCCCTTCAATCCTACCAGTATTTCCCCACCCCCTCCAAGTTGACTGGAGCTGATTCAAGTAAGCAGCCTAAAATCAAACTGTGTCTTCTGGGATGATTCAAATAAGCATCCTAACCCTAAACCAGGCTCACAAACCCCTGTTTACACCCATAGGGAAAAGCCTCCTCTTCTCTGCAAGCAGTCTCTAGGAAGAAAGTGGAAAGAGCAGTGAGGCAAAGCCCCCAGCCAGTCCCTGGTCTGAGGAAGAGGCAGGAAGTATTGCCCTGCTGCTGTCCTCCCCTACCCAGGGACTGTACAAGCATTCATTCTTGCAAGAGAGTTTCTCTCATGAAGGAGATCTTCCAGGTATTGACCTGAAAGATCTGTCTCCTGAAGAGGGCATATTTCCCCAAGAAGATATTGAATGAATGCTTGCATGCTTCTAGTTTTGACTAGGAGAATGGGGATTTTCCTGGTAGAAACATAATGCCTGTAGGTACCCTGAATTTTAATTAATTAGCATAGTGTATAACAAGACTAGGGACAGATATTCAAAAAGCCTGATCCTGAATTGATTCAACCTTTGCAGGGTAGTCTAACCTGGCTAGGCTAAACCAGTTTGTAATCATACAGACATGCCCTCTGGACTGAAGAAATGCAGGCACATGGTGGTCCCAGTGGCTCAGACTAGAAGCAAGGGGGTACTAAAGCAGCCCTTCTCTCCCTTCCATAGTGCTGAGCTTAGGGCGGGGGGGGTGGCCAGGCTCTGGCAGGATGCTCTGATTAGGGAGAAGTAGCCCTGCCTCGCTGCTCTTGACCAGCTAGGGAGCCGGTGGGAGTTAGTTACACAGCATTTAGTTACACAGCAGGGAGTTACAGAGCATTTATGAGCCCATCAAGAAAACAAAAGCCTCTCTCATTACTTCAAGCTCTTCTTAAACAGCTTTTTCCATGGAAGGGTTAGAGGGACATTACCAGCTGACCTGTTGATTAGCTCCAAAAAACCATAAGTGGAAACTGTCCTTTCTGCCTTTGTCCTGTCTGCCTACACAGACATCTCTCAGCATTAGCTAGCATACCACTGCTGGCTACAGTCCGTGCTGTGGGGGGGAATCCCTGCTTGAGCAGGGCATGTTGTGGGGGGTAACAGGGAAGACAGACAGATGCTTCTGTGCATGCAGTCTTGCAGTCTCTGCTAAAGCTCTGCAGAGCAGAGGGGCCAGCCCAACTCTCTGAAGCAGAGAGACTTGCCCAGGGCTGCAAAGCATCTGGGATGCTGGAGGACTCTGGTTTAAGTTAAACCAGGAAGGGGTCTGGGACAGACATTGCATAAACTGGTTTGACCCAAATCAGTTAAGTCTGATATTACATTCAACCAGGTTTATTTCAAAATGGTTTCAGACATTTTGAAACTGGTTTATGTGCACTGAACATTTGTTCTGTTACAGGTTTAAACCAGTTTATGATCACTTAAGCTGATTTATGTGCAATGTCTGTACCTAACCCAAAATAACGTGTTCCAGCTGACTTAATCTAGGACCTCTTAAAGGTACTGCTCCCACACTTTTCATCCCCAGGCAAAACTGCAATACCAACAATTAATATACATTAACATAATATTAAATTTCAATCACTTATAACCAATGTAGGACCTAAGTAAATTAAAATGTTAGTTAGACTCTGAGGTGTCCTATGCTGTCCTCAGAGAAAACAGTGATGAATTCATTGGCAAATTCATTAGTTCCAATTGTCCCATGTATTGTGACTCAGCCAATCTCAATCTACTGCTATCGCTTATCTGCTGCCCTCCTCAGGCCTTCTCAAGTACTCTGGCCTTTATTTGATTCCTTTCTGGGTTTTGAAGCTGTTTCCTATTCCTTCTCACTATGCAGCCTGCCAGGGGGAAACTTTCATACATCTACAGAGCAACTCCATGCAACTCTGATGATTGCGAGCATTGTATTCCATTTTAGAAAAGCCTACTATCATTTTCATGAAGTGGTAGCAGTTCCTGGGAGCCAATATCATTCTGAGTTGTTTTGGGTTTTTTGTTGGTTTTTGATTTGTGCTTTGTCTTCTACTTCTATTTCTGCAAGTCCCTAGTGACTCTAATATCAATTCCTAATAATGCTCACATTCTTCCGTTCAGTTTTCTGTTGAACAAAATGTCAGCAGGTGACATCCCATGCTTCACTGGTGCCATCCTGTGATATAACAGTACTAAATATGGAGCAGAATCTGACACCCCTTTTTTTTGGTAGGTGATTTATTTTTTTGACACAGTTTTCAAACAAATCATTGGATTGGGGATAATGGGGACCCGCTGTGATATGACTAAACCCATACATTACTACAACTAGCCCTTAATTAAAGTTTATGATAGCAGTTATACTGTCTGATGAAAGTGGACTGATATGTCACTTGCTTAATGACAGTATCACTGTAGTATTGTATAGGTAGACTAGAAGGGAAAGTAAGAGTATTGATATAGAAGCATGTAGTTTTCGTTGCTGCTCCTGTTTTTCCAAGCAATGACTACCTTACTCAAGAGAGTCATTTTTTTCCTAGTGCCACTGATATGGTCTTGTTCACCTGACTTGACTTCTATTTTTTACATAGATGACTTAAAAGCTTTTTCAATGTCATTGGTCCTTGTCTTAGATTTTTCAATCCCAAAGTAATTTCTAAGTTTCCTCTTTAACAGGTATAGTACGGTGTTTTGCTTTGCTTGTTTCAAGCGGAACAACTTAGAATCACTGTCCTGGTATGATCGCAAATTATATTTTTCCAATGTGTTATTTACTCATACATGCAGTTCATATACTAGCTTAGCAGAGATAATGTCATGTCTGTAAACACTTTGTTTTACCCATTTACTTCTTATTGCCTATGCCATTTCTTTAGTTCTAATCTCTGTTTTTGGCAATACTTTGGCTTATGCATCTGTCTCCAACCTAAAACTAATAAGTAACTCATTTGTTTTCAGACTGATAGTCAGACTTTCAATTGCAGTGTTGCCTGCTGCTTCTAGGAGGAATTCTGTTGACATACAGATGCTGTCATCAACCTCATTGTCCATGCTGTGAACTTTCTGTTGGCAATCATAAATTCATGCAAAGGGATGCAATCCATTATAGTGCTTGCATTGTTTCCCAAATGCTGGGGATTACCTTGGTTTGTGCTGTTTGCCACAATTCATGAAGTGTTATATAGTGTGTGTGTGTGCCTGTGTGCATGTGTGTGTGTGTGGCCTTAGATCCTTTTTGTCTCAGGTTTCTTTTTTGTGGTATTTTGCAAGCTTACTATTCATCCTCATAAGCTCCATTTGTATCTTCCTTTATATGCTATTTAAATGGCTTTGTCAAGGCCTAGTTTTGGATCTCCCCTTAGTTTTTATATAGGTTGGTTGCCCTGAATTCTGATTACATTATGGTCTTTTATTTCCGAGAGAAACGTTGGCTTTTCAGCCTTGGATCATTCACATATTCTTCTATGTGTTTATCTTCTTTTTATTTTTTCACTTAAAACACTTCTCTCTCAAAAGGTTTCATTTTCATGTGGAGTGAAGCACTGTTCACATTTCTGTAATACAGCTTCATAGTTAGTTTACCCCTCCTGAGTTAACTGAAAAAAAACTACTTAAAACATCAAGTGTTTGAAAAGCACTTGTTGTTGTAATAAAGAAATCAACTTTCCAACTGTCTTCCTTTTTTGCTTGCATCCCTTGCCTGCACATAGTGAGCACAGTTTAAATCTACAGTTATCCTCCCCATTTCCATAGAATTTTAGTTCTGTGGGGCTCCTGCATTCTTCTGCGTAGAGTATTTTCTAGATCACTTTACCTGTGGCACCACAAGTTGTTCAGAAATCACTCATAACCTCTCTGTTGAAAAGTTCTTATCCTTAGCATCCCCTAGTTCCTTCATTATTTTTCATTTATCACTATAAGTTGTATCCATGTTCTTGGTTATACCTGTCCCTTGGCTTTCAGCATTTTCTTCCTTTTAAATCTCACAACAAAACTCATAATCCATGTCATCTTAATCTTACAGTTTATTCTGAAACACATATGCAAGCTTCCTCCTTTTGTTCAAACAAGTGCAGCTAAACTAAGATAATTTTCCAATATATATGAATAATACCCAACATGAATAAGGGGTGCAGATTGTGGTCCTAAATATCTTCACTGCATTATTTTTCCATTTATGTCTCAAATTCAAATTCCAAATCCATCCAGGAAGAGCACACACCAACTGCTGAAACTTCCTTAACCTGACAAAGGGTTTTTGAACCTGAAAACTTGCTTAATAATTGTTTTCCAGCTATTTAAGTTGGTCTAATAAAAGATATCAGATTCACCCAAAGAAATTTGTCTGCCTATGTCCTTAGACCAACACAGCTGCAACCTACACCCCTAATTCCAAATCAAGCTATTTGTTCTGTACAGGCCCTCCCTTAGCTATTTAATCTCATGTTTTTTTCCCCTTTCTCTTCATTTCAGTCTCTGGCCTTTCCTCTTTCAGCATCTGCTCCACCTTCAGTTCTGTCCCAAACTGAGATTATTTTTTTGTTCTGTGTTTGGATTAAACCAGACAATTTTTGTATATGACCAATGCCCTTAGGCATACTGCTAGCAGTAACAATAATATCTATCAAAGAATCATAAAAAAGTAGGGCTGGAAGTTTCAACCAGGAGCAATTTAGTCCAAGCATCTACTTCAAGCAGAATTATCTTTATCCAAACCATCTCCAACAATTCTGTCTAATCCAGGGCTGTTGAACTTCATTGTGGCTACAGGCCATCTGACCATGGAGTGAAAATCCTTCCTGATCTCAAAAGTGACAGTCAAACTGACACTGGGAATGTCTACACGTTGCTTAATGTGCTTTTTGTAATGCACATTAAATTTAGTACCATTGTTGAGAGATACTAGAAAAAAGTGCATTAGCCTATTTTAACGTGCATTAGCGAAAGCACTTTTTTGGGGGGTGATACTTTAATGCACACTAGAATAGGCTAATGCACATTAAAGCACATGTGTAGACATGCCCACTGAGTAGATGGGAAAGACACTTTAACCAGGAACCTTTGCATTTTATTCCCAGCAGAACCATTGGCACACACCAGTTATAATCCTCAGAGGTGGCTACAGCCAACCCTGAGTGCTTCTGAAGCAGGCCAAAAAATCTCCTAACACCCATCACACAAGAAGAGAAAAAATTCCTTCCTAGCTCCACATGGCAACCAGCAAAGCCCAGAAGCATGGAAAAAACAAACATCCTCCATTTTTCTCTGCAACCTGAGGACCACAAGCATAATCCAACACATCACAGCTTCTAACTGGACAGCCAGAACTCTTCTTTCTGTGTCCCCTCCATAAATTTATCCCAGTTGCCTTAATTTCTTTCATAACTAAACTACTTACGGAGCTCTGTTTCATTCTCCTGCTGCTGAGTATGGTCCTCTCCGATATTCACCTGCTGTTCTAGACTGCAGAGCTCTTCTCTTTACCTCCCAGCAATCCAAGATTTTCAACTGCTGTTCTTTGCAAAGTATTTCAGACATAGTTACTCTGAGATTATCCCTGACAGATGCATTTCCAATCTCTTGATAATCGCCAATCTATATTTTCCTACTTTCCATTTGTAGTCATTTTAGACAGCTTTTCCTTTCTCTCAATTGAAGCATCCTGTCTTTTAATTGTTTATCATTTATCTATTCAAAGAGCTAGATTAATAAAGAACTTTATTTCATAGTGCACATTTTAAATATTAAAAAGGCTCATATTTTCAAGAAGAGCATAGAGTGCTTTAAACATATTATTATGCATAGATGTAATTCATTTGGTTTATTAATCATTCCATAATTCAAAAAGTTATGATCTAGTTAGTGGTTCCCAACTTCTCTGGCCCACTGGCACATGCCATCCAGCCTGCAGGGCTTCTCCCAGGTCCCAAAGATTGGCATTGTGGTGATTGGTGGTAGCATTAATTGTTGTAGCTTCTAGAGATGTATCTTAGTCACCCCGATCTAGGTCAAAACAGGCAAACAAAAAATAAAACAAAATATGGAACAACCTTTCAGAAAAGGAAACATGTTGAGAAATTAATAGTGCTCATGTATAAAGTAGTATGTTTGCTATTGATGTCAAAGTTTTGCTATTCGGGACACCTATGAGATCAAAGACTTCTTCTGAATGGTCAGGTAGGAACTAGACAGAAAAGAAATGCATAGCTGCTTACAAATGTGAAAAAAAACAAAAAACAAATCAGTGGTTTACTTTCAGCTCGGTGATTCAATTGGTTTTAGATAAATGTGCCAAAAAGCCCTGCTGAAGTGCCTGATCTATATAGGCACTGGGAAGTAGGGCTGTGTGAATCTTTGGATCCCACTTCAGATCCAGAGCCACTTCGGATGCTTCAGCGTCCGAAGCAGCACTTCCAGATCAAAGTGGGGTCCCAGCAATGGTATCTGGAGTGGGTTGGGGGCATCCAAAGTGCTTTGGATCCACTTCAGATGCATCGGACCCACTTTGGCCATTTTGAGGCAATTAGAAGAGGGAGGGGGAGCAGGGGAGGGATGGAGAGATGGGGGGGGGGGAAGAGGGGACAGACTGACATCTGTAGGCAGCCAGTGAGAAGGATTTCTCCTTGGCTACCTTTCCAATGGCAGCGTCTGTGGGGTGGGACTAAAAAAAGCATAAAAGCCTCTGTTTCGAGCCCTTCTCTACCTTTTGCAGCTCATTCCCTGTCAGCGACTGTGAGAGAGGAATTCTGAGATTGATACCTGCCTACTCCTTTTTCTTGTTATAAAGCAGTGGTTAGGATTTAGCTTAGCTTAGCTTAGTTTAGCTTAGCTATTCTATTCAATTATTAGTAGTATTACAATTCAATTTATTTCTTTGAATTATTTTTTTGGAAACTTTTTTTGGAAACTTTGCAAAAAGGACAGTGTGTTTTCCCAGCCAGTGTTATCTATCACTGTGAAGGGAGGCACAGATTGCTTGCATGCACGCATGCGCGCACGCACGCATGCACACATGCATGCACACACATACACAGAGACCCAGAATATAGAAAAAAATCACAGTGGAAGAAGACAGACAGATATTTACAGAAGAACAAGACACAGATAATATATTGAGACACAGGAAGACACATAAATAATATTCACAGCAGAAGACAGACAATATATTGAGACCCACTAAGACACACAATAATTTTATTCACAGAAGAACAAGACAGGCAGATATACAAAAGGATTCATACACACACACACACACACACAGAGAACATTTGTAGCACAGGAAAGATCAATATGAAGTGTGCTGGAAAGGCAGGTGCCAGGTCTTCTGGCAGGGGATGGAGAGGGGATATGGGGAGAGCTAGAGCTGCAAGCCTCCCACCATCCCAAACACAGACACATTCTATTCCCAAGCAGCCAAGACATCAGTGCTGCCAGTGGGAGCCAGGTGGTGGGAGCAATGTCTGCACCTAACATCCCTGTACCTGCACCACCTCTGCTCATTCCAGAAGTGGGCAACAGCAGTGGAATCACTGCCTCCTCCACCCCGATTTCAGCTCTCAGCGTGAGCCTCCCACTGCCAGAGGAGCAGCTGGAGCTGGAACCAGGGATGCTGAGTATGATGGCTCAAGCAATTCTGGGGACTGCGAGGGAATCAGAGTTTGTGCTCCATACCCATCAAGTTTCCCCTAGACCCAGGTCTCCTCTGGAAAGCAGCACCTAGGAGGAGGCTGAGGTTGTGGAGGCAAGTGGCTCAGCTGAGGCAGCTCCTCCTGCTGTTCAGCCTCAGCCTGCTGAGAAGGGGGAAAAGGCAGGATCCTCACCCTTAACCCAGAAGTGGGGGAGTAGTGTACTGTGGGAGCATTTTGAGGTGACAGATGATCCCAGGTTTGCCATCTGCCAGCACTGCCAAAGGCACATGAGCCATGGCAAGGACATGAGACACTTGTCCACCATGGCCATGCTGCTGCATCTGAGGAGGCACCATTCACTTCCCTTCTTCCTGCTGCTCAGCCTAGCACCAGTGCAACTGTTCTGAAAGGGAAGCCCCCCACTCACTCCAAAGCCTCCTTACCTCCAAAGCAGAGGCAGGACATCCTGGACCAGTGGGGGAAAGGTGGAGAGAAAGGGGGGCACATTTCCAAGGTACGCGAGATCACCCAGAGCATTAGGGACATGGTTGCTCTGGATAGCCAGCCCTTCCCCCTAGGTGAGTGGCCAGGGTTCAGGTGGTTCATAGCACTTCTGGCCCCATTTTACAAAGAGCCCACATGCACCACCTTTAGCAGGGCGGTGGTGCCCTCCATGTATGAGGCATGCAGGGAGTATTTGAGGGAGGAGCTGCACAAGGCAGGGCCACAGGTAGCTTTGCACTTCACCTCTGACACCTGCAGCAGCCAGGGTGGTGATCATGCCTACCTCTCCCTCACGGGGCACTGGTGCAATCAGTCAGGCTGTCAGTGGGCTCCATTGCAAGCTGAGGTGCTGGATGAGTCCCACACAACAAGGGAGATCATGGGGGCCGTGAACCGTATGGTGCAGGGTGGCCCGCTGGGCAGACCAAGCTCACCCGTGGGTTCATAGAATCATAGAATCATAGAAGTAGGGTTGGAAGGGACCTTGTAGATTTTCAAGGCCGACCCCAGAAAACTGGGCTCAAATGACCACAGCCAGGTAGGCATCAAGCCTCTTCTTAAAGACCCCCAGGGTAGAAGCCAGCACCACTTCCCTTGGAAGTTGGTTCCAGATCCTAGCCTCCCTAAC
>NW_005841932.1:2367321-2368979 GCF_000455745.1 Alligator sinensis
TGCAACCTATCCAGGTCTTTCTGCAGTCTTTTCCTCCTTACTAACATGCCCACCTCACCCCAAATGTTGGTATCATCAGCAAATTTGAACTGATTGCTTTTCACCCAGTCGTCCAAATCACTGATAAAGAAATTGAACAGTGTGGGCCCAAGGACTGAGCCCTGGGGGACTTCGCTTCCCACTTCCCCCCAGGTCGAATATGACCCGTCGACCACCACCCTCTGAGTACGAACCTTCAGCCAATTTGCAATCCATCTGGCTCTGTAGGCATTAATGCCACAGTCGCCTAGTTTTTTAATGAGGATGGGGTGGTTGATAGTGTCAAAGGCCTTGCTGAAGTCCAGAAAGACTACATCCATGGTGACACCTGCATCCAGTGCTTTTGTGACCTGATCATAAAAGGCAATCAGGTTGGTCTGACATGACCTGCCCCTAATGAAACTGTGCTGGTTACCCTTGAGCATCATCCCCAAAGCCGGCCCATCACAGATGTGCTCCTTGATGATCTTCTCAAAGAGTTTCCCCAGGATTGAGGTAAGACTGATAGGCTTATAGTTGCCTGGGTCCTCCCTCCTCCCTTTTTTAAAGATGGGGACCACATTGGCTATCTTCCTATCATCTGGCACCTGGCCTGAGCACCACGAGCACTCGTAAAGTCATACCAAGGGCCCTGCAATAACCCCTGCTAGCTCCCTCAACATCCTGGGGTGGAGAGCATCTGGACCTGGGTTCATGGTTACTGACAATGGGGCCAATATGGTGAAGGCTGTACATGATACCAACTTTGTTGGTATCCACTGTGTGGCACACGGGCTGCACCTAATAGTGAGGGATGCCTCGGACGGGGACAGGGCTGCCGGTGACAGCGCCGCCACCAGTACTGCTACAAGCCAGCTGATTTTGAAATTCAGGAAGGTAGTCGGTTACTTCTACCACAGCATCAAGGGGCATAAGATGCTGTGGGAGAAACAGGCAGAGCTGAACATCCCACAGCACAGAATTATACAGGATGTGGAGACTCAGTGGAACTCCACATACCTGATGCTTGAGAGGCTGGTGGAGCAACAGAAGACCATCCATGAAATGGCCTTGCTTGGGAAGATAGGGATCAGCACCCCACTGAACAGAGCTGAGTGGGGTACCATCTCCCAGATCTTGCTGATCATCAAGCCCTTTCTCGAGGCCACCAAGACCCTTAGCACTGGCAATGCCCTCCTCAGCCAGGTGATCACCCTATTGAGGTAACTGGAGAACCAAATGGAGAAGTTCCAGAGGATCAATGTTCCTGGCTGGGGCAGGCCACTATCACCAGAAGTGCAGGCACTGGTGAGGCGGCTGAAGGAGGGCATCAGGAGATGACTGGAGAACTTGCAGTTCAATATGGTCCACATGATGGCGGGCATGTGCGACCCAAGGGTGAAGGGGAGCATGCGCACTGGCAACCCCAAAACCCTTGATCACTGGATGCAGGTGCTGTTGAACAAAGTCAGGGAGGCTGAAGTGCAGAGGCGAGGGGATGTGGAAGAGGGGGACCCACTTTCCCATGCCAGAACTCCCAGCACCAGCACTGGTGCCAGCACTGGTGCCAGCACCAGCACCAGCACCAGGCAGTCTCCTCCATGCCAGCCACTGCCAATGTGGGCCATGGGCATGGCTTC
>NW_005841932.1:2369013-2373771 GCF_000455745.1 Alligator sinensis
TCCATTGGCTACCTATCTTGCTGAGGATGTGGAGCCACTGGACTGTGACCCCTTGGCCTACTGGGCAAAATACAGGCACATGTGGCAGGATTTGGCCACGGTTGCCCGGCGACACCTGTCCTGTCCACCGACCAATGTTCCAAGCGAGAGGGTGTTCAGCATTGCTGGGAATATTGTGACACTCCACCACACCTGCTTGGATCCTATGGTGGTGGAGTAGCTGGTGTTCCTAAAGGTGAACCTCCCGCTGCTGGGGTTCCCCAAGCTCCACCTGCAGATGGACTGAGTGCCACCCTCCTCACTCCATCTGCACGAACTTGGAGGTATGAGATTGGGGCTATAGGAAAGGAGGAGGCCCCTGATCCTGGGCATGACCACTAAAACTGCACCCTGCCAGGGTAGGGAGGCCTGTTGGGACTGCTGGTGGCATGGCAGCCCCGTAAATGCCAGGACCCACGATCGCCTGGTGAAAGACAGGTAGGAGGCACCATAACCTCCAGCTAATGCATGCACGCACAAACTCCTTGCTGGGGAACGCCCAGACCTGTCACATCTTGGACAGGCCTGACACTTGCTGATGGCAGTGCAGTTGTGAGGCTCCCGGTGAGCTCAGCTTAGCTGCCTGGGATGCCAGCTTTAGGGTTGAAAACCCCTTTGTCAGGCTGAGGAAGTACCTGCAGTTGGTCCTGGATGAAAGGAACAGTAGAGAAGCCAGAGGCTGGCCTGGCCCACAATGCCAGCAAGAAAGCCAGTCAGTGAAAATGGAAATGGAGACATCAGCGGGTGAGGGACAGGCTTGGGTGCGGGGTAGGGGAGAAAGGGGGATGTCGCAATGCAGGTGAAAGTGCAGAGGTACCTGGGGTGTCAGATGTCTGGCAGGTCGCAGTGTGCCAGAATCCACTGTGTACATTGAGTCCATGAGTTTCTGTACCTACTACCTAGGAGGCTGATGAAGTGCAGTTCATAGGCCCAGCTCTGAAAAGTGGTTTGCATTGTAATTTGTTCCCTCTCAGGATCAGGCCTGAGAGACTGGAGGCACAGTTTTTTTTCATGAGGAATATGCCCCCACAGGTAGTTGGGTTTTGTTGTCTTTAGATTCTGTTGTGCAGTTTGTGGGGGTACTGGAGATAGTTGGCAGGTTTTGTGTTTTGAGCTGTAGGAAGTTGGCTTCAGTTCTGGTGACGAGGTTAGGTTCTTATTTGAATAGACAAACCACTTTTCAGAGCTGGGCCTATGAACTGCACTTCATCAGCCTCCTAGGTAGTAGGTACAGAAACTCCTGGACTCAATGTACACAGTGGAATTCAGGCACACTGTGACCTACCAGACCTCAGGCACCTCTGCACTTCTATTTGCGCTGCTACATCCCTCTTTCCCCTCTACCCCCACCCCAGTCTGTCCTTCCCCACGACGCCTCCATTTCCATTTTCACTGACTGGCTTTCTTGCCTGCGTTGCAGGTCAGGCCAGCCTCTGGCTTCTTTACTATTCCTTCCATCCAGGACCAACTTCCTCAGCCTGACAAAGGGGTTTTCAACCCTAAAGCTTCCAAAGATACATTTTTCTTTCTTTCTTTTTTTCATAATACACATATAGACATAAAAACACAAGATAAGCCATCACACACCATGAATAACATCATATGTCCAACACAAAACAACATCTTTACTTCTTGCTGTCAATTCCTTTATAAAACGACAGGCTCTGTGACAGTTCCATTTGGGTACTTTTGATGCTGTTGCTGATGCTACTGGTGTTGAGCTAGCTAAGTTATTGTACCTGCTGTCACGTAAAGCGGAGGACCGGATGTGAGGCTGTAGGGGAGAAGGAGGCCTCAGTGGGGCACACTGCCGTGTTGTGCACAGGCCCCAGTGCCAGGAAGGGCACACTTAAACACACACACAATGTCATCCACCCACATGACGAGTTTTGTCTGTCAGCAGCTTGGGGTGCAGGGCCCCAGACAACAGACTCACCCAGTGCTGTCACGTAAAGCGGAGGACCGGATGTGAGGCTGTAGGGGAGAAGGAGGCCTCAGTGGGGCACACTGCCGTGTTGTGCACAGGCCCCAGTGCCAGGAAGGGCACACTTAAACACACACACAATGTCATCCACCCACATGACGAGTTTTGTCTGTCAGCAGCTTGGGGTGCAGGGCCCCAGACAACAGACTCACCCAGTGAGACACACACAGCTGGCAGGGTTCATGGCCTCAGCAGGGGCCAGTACCTCTGCAGTTTTCAGCCCACTGCGTCTTAACACACACAGGGTCATTTGTATCGCGAGTTTTGCCTGTCAGCAGCTTGGGGTGCAGTTCCCCCCAAACCCCCACACTGATCTTCTTGAACCTTGGCAGGCTTTGTGGCCTCAGTAAGAGCTACCATCCCTACAGTTTTGACCCCCCGGTGTTTTAACACATAGATGTGACAGGAGTTTTGCTTTCAGGAATTTGGGGTGCAGTTCCCCCCAAACCCTTGCACTGGTCTTCTTGAAACTTGGCAGGCTTTGTGGCCTCACCGGGGGACACCACCCTTGCAGTTTTCACCCCCCTGTGGTGTAATACACAGCTGTGACATGAGTTTGGCTGTCAAGAATTTGGGGTACAGATCCCCCCAAACCTCTACACTGATCTTCTTGAAACTTGGTAGGCTTCATGCTCTCATCAGAGGTTACTATCCCTGCAAGTTTCATCCAAATCATACAAAAAACCCAACAAACTTATAGATCTTTCATTGATTCCCCATTGTACCCTATAGCTGAATCTCTGAGGCAGCTCCAAAGCTTTGGAGCTGCTTCAGCCAGATCGAGCGGAAACCCAGTCCGGAGCTCTGGATCAGATCACTGCCATCCAAAGCAGCCGGATCCGAAGCCAGATCAGATCACTGCTGACTCACACAGGCCTACTGGGGAGCCCGGTCAAACTGATGCTCTTCCTGTTCCAGTAAAGCACTGTTGTGGTGTTTTTTTTTTAAGCCTGTCAGCATCTGCAAATATTCCCTTCAGATGTAGACATTGCTATGATTAGTAGTGTCCTCAAGGGTAGATCCCTAATGAGTTCTAGATAGTGCCATCTTTTGGAAGCCTTTCAAACTGCAACTAGCACAGAATGTAAATACCAACACAGAGCCTGATCCACTTGTAAAGAAATGTAATTGAGCTATTTCCATTATTTTCATAGGACCTGGGTTATGTACTAGGTAAGATTATTAATTCCTATCTTGGTTCATACCCAGTGCTACCCCACTGACTACATAGCATCAAATCATGTTCTATAAAATATATTTGTTATTATTATACATACAAAAAACTAGAACTCTTGGTTCCAAGAGTTGTTATTATTATACATGCATGCAAACTTATCTGTATAGACACACTCAGTTATAAGCTTTAGAAATAATAGGAACCTACTTTGTGACTGATGCACTCTTTGGCTGAATCAATATTACCAGGCATACTCAAATCACTATTACCATTTTCCTTTAATCTTTTCTTATGGTATAATGAAATATGACACTCCTCTTTCTGTAATTTTTCAGGTTTAATGTAATTTCATTATTTAGCCCAGTGATTCTCAACTACAGTGCCTGATGATAAGTGAGGTGTGAGGAGATAAGCAGATAAGGGCTGGCTCAGTCTCTCTCTGCCTGATTACCACTGCTTGAGGTAAGCCTTATAATAAATAAATTAGTTTTTGAAATGGGATTCTGTTCAATTCACAAAAGTTATGGAGGTATGCATTAAATCTGACGAGGGTGCCTTGAGTCTAAAAAGGTGAGAACCACTGACTTAGTCTTTTCTATTTTAGCATGGATAAATTTAAATTAACATAATCTAATACAACAGGGCTATCAGAAATTAGAGATTAATTGTAGTATTTATTAATATTTAATATACAGTTTTTATTTTTGAATTATGTTAAATATTATCTATTAGAAAGAGCTACATGTTATTCCTTTAATTGGCATTTATGCATAATTATTACTATTACTACTATAACACACAACAATTTAACAGTCATCATGCTGGAATATAGAGTTTTACAAAGCTATACTCACATCGTTCAGATTCTCAGTAAGAAAGAACAAACACTGTGTTCTCTGCTGTCTCCATCACTGCCAATCAGTTTGAGAACTAGGATATGATTAAAGTGAAAGGGGTCTGGTGGGAGGAACAATTCCCATTATTCTAGAAGCTATCAGAAAGAATGAGTCAAATTATTCTATAATGCTTCTGCTCATCCTTGTCAGATCCTGCAGTCACTTCAACACATCTTTGTGATTAAACATGTTGAAAGCTGCTGGCCTCTATCCCTTGCCCAGAGGAGGTCAGCGAATGTTGCATTAAGTTCTGTTTTTTTCATCATTCTCTGCTTGGATGTCTGCTTAGGAAAGGAGCAGTAAAAGTTTATGAGGATTCCATTTTTTTGGGTGCTCTTTCACAAAAATTGAGCCATTAAGGGTAAAGAATTTGGCTAGAAATTTGGTGACCAGTGGAGGTATCTGCCTTTAACGTACATCCTACGGATTATGATCTCAATGTTGTTTTTAAATAGGTTTACAATAAAAAGGAATCCCCTGAAAAATGTCATACATCAGTTTGATCTGCTTAGAGTGGTATCTTTCTCAACACAGAAAAATAAAATTAGACTGGAGTATTTTATTTCAGGATAAAAACCCTATTTTTTCCTGTTTTGTGTTACAAATAACCAGACACAAGAGAAATACTCATATGGGCACTTTTACATGTACTTTGGGAGTAC
>NW_005841932.1:2373802-2384991 GCF_000455745.1 Alligator sinensis
GGGGAGGAGGGGTGGCTCTTTAATTAAAGTCACTCTAAGAGCTGCTCTAAATAAAGTGCCACTTCATCTCCTGTATCAGCATCCCTGCACTTGAAAATGGTGGCAGGGGGCACTTGAACTAAAGCTCATTGGATGCACCCCTGTCACCATTTTTAAGTGTGGAGATGCTGATGCATGACATTCAGGGGACTGCAGGAGCACAGCAATTGATATGCTCCAGCAGAGTTGATTAATTGAGTCTGCTCTGATGCACTGCAATTCCAGTACATTGGAGCAGCCTCTGTGCTTGTGTATAGGCGTGACTGTTTCTCAGCTGGTAAATCATTTATAGAATGGATGCATGATGCAAAAATATAAACGTTTTTTTTTAGCACTTTAACAACTTCATGGGCTATTTTGAGGTAAGAAATCAGTGTTTGTTACTAATGCAAAGCTTGGTGATCAGGATAAATGGTGGCACCTCTCCAAAAAGCTATATTGGCTAATGCCAAGATTCCCAAATGTCTCTTTTGACAGGCACTGTACAAAGTCAAACCAAAAGGATGATTCCTCTCCCACTAACTTAGTGGCATTGTGTATTACAAATGGATTCCTCCTTGCTGTTCATTTCATAAATTCTAAACTGGAAGCTCCCCTTGCAGTAGTTCCTGCATGCATGCAACTAGTTTCCTATAGAAACTGGTTGCATACATGGTGTCTGCAACTGCCTGAGGAGTCACTTGATACTAGTTCTAGGGAGGCCTTGCCCTTTTGAAAAACAGAGCTGTCCTTAGCATTAAGGGACAGGCATATGTACTTCTTGCCCACAAGTGCATGACCTCTAAGATGCTCTCAGATAATGGAAACAGAGCTAGCTGCTTGTTCCCATTTACCCTCATAAACATGTTGCGTTAGTATTAATCCTGTTTTTTAAGCCAAAAAATTCCTTCACAAGATACTACATAGATGGGTTCTCTTCACATGATACTTATAACACTGTATGAGAGCCCAGCCTGTCAATGAGATCCCTGAAGTTTTGATGGACTACTCGGATGCCTCATCATTCTTCCAGCTGTTAATAAGCTTGGGACAGAGTTACAAAACAAATGCATTTTAAAGACAGTATTTGTTGAATATTTGTGTGTTACTCTTTTGGATGCTTCTGGCACTTCCTGATGTTCATGGTGACAAGATTTTTCAGGTTCACTGCAATGGCTTACAGAAAAGATCCCTCTTTAGTTTCTTTTCATTATCAGTGTAAAATTATTTTGATGCTTCACTTGTAAATTAGCTGTGTAGTCTGGATTGCTCTCGGTTTCCAGTATGGAAACATTTCCTACATAAATTAATCTAGTGTTAGTAGGTTGCTATAATAATAGTCCAAAGCCCAAAATATGACAGAAGATATATTTCAGAAGTCTGAAAGTAAAGAAGCTACAGCGGTAATGATAGCTATATTATAATACATATTGCATGCATCCACACATGCCATTAAGGTGCCGTACTAAACTCTGGTGCAGTCTGTGCCAGAGTTTATCATGGCACCTTAATGGCAAATATAGACGCTCAAACTGCTGCAATCTAGGGTGCACTTGCAGGTGCTTTACCCAGGACTGAACCAGTTTGAGCCAGGGCAGAGCAGCTGCCAGATGGCAGGGGGCCGAGGGAATCAGCCCAGGGCTCCAAGAGATGGCATCAGGGGGTGAAGGGGCTGGCTGGGGCACAGGAGTGCCACAGAGTGCAAAGCTCTGTGACTTAGCAATAGAGAGGGGTCTGGCCTCCTGCAGCCTGAGCTGACTGGGTTCGGTATTTACACATGCAATCGGGTGCAGTTATTTTAGCCGCCATAAGATAGTACTGTTCCTGACATTACTATCTGACAGTGGCAATTTACACCACAGCAAATTAGTCTACTGTGCAATTAAGCACACTTCCAGATGCACCCACTATGATGTCTATTTAGATTAATGTGATATATAACATGTCTAGGTGAGCTTCCCTTCATGGCACCCCACATGTTTTTAGGCTGGCTAGGGCTGGCTAGAGTCCATAGACTCAACACTTCCTCTGGTTCTAGGCCTATAAGCACATTCTTGATCCTCCCTCTAGCAGCCCTTCCTGAGAAATGGGAGTCTACAGTCCAGCTACCCAGACCATAAAATTTGGTCCACTTCCCCAAGTGTTCCCTGTAGTTTTACACACACACAGTTCCTTTTAATTATAGGCTTCTCCTGTGGGGATTGTGTGACAACGAAAGCAAGAGACCCACACATGTCACAAAACAATTTCTAAAGCAATTGCA
Source organism: Alligator sinensis (assembly GCF_000455745.1). Lineage (NCBI taxonomy): Eukaryota > Metazoa > Chordata > Crocodylia > Alligatoridae > Alligator > Alligator sinensis. The sequence goes on from NW_005841932.1 coordinate 2,376,084, forward strand.
CTTACAGAAAAATAGCAAGCACTTGGTCACAAAACTCTTTTTCAAGTTCCTTAGTATTCTGAGTTCCCTTCATATCTTCCTCTCCTTCATAGCCTTCCTTCCTTTCCTTCCTTCCTTCTGCTTCGGACACTTCAGACCAGGCTTGCTTGGAGCTGCGTTGGATGATCCTGAGTGTAAGACTCCCCGACTTCCTATCTCTTTACTTTTCTGACTCCCACCTGTCTAAAGGTCTCTTGCTTCTTTTTATCTCCCTTTCTGATTTTTTTTCTTGAATTTTCACAGTGGTTTTTTTTCTTTGCCCTCTGTCCCCTCCCCGTCTACTTCCAGTTTCTTTGTCTTCAAGTTGCTATTTTCACGGTTATTTTTCTTACTTTTTCTTTTTTTTCTTTCTTTCTTTTTTGCTGGTTTGTTGCAGGGAGTTATCTTTTTCTATATCTTGCCTTTTGAGGGGTGCTCTTAAACCCCCCTTTTTCTTTTCTTCTGTTTTATTCCTAACCCCCATAAGCCTCACCCCATGACTCTTTTCACTCCTCCCTCCAGGCATCAACCTTTTTTTCCCCCCGTCCCCTATGAAGGGGGGGCCACCTGCCACAAAGAAGATCAAGAAGAGGAAGATGAAGGGGGCCTCTCAGGACACCCCATCCCTGCCAGGACCTCTGTTGGCCAGTGCCAGGGGGGCCCCTACTGGAGAGCCTGACATCACTTCAGCTGTCCTGCCAGCGACCCTGTTGCATGTGACCATGGACAGGGATGACTCGGTGGTGGGGGAAGCAATGGCAGGGTCACCAAACCCTTGCCTGTCTCCCAGCTTCTGGAGTCAAGTGGCAGTAAAGATGATGCAGAATGCCTCTCTTCTGGAGGCCTGACCCATGGGGCAGCAGCGGGGTTTGTTGACCTCTTGGTCACGTCCCAACCTACCAGATTGGACGGGGAAGCTAGTGAGATGAAGATCCAGTTTTCTGAGTGTCACAAGCAACCTCAAGAGCAGGATGACTTCTCTCCCCACAAGAAGGCAGGGATCACTCTCCTGGAGCCAGTCCTTGACCTGGATGGTGAAAGGAGGCTGCTATGTCTGGACATTGAGGGCATAGACACTGCATTTGTGGGTAAGCTCCCACCTGGGGTGTAGCCTTGCTATTCTTCTGTCGGAAATGTCCAGCCTACATTGGCAGATCCCCCTGGGTCACCCCTGATTATGGGGATCTCCTGACCTTTCTGAAGCAGACAAAAGGACAGAAGAATATAGCGGGGCATATCACCCAGTGGTGTACGGACTCTAAGTTTTTTTCAAGGCTGCCAGAGCTGTGGCAAAACTTATGCAGCAAGATCTAGGCACCCAGAAGATGGCTTAGCATCTGGAGAAGCTCACATAGAGAATGAGAGATGAGAGGGGCCTGCAGGGGGCGGGGGGGGGGCGGGGGCTGGAGGACAGCAGGACCTGATAGGGCTTCCCCAACCTGTCTCTGCTATATTGCTCTGCTCTTGGGTGCTTGTTCTTCCACCCACAGCTTACCTCAGTCTTCCTCTCCCATACCCACACTCATGGCAGCCATGACCATGGGCACTTTTAACATCAAGGGGTGTCGAGATCCGGTTAAACAGGAGGCAGGAGGCCATCCTGGAGTTCCTGTGCCAGAAGAAGCTGGCCATCACCTTCCTCCAGGAGACACATTCCAATGGGCTCAACCAGGTGGCCTGGAAAGGCCACTTGTTCTTGAGCCATGGCAGCAACCACAGCACTGGGATCACGACTCTTCTATCGCTGCAGCTGCAGTTTGACACAGTAGTAGCACAGGAGGTCATCCCCAGCCACCTGCTGACTGTCCACATCACCCTAGCACAACACCAACTACTACTCATCAATGTCTATGCACCCACTGATGGCCAGGAGAGAGTTGTTATTTTTGAGACCTTGGCCACCCTCCTGCATGATGCTCATAAAGGTGATGACTTGCTTCTCACAGGTGGGGACTTTAATTGCACCATTGACGCCTCGCTCAACCACACAGGGCCTGAGCCTCACCTGCCCTCAGCCTAAAAGCTACAGTCTGCCCTGGAGACCATGGACCTCACCAACATCTGGTGAGCCCTGAATCCTTACATGCACCTGGGCTAGGACAAGTGTCAGTGGTCATGACCTGCCTTGACCACCTTTATGTTACCAAGTATCATCTGCCACTCCTGTGCAGCAGCCATATTGTTCCCTTGGGCCTGTCAGATCATGGTCTGGCCTGCTGTGAACTGAGCCTGCCCAGGAAAGCCTGCATGCAGGAGCCTTATTGGTGCTTCAAGGTCAGCCTGCTTCAAGACTCCTACTTCTGGGACTGCTTTGCCCAATTTCGGTGGGGCTGGGAGGCTGCAAGACTGAGCTACTCCTCCTGGAAGCTATTGTGGGACATGGGCAAGGTACAGATCTGGGCTTTGTGCCAGCAGTACACCCAGCTGGCCACAAATGATCTGCACCACCGTATCCGAGAGCTGGAGGAAGATGTGGCAGAGCTTGAGGCTGTCCTGCTGGCTGCCAGCAGTGATGCAGTGCTGTGTGAGAGCCTTTGGTTCTGCAGGAAATGCCTGCATGATTTGGCAGAGAGGACGGCCCACGGAGCAATGATCTGTGCCTGTTTCCAAAAGCAGGCAGAAACTGACACCCCAACCCACCTCCTCTTCAACCTGGAGTGGAGGCAGGCAGCAAGCAAAGTCTTAGATCACCTCAAAACCGGCCAGAGCCGGGTAATCACCTTCCACCTGCAAGCCCTTCAGAGTTTGAACATGCTGTGCCGAGGCCCTGACCACCCTGCTAGGCATGTGCTCCATCTGCAGTGTGGGCTGTCTCCTGCATGACACCCAGGCTGGCCTCCCACCGGAGACAGCAGCCACCCTTGATGACCATCTCTGGGCATGCCAGGTCCCCCACACCACAGATGCCCTAAGTGAGGCTTTTCCCTCACTGCCGGTCACCCTGGCCATGGCCAGCGAGCTGGCCAGTAGGCCGAGCACCCTGCTGACACTCCCTGTGCCTCCTGACAGTGACACAGGTTGCTCCTTTGCTTTTCTGTCATGTAGAAGCCTGTATGCCTGGGTGGTTCACGTCCACCATGCCCAGGTGTTGGCAGGCCACCCCAATACACTGTGGCAATGGAACCTGGGGCCGCCAGATTCCCTACTGGCCCACCTGGCTTGACACACATTGTATAAGCTGCCAACTGCCAAGAAGACTGGTGACCTGCAGTGGTGGTTGCTGCATAGCATGCTAGCCACTTCCACCTTTGCATCCCACTTTGATCCAGCTGCCTTGACAGCCTGCCCCTTCTGCCCCATTGATATTGAGAACCTCTTTCATGCCTTCCTTGACTGTCCGCACCTGCAGCCACTATTTGTTGCCCTTGAGCTGCCACTGCGGGCACTGGGCAGGAGCCTCTCAGAGACCACCTACGTGTGCTCCTACCGATATCGGGCAGCTGATCAGGGCACCATCTGCCTGGCCAACTTTCTACTGGGTCAGGCCAAGATGCCCATCCTCAAGAGCTGCCACAACCGGCTTGCCGGGACTGGCTTAGATAATGCCCTGCGGCTTTTCAGCCTCGTGGTGCGGGCACACCTCTCACTGGAGTTTGAACATGCTGTGCTCTGGCAGGCGGTGCTCACCTTTGAGGCATGCTGGGCCCTTGAGGGGTTGTTGTGCCATGTGGAGGACAGCCATCTTCAATATGCGCTCTGATGTCATGACTGGGCTGGGTGACTCCCAGCTTGTGCTGTGCCCTGGGCCCTCACTAGGCTGCTTTTTGCTTTTTTCTTTGTGTGGGAAGTTTAAGGGTTTATCACATGTATGATTGGATACAGCGGGGTAGGAATCGTTTGTTTATAGAGGGCTTTGGTCTATACGACCATGTGGCCACTGTCCTGACCACGTAACAGCATGTTAGGCACAATGTGTAATATAGTGAAAGTGTCTGTCATGGTGTGAAGTTATTAATGTAATGACATGGTGTTCTTGGTTTGATGGTAATTTGTTTGTCTTTGCTTTGTATATTGGACCTGGACCCCAGAGGGGCCAACTTTTTGTACCCCAAAACCCTGAATAAAGTAGTTAAAAAGTCAAAGTCCTTCCTTCCTTCCTTTCTTTCTTCTCTCTGCTTCTGTAAAGGTTGGTAAGAGAAAGTTCTATTTTACAGAGTTCAAGTCCCTGATGTTAGGTACGCAGTATGTTCACGTCCCATGTCAGGGAATGTTTTGCTTGGTTACAAGTTTACCTAGTAGTACTGGTTGCTCGTCCTGGGTATGACTATAAACTGTATCCAACTGGAGAGACTGGAGGAGCTACTCAGTGTGGTGTAGCTCCTATAAAACACCAATGTTGCAACTTCCAATGCAAGGCAAGTATAGGGCACCTCAAAACCTTAGCCTCCACTGCTTTGTGGAGAAAGACTTAGGGACATCACCCTGACAGAAACATGCTCATGCATTCAGAAACTGTTCTTATTTGTTGCTGTCTGGTGAAAGCTACAATCATTGAGGCATTGAACATCTGGATTCAGTTTGGTCTTCAGATTCTATCTCAGTGGTCTAAAGGTGGGATGATGGGTCTTGGGCAGCCTCCACTTTTCCATATTCTTGCCTAGGAATATGGATCTTGATGACTAAAACTCTTATGTATACACCATGATCCAGAGAATCAACAGTGGCCTATTGGTTTTTAGGTTGGGTAGCAGCTAGTTCCTTGTCAAAAGGCATTCCTAATGGAACGGGAGACCTCCAGGTTAACTGTTCTTGATTGGTGTCTAAGGTTAGCTTTCTGTTAACATCTCCTATAATCAAAATCCAAGATGAAGCTTGATACAGACTGAGAGAGAGCTAATCTGACTGAAGTATTATAAGCAGCTCAGCTGAAGACTTTATAATTAAGGTTGACAACACTTCCTATGGTAAGCCCCCATTTTTACTTGTTTATAAATTTAGCAACCTTAAGCAAATGAGAGCAGAATCAGAGGTAGGGAGATCAGGATGGGTGGGGGCAAAGATAGACATAGATTAGGTGTTGGTCAGGAAAGTATATCAGCACTGGAGTCTTGCCTATCTACATTCCTATGCAGCAAATAACTAACTCCTAGTACCAAATGGTGATACCTTCTCTAACACCTCAATGTGATAGTGCTGCTGGTTACTTTGGTAATCCAAATGGGAGAGAGCTACATGAGTATATCTAAAGGTTCAGATAAATTAATGACTCATATAACTAACAATATACTGTAATGAAATGTTAAGAAATTTGGGGGTGATTTCATTTGATTTTTTTTTAAAGAAAATTACATTATAAAAATATAAAGAAACAACAATGCCTCCACACCCATCCCCAAGCTAAGAGAACATTAAAGATTAAAAATCAAACAGTCAAATGTAGGAAATGTCAGAAATAAGGGCTGGCACACTAATTTGGCTCCATGCTGGATATATGTTTTGTTATATTCTTAATTACGTGATCACATTATATATTTTTTATACCAGACCCTGTCTCATCGCGCAAGTTGTTTCTGCTGTATCAATCAATTTGGGTGACATACAAAGCTGCTTCTGTAGGATAATGTCATCTTAGCTGCAGAAATTGGAAGGTGTAAGGAGAATGAGGCAGATTTCAGGGAGAAAAAGGGTGACCTCATCATTAAAAAAAGAAAATGTATGCCATCTTGGAGAACTGGATTGTATTCATGTCTCTGCCACAGATGTGATGCTGGGTAAGTCACTTAAACCAAAATGCTCACAGCTGGCCCCTAATTGTGTTATAATCTTTTTATGAGTGCCCAACCTGAAAGCCAGATTTGAGAAATGGTTGGGTATTCATTATTGTAACTGAACCCAACTGGAGCTCTGTCTTAAACATATGATGAACTATAAAAAGTTCAGAATACTTTGGAAAATCAGTCTCAAGGGCCTGCCTCTCTCTGAAATGTATATCAGTGTCCCTGCACTGAAAAATGGAAGTGTGGTACTTTAAACTAAAGCTCGTTTGATAAGCTTTAGTTCAAAGTGCCCTGCTGCTATTTTTCAGCACAGGGATGCTGATACATATGATGCTCTGGGTGCTTTAACTAGCACAGCTCTCAGAGCTGTGCTAATTAAAGTCCCCCTCCCTCCCCGCACCTCCTGGGGCACATCTACAAGTGCCCTTTAATTCTAACCTACAGCCTGGAATCAGAGCCAAAACTGCTTTATGTCCTGTGTTGCTAAGCAAAGTAAATCCTATCTTCAACTCTTAGATATATTTGGGTTCAGTTTACAGTCCCCCAATTGCAACTTGCATACAATCATCTACAGATAGTGCATCTACACATTCATTAATGCACTGTAGTTACTGTGCATTAAGTTTAGTACTTGCATAACCAAGTACTAAATCAATGAGCAGTAGCACCGGCACATGTCTTTTTAATGATGCTAACTGAACAGTAGCCTAATACTACTGCACAGTAGCATATTAGCATGTGTTTTGCCTAGCATGCTACCGTGCAGTGTTATTAGGCTATTGCACAGCTGGCGTCTTGTGTAGACTCACCCAGAGAAGACCAAATCCTAATCCTGAGTAAATATAATTGATGCCAATTAAGCTGTTATAAATCACAGTAGCTTAATATCTGGCCTGTTGTTGTTTGCAGGTTCCTCATTATTGTTGAGCTGATCAAAGAAATTATGTCAAAACAGTTTGGAAAATGATGGAAAATTATTTTACAACAACATGGACATTATCATGATATGATGAATTTATTTCTTTGAAAAATATGACTCCACACAAAGCTAAAATATTAATAACTGAATTTCTGTCTAATCAAGCTTTCATATTTTTAGCATAACCCTCCCCTCAATCAAATTTTTTTTTTTTAAAAAGCTTCTTACTAAAAAGCACGGGGGGGAAGGGAAGATAATTCTCCCAACCCACTCTTCATGACACCTTGGTATGATGATTTTCTTTTCAGTTGTCGGTAGTTCAGTAAAGAGGCCTGGGCTGACCCTTTTCGCTGAGAGTGAATATCTCCTGAGTTCTGTGTTTATTATCAGTAAGCAAAAGTTTTCTGTATTGTGGCATAGTTTTTTATGTGAAGATCAAAGATTTCCATGTGTTCGGGAACCTCATCCACTTTTATTAGTAGTACAAGCTGTTAAAAGCTTTGCCATATTCTTCGATATAAAGGAAAAAGATTGTTTCACACAATACATTAAGTAGGTTATTATGTGGGTTTTTATTGATCATTTGTCTAACAAACTAATTTAACCATTTTTGTTGTAGTTATACAGCACAGAATCAAATGAAGTTTGTAAGGAACCTGCCAGACTTTTGTCTAAATAAAATATTGAAGAGTCAGCATGAATGATTGTTCCATGTAAGCACTTATGCCCAAATCCTATTTCACCTCTAAGGCTCTTAAATACCCTCTAAACACCTTAATATGATCCTATTCCACTGTGCCCAAGCCCCTGAAAACCCATTAAGAAAAAGGCAAGTGAATTTATTCTCTGAATTGTATGACTTAGTTTTAAAGCTAAGATGAAGGTAAATTACAAAAAATGGCAATTGATGGTTTTTCAGGCACTTGAACAATGTGGCATAGCTGCACTTAGGTGATTTAGAGGTGAAATAGGATTTGAGTCTTCTTGTTTCATTGAAGATGCTATATGTTTAATGCCAGCCAGTAGCTGTTCTTCAATAATAAAATAAATAAACTCACTAATATTACCAAGAAATGTTCTATTGTATTATAAAAGTAAGATTCACCAGATGGTACAAAGGATTTACAGGCAACCTCCCATCCAAGTGTGGCAGGCAAGTGAAAGGGAGAAAATCCTAGAGTTGTGGTGGAGGTTGTAGAATCAGCCTGCCACAAAGAGGTATGCTTGAGCTTCTTCTCGGCTGGTCCTCTTACACACATAAAATCCACTTGGGTGACTGTATCCCAAACAGAGCCTTTTTTTTTCCTTTTTTGGATGAAGAGTTATTTGTTGATATGCATATGCATTACACACTTTAATCACCTGAAAATAAATACTGAGCATGAATGCATTATCTTAAATTATAAGAATGAAATTAAGTTCCTCTACAAAATACTACCTTCTGCAAAATTAAAATAATGACTGTATCTGGTAAGAAACTATGTAGATTTATAAAGGATGAGGATAATAAAGGAGTGATTCCCTCTTCTCTATTACCAAAACCACTGCTTCCTGGTATTAATTAGTCTGAGCACTTCCTATGATAAGCGCTCTCATTATTTAGCTATTGGCTTGGAGTTGAATTCAGAGGTCCACAGGATTCAACCCCATGAGTTAAGAGGGTGCAGAATGACTGGGTGAGATAACACATTACAATTAGACTTTGGAAAGAAAACTTAAGACTTTAAACATCACACATTAGGGCTCATTAATAAGTGCTAAGTGCCCTCTAGGCATCCTAAAGTTATACCACTTTGAGTGAGTGCCCTCTAGGCACCCTAAAGTTACACCACTTTTGATCTCTGCTACCTAGCTCAAGTGAAGTTAACCTCTGTATGTTCACCGGAGAGGGGTGAGGGGAGGGGTGGGGGGCAGGAACCCTACCAATTTATAGTCCTCCAGTATCCAAGGAGGTACTGCTATCATCCTTGTCTCAAGCAAGAGAAGGTTGAGAGGCGACCTTGTGGCTGCCTATAAGTTCATCATGGGGGGACAGAAGGGAATTGGTGAGGCTTTACTCACCAAGGCACCCCTGGGGGTTACAAGAAATAATGGCCACAAGCTAGCAGAGAGCAGATTTAGATTGGACATTAGGAAGAACTTCTTCGCAGTTAGAGTGGCCAAAGTCTGGAATGGGCTCCCAAGGGAGGTGGTGCTCTCCCCTACCCTGGGGGTCTTCAAGAGGAGTTTAGATAGGCATCTAGCTGGGGTCATC
>NW_005841932.1:2385022-2385301 GCF_000455745.1 Alligator sinensis
GCCCTCTTTCCTGCCTATGCAGGGGGTCGGACTCGATGATCTATTGAGGTCCCTTCCAACCCTAACATCTATGAATCTATCTATGAATCTATGGCCCTGTACTGACAACTAGGGACAGCTGGCTAGCAGGCAAGTGGGGAAGGAATAGAAAGGATTGAAAGGGGTACTAAAGAGTGGAGGGCATAAAGAAGGGCAGGAGTGGAGGGTTAAAGAGGGATAGGACAACGAGAGGTGTGGAGCTGCTGCCCCTCTACCCTCAGATCAACCACCAGCCACCCC
>NW_005841932.1:2385419-2398158 GCF_000455745.1 Alligator sinensis
GGTGTTGGGGGCGGGGGGGGGGAGAGATGAGCTGCCAGTCAGCTTCTGGATCTGGTGCAGCACCTGGGTTTGGGTTAAGAGAGGCACCAAGGACTGCAGGAAGCCTGAAAGCAGGCAGGGAAGGGGACCTTTGTGCTACCATTGCCATCACTCTCAGGCTGATTGGGGGGCAGGGGGCTCATCAGGGGACAATCTGAAGGCTGACTGGGGGGGGCATCCAGGCAATTTTGATGGGGAAAGGGGAAATTCAAGCAGCATAGGAGATTGCCGCCTCCTCCTGACCCCTCGCCCCCCAAGCTATACTGTGACTAGATAAATGGTAAGCAGGCAGGCAAGGAGCTGATTTGCAGCCTGTAGCCAAACTCTCTGGTCCTCTAGTGGCAGGTCTGAGCAGAGCATGTTAAAAAGAGTATTAATCTTGAATTTGTGTCTGATCCCTAGCATGTATTAATCTTGACACTGACTAATATTCCTCAGTTAGTACCTGCTAACTCTAATGTGTAATCTCACCCACTATCTGCAATGCATTCTCAGAGAGAAAAGTGAAGGATTTACATCTCCTTCCTGCACAGGCTCATGGGGATGAAGTGACATATAATTCAGTTTGGAAAAGAATGCATTGCATCATCTTAAAAATCCACTATTCTATATTGTTCTTCTAAAGAAGCAAGAGCCAAAATTTTGAAGAAGTCTGCTGCACAATTTATTATAGCAAAATATTTTATGAGAAAGGTTCTCGGATAACTTGTGGGTGGCATTAGAAATCCTTAAGATATAGACATTTCCATATCTTTATCTTTGTGTGCTTTGGCATTTTTGCCAATTCGGGAGCTCTTGGCCATCAGAGACATTACCAGGGATCACTATGTGAAAGTGGGTCTCGTCGATCCAAGATGAAAGAGATTGATAGAAAGAAAGTTCCCTTGCTGTCCTATGCAGAGCTAACAGAAATGCTTCAAATGATGCTTATTAGTACAGATTTTTTTTCTCACAAATGTCTATTGTGGATTGTACTCAATAGAAATCAACACAAGAGAAGTTAACCTCTGGGTGTTCACCTGAGATAAAAAAGAACCCATCTGTGGTCCTCCAGTATCCCAATAGAGCCAAAAGAATGCACAGTAATAAAACTGGGATCTGAATTCTCACCTTTAATTAGCAGGGGTTTAGGTTGTAGCCGTGTTGGTCTAAGGATATAGGCAGACAAGGTTCCTTGGGTGAATTTTATATCTTTTATTAGACCAACCCAAATGGTTGAAGAATATTTATTAAGCAAGCTTTCGGGTTCAAAAGCCCTTCATCAGGCTAAGGAAGCTGCAGCAGTTGCTGCTTGCTCTTCCTGGATGGAATGAAAAGTAAACAAGCCAGGGGCTGGGCTGGGGAGTCAGTTGCCAGGCAGTTTGTAATGTATCAAAAATCCAATGTCTGTGTTTAGTCCCTGATCTCTAGTATCCAGCAGGTTGATGAAATGGAGCTCATAGGCTCGTCTCTGGGAAGTGTTGTGTAAATTTCCCTTGAGGATCAGGACTGAGAGATTGGAGAGAGAGTGGCCCTCCTGTGAGAAATGTGCCCCCACCGGTAGTTGGGTGTTTCTGTCTTTGATGGATTTCTGGTGTGCGTTCATTCTGGTGCGCAGTTGTTGTCTGGTCTCTCCTACATATCTTCCATCAGGGCATTTGGTGCATTGGATGAGGTATACTACATTCCTGGAGGAATGTAGTATACCTCATCCAATGCACCTCATCCAATGCATCCAATGCACCAAATGCCCTGGAAGATATGTAGGAGAGACCAGACAACAACTGCGCACCAGAATGAATGCACACCGGAAATCCATCAAAGACAGAAACACCCAACTACCGGTGGGGGCACATTTCTCACAGGAGGGCCACTCTCTCTCCAATCTCTCAGTCCTGATCCTCAAGGGAAATTTACACAACACATCCCAGAGACGAGCCTACGAGCTCCATTTCATCAACTTGCTGGATACTAGAGATCAGGGACTAAACATAGACATTGGATTTTTGATACATTATAATCTGCCTGGCAACTGACTCCCCAGCCCAGCCCCTGGCTTCTTTACTTTTCACTCCATCCAGGGAGAGCACACACCAACTGCGGAAACTTCCTTAGCCTGATGAAGGGTTTTTGAACCCGAAAGCTTGCTTAATAACTATTCTCCAACCATTTGGGTTGGTCTAATAAAAGATATCAAATTCACCCAAGGAACCTTGTCCACCTTTAATTATAACTTTGCACCCTTTTAGATAATTTTTCAGGCAATGTCTCTTGTCTCCTTTATTTTATGGACAGTACCAAAGGAAATAATGGAAAGCTTTCTGGTATGCTATTTTTTCTAACACAAGATTTTCCTCTACATTATTGATTTAAATATGTATATATATTTTAAAGCTCATCTTATTTTCTGAAATATTTTATGCTTACATTTCATTTCATTCCTGTATCACTGTACATGATTTTCTGCTTATTTTGCTGATAATCTATGTACCATCAAACCTAGTTATGTTGTGCCTTTCTACCCAGATGTGTGGATATCCTCTTTATAGTTTTCTTTGCAAGATCTATGTCATTTGCATTTTAATTTGATATTTTTAATCTAAATAAACTTTTAAATAAATCAAACTTTCACTTTTATTGAAGAGACACTTCAATCATTTTTACAGTTCTAAAGAAATAGGCATCCAGAATGCATCAGATTGAAGAAGACTTATGCACTTGAGCTTATACCAAGCACTCTGCATTAACAGGGGCTACCAGGTTTTAATATTATCCTTGATGTATGGAGAAAAAATAAATGTGACAAAGTCAAGATGGGATAAACTAATGTAAAATCAGTGAGATCAAAAATGATATCTTTAACAATATTTACAAGTTAAGAAGCTACTACCCAAACAACTGATAAAACAATTGACAGGTAAACTGTGTAACACGTTTGCTAAATATTACAGATGTATTCTATAATTGCCCAGCCAAATAATGCATAATTTCAATGAACTATTATATAAAATACAAGTGCTCAGGAATGGATATGCCAGTCATAGATTATAATGACCGTTCCAGATCTCATGAGATCACTATCTAGAGATATTCTGCAGGGGCCAGGTACAGATGTTACACATAAACTGGTATAAATGACTGGAAACCATTCTAAGCCCATAACCGTACAGAAGTTTGGGGCATATAAAAGATGCAGACAGAAGTGCAGCTAGCTCCCCACTGTAAGAATGCTTTGTAGGAAGCATTCTGAGTTACAACAATCCCTTGGAACAAACAGAAGTTCACTGTTGGTTCCAGGCGGGGAGGGAATCTAGTGGCTGCCCTGCCACTTGCCCAGTCATCTCTGAGTTTATCCATGCAGGGCAAGGCAGCAGCTTGGGGGTGAGTGATCCCCCTGTAGCAACTGCTGCCCTGCGAGGCATTGGCTCTGGCCCCTGTCCCATGCATCCTTCCCAGGGCCAGTAGGGATCCCCTGAGAGGCAGGTGGGGAATGCCTTGACTCAAGCTGCAGCTGGGGTGGGGGTCCCCAGGGAACAGTGCAATGAGCTCACAGCTTCTGCCCTGCAGGGACTGTCCCTGGCATGGCTGCAGAGCACATCACTAGGCAAGTGGTGGGGAAAAGCAAGCAGGGCAGGGCCAGCTGCCTGTGCAGTACCACAAGGTAGGTGGCAGCAGAGCACTGTCTACCCAGAGTGGCTCAGTGTCCTTGTAGCTGGGTCCCATTGCTTTGCTCCTGTCCCACTACCATATATGAAGGTCTGTGTCAGTGACAGCCCTGGCCCTGCATGCCCACAGCCCAATTCACTTCCCAGCCATGCCTGCCCCTGTCCTGGTGTCTTTGTCAGCCCAAGAGCTGCCCAGTGTTGGGCTCTGCCTGGCATGTCCTGGGGTCATATGAGTGGCTGCATTTGTGTTGGGACACTCCTAATGCCCTGCCCTCAGCAGCATGTGGTGGATCTGCCTGCCAGGCTGGGCCAGGTCAGAGGGGGTGGCACTTTTGGGTCACTGGTGTCTAGGGTGCAGTCCCTATCCTGTCCCACCCCTGTTCTGCTCCCACACTCCCCCCACCTTACTGACAGCCACCCCAGACCCAAGCTGTGGGAAGCTATGTAGTGGCCATGCCCCGCAATTGCCTGGACTGGCTGGCCAGTCCCCAGCCCTGCCCCCTGTCTGGCTCTCAAAAGCAGAGAGGGAGGAAGTTTGGGGGGTGGGGAAGCAGAGGCTTCCTGGTGGGAAGCATGTGGGAGCACCCCCAACCTGCTGACCTTGGCCACTCCAGGCAGTGTGCAGCACTCCCCCCATGACACCCCACCTCCAAGAGTGAACATCTGTTCTGTTTGCTCCCAACCTAGCACTGGGCTCTTAGACTAAAGTACCAAAGTTAGACTGCTTCTGCCTCGGGCTTTTTGAACGTCTGTGCTTAACCTCGGTTGCATGTACTTCATGAAAAGTAACCAGATAGCTTTGGACAAATACATTTGTCTCTGCATGTTAGGGTTGTATTTGTCAGTTCTGTTAGGCACTGCAGAACTGTAATGCGTGTAACTTTATTTTCTTATGTCCATGTCAGGAAGAAAAAAAAAAAAATAACCCATTCACTTCAGATAAAACAAAGTTTCACATTGGATTTAAATATTATTGCTTTTGTTTGAATTGGAGGTAGAGACTCAGTCACATCACCATCTCTAATAACTTATGTGAAGCCACACTCAGTTTAGACAGTTGTAGGTAATTATCACTGTTCTGGTATCGTGAGTCCAGTTTACCAAATATTGACACAGTAGCTTAAAAGCAGTTACTTTCTCATATTTCTCATGCCCTGTTCAAAGAACGCAGCCGATAGACTTATGGCTCTCTAGCCATGCTTTACTCTTCTCACCAGAGGCAGCATTCATGAAGAGTGGGCTCAGCTGCTAAATCTGCTGGCTGTACTTTTCCAATTTAAAAAAAAAGACATTTTGCAAGTAAATGTTGTTGTTTAGGGGTTTTTTTTCTTGTTCTTTTCTTTTACAGCTCTAGTGGCAAAACAATTAGGAACAGGACGTTCAAGTTCAGCCCTCATTGAGAAGAAGTGCCTTTGAGTGTTCCAGAGAAAATTGGGCTTGATTTGATAGTTAAGAGAGTTTGAAAATTATAGTGAAAATTGGGGTTGATTTGATAGTTAAGAGAGTTTGAGAATTACACCTCCCAACGTGCAGTTTTTTGAGCCCTTTTACCTAACATTTCAAGAGAAGAAAATACGTGTTGTGTATGATGTATGTCTAATTAAGCTGCACCGAGAATGTCTGTATTTCCTTGTCCACCTTAAATGAGACACAGGGCATCATTAGCTCCTTCTGAAATCATATCTGAAATGCCACTACATCTTCCTTACTATTCAGCAAGTAGTCACCTTTTGTATTTTTTTTTGACAGGGATGCAAGATTAGGGCAAACGTCCCCTTCCCAATTGGTGTTCTGTGCATATAAGCAAAGCAAAAATTTTGAATCGAGATCCACCCAATAAAGGTGCAAAGAAAAGTTTGCCCTTAGAGAGATGCTGAGCCATTCAAAATCAACTATCACATTTATAGTAATTCAACAAAATTATGTGTGTCTTGATATATTACTTTACTTGCACTGTATGATTAAAAAGCACTAATGTATTTTCAGCATAAAGACAATCCTGCCCGTGCTATGCACTATTTTAATGAGCACCTTTGTGGTTATAGGAAAGGCACATTCTGGCCTGTATTCTCATTTTGACTCTCACATATATAGCTCTCATTACTGCTAGTATGTTAATACGTTGAAAAGAGGCTACAACCTTTCAGCTCTAAAATGAGATATTTATATTTTTCCCTTAATGAAGTGAATAGTGAAAGTTGATACATTGCTAACATAAATGGGAAACTGATAGTGTGTTTTTATGCACCAAATGAGCATAGCATGGGAATAAAAAATGTATGTTTCTCTATTGATATTGACCAACTATAAAAATTAGAGCATAACTGAATTATGTTAATACTAGGGATAAAGTAGTATGTTTTGAAAGAAAAAGGGAGAAAAATATTTTAATAATATCTTAAATGAGCTTCTCCTATTTATTTCCACCTGGCCAACCAATTATCTTCTCTGTGTTTTCAAAACAACCACCAATTTCTCTTTTTAATAATTAGTTTTGATCTGCAAACCATTGCCCACTAAAAAATGTTACAATGTTGACCATAGGTGCTGATTTTGGTTTAAGCCAGTGCATGCCTGCAAACAAAAACAAAAGAGGGGACGTGGTAGCAGCTTACTGATACAGCAGGGGACTACATCAAGAGCTCAGTGAACAACTGTTCACCAGGGCACTCATAGGAAAGACTAGGAGCAATGGATACAAACTCTTACAAGACTGCTTCAGGCTCAACTCTAGGAAAAACTCCTTCATAGTCAGGGTGTTCAGATTGTGGAATAAACTCCCTCCAGAGGTGGTGCAGTCACCTACCCTGGAGGTCTTCAGGAGGAGACTGGAGTAAACTTGCTGGGGTCCCTGACCCCCCCAGTTATCTTTTCTGCCTAGAGCAGGACAGCCTGATCTGATGATCTTGCGAGCTCCCTTCCAGACCCTAACAATCTATGACTCTATGAAACAAATGGAAAAAAAAAATCCTGGCACTTTAATTTAAATTTGGCATGTTCCCGCACCAAGCCCTGCACATGCCCAGAAGAGGCAGCACGTTACTTGAATCCGGGTCTGCAGCTTGTATAAAGAGCAGGTGCTTTAGTGGGGCTTTTTGGCACTTTTAGCTGACTGAATCAGATTTACCTAAAAGCACCAAAAAGCCCTGCTGAAGTGACCAATCTTTACAGATGCTGCAGAGCTGGGTTGAAATAACACACTATTTCTTTTGGTAAAGTGCGGGTTTGGTTTGGTTTTGTTTTGTTTTTTTAATGTCTGCCAAAACAGTTGTGGCTCATGGGTGCTGAGCACCCACTAATATTTTTCAATGGGTGCTTGGGTCCTGGAGCACCCACAAAGTCTGCGCCTATGATGCTGACTCAGTTTAAGGAAGCCAGTGCAGAACTTCTGGCTGGATGTGAACAGATGACCTACAAGAGAAGTTTCAATACCTATCCAATTCCTTGAACCACACAGTCCAAGATCTTTTATGGGGAAAGATATTTTTCTATAACTACAGTATAAATATATACTTGTTTTTTCCATCAATATATTACATATATTGTTCTTATTAAATTTGCATGTTTTTATAATACTCTGTTATTTATTTCTCAACATCTGTTTTGAAAGTTGGAATAAACAAGCATTATGTTGTTTTACTAAATACTTGAATACACCTACAAAACCAGCCCCCAAAGAAGTCATTTCATTCTTAACGAGTTCTGAAGTGTAAAGGAAAATGCAATAATAGTATTTGTATATGACTAATGCATGCCTAACAGATTATGCTATTACAAGCTATTGTAATTTTAAAATACATTGAATAACTAGTACTGAAAAATCAGCAATGAAAGCTCAATCAATTAATAATGAATTCCCTTCATCTGATTAACACTTCAAGACATTTTCCCCATTTACACATATATGTAACTCTTGCTTGTATTGCTGATTGGGAAATAAGGTATAGGAAAATTAAGTGACTTGCTAAAAAACATATGATGGATTGGGGAGTAAAATCCAAGTACGATGATTCTCTTTCCTATGTCCTACTCATTACAACAAATTGTGTTCTCACACAGCACAAGTGGACCATTAATTGTGCCTTTAAAAATTTTTATTTCCAACTCATGAGAGGAATCCATTAACTTATCGTACAAAATGGACGGTAAAAAACGCAATGGGTTGGCCAGCCCTGAAGGAAGTTATGGTTTTTAAAGTATCTATAAACTTGAAAAGCATGCAACAAGTTGTGGTGCTTGCTTTTTTATTATAGAATTGCATTAACAGACTTGCTTTTACCTCAAAATGTTCTGACAAGACTGCATTAAGTATATTGAAATCCATAACTGCTCATTATGTAATTTCAAAATGTTCAACATCCTTAACAAAAGAAAAGCATAGTACTCGCATGTACAGGGTTAAACAGAATGACATTTACATTCCCCTACGATCAGATATAATTTGAATGTCTTGTGGAGTCATTACAAAAAATTCTAAAATTACCTGTCTGCATCCAAAAAATTGCCATTAAAATAGGAGTCTCATTGATTAGTAGTTTTCATTGGGTGCCATTGAATAAACCAAATTTGCATCTTATAGACCAAAACATTTTGGAATAAACTATTCTAAAAAACATTTGTACATTTTTCCAAAAGCAAAACTCTCTCCCATATTCAGCACATCACGTCCTTTTAGCTTCAAACGTTGAAATAATGTTTCCTGAGGATATAGATCATGCACAGTGAGCAACACTTATGAAAATGTCAAAGAAACTCAAAAATTGGGACTTGAACTAAAAATCTAGTTAGGTTGTTATCAATACAGTTACTGGCATAACCTTATACAAATTTAATGCTTCAGGGGATGCAAAGCTAGTTTAGATAAATAATACCACTACTAACTTCTCAAATTAAAGATTTTAACACTAGCCCTTTATGTGTTTCTTTAAAAACTCTATGATTGTCTTCAAACACTAAGTGAAGTCATTTAAAGACACCTGTTTATGAAGCAATTGCCAAACACTAGTATAGCTAATGAAATGTTTCAATGTATTTTAACTTCAGTGATTGAAATCGAGAGTGTTCTTTATTAGGGGATTCTCTGTCTGCAAGTCACTGCTCACCAAGCTCCTGCTACAGCTATTTTTAGAGGCATGAAAGCAGAATTTTCATAATGAGCAAAATGTGTTTTGTGTGAAGGAACAGGACCCATAAGATTCCCTATAATTTCACTGCAGCCCATATGAAAGATAGACCATATCATGCAAGATTTAGCCACTTCAAAGCAATAATTTCAATGCATCAAGAATGCAAAGTGTCTTCAGATAGTGCAGTCCACATATAATTCCTTGAAGGGCTGTCGCAACAAATCATCATGATAAGGTTAGGAGAATTAACATTTTGCAATTTACAATAAATTATTGCTTCATGTTTGGCATGGTTTAAAAGACATATTGTTCCTCATGTAAACCATTCTCTTCAGTCATGGAGACGGTCCAAATGTATTAAGAAATGGTGGGGTATATTCAAACTGCCACGGATGCACCCTTGCTAGTAAAGCCATTATCATGCTTGTTTCAGGTCTAGATTAAGGAAAGCACAAAGAAAATATCCACATTGATTCCTTTTGCCCCAGCCTTTTAGTCTAACTTTTTCTTTATCCCTCCACACTTTTTGCTCCTTATCTTCATGAATTCCAGTAAGAAGTAAGAAGCTGCAGTCCCTCTTGGTACTCCCTCCATGCTCAGCAGCACCTCTGCTCTCCTCCCCTCCCATTCTGCCTCCTCTCTCTCACAGCTCTGCCCCTGGCTGACCCAGAGGCAGGGGGTGCTCTGGAGTTAACACCTTCCCCACTTCAGCCAGGCTGCACAGGGAGTTGGGTTCAGTTAGAGGCAGAGGCAGTGGCGGTGACATCAGTTGCGTTCTCCTTCCCTAACCCTTGGGTGTTTCCTACCAGCTTGGGAGCAGCCACAGGAAGGGGGAACCCACCTGCTGCCACCACTGTCCCTAACCAAGCCAAGCCTGACTCCCCATGCAGCTGCTCCCCACAGCACTGGCTGGAAAAGGGCAGAAACAGACAGGACAGTAGTGCCGGCAAGTGGGTCTTCCCTTCTGTGCATAAGTAGAGAGGGGAGTATGCTGCTTAGCAAGGAGGGAAATGACGGGGTGTTGAGAGAAGGGGGTAGATTCTTACCTGAATCGGGGCCTTAAAGTGCTCAGCTGCTGGTCCCACCATGTGCTATGTCCACCTTGGTGTTGCCGGGGATGGGGGATAGGGGACAGGGGTACAGCCACCTCTGCCATGCTGACTGCTGGTCCCACACCTTCCTTTTTGAAATCCTGGATCTGCCTATGTATATGCTTTATTTTTTCCTTAGAGCTTCCTTCTCTAGTATTCTTACTTCAATTGAATTTCTGTAAATAGATACATAAGAAGAATCTTAGGACTTAAACGATAGTGATTTACTTCTGCAATCTCCACAACACAGTCCTGTACATTTCTGTTCCACAGTAGAACTATTTCATAGTTAGGAGGCTCCACATGAGTGATGGCATTGACTATTTCATGTGTCTCCAAATCAGTGTATGTCAGCATTATCTCATATACATTCAGTTCAGTAGATAGAAATGATATCAACTAGCCTGCCAGCTAGCCTTGCTCTGAAACACACACATGCTTCAGCCAGCCTCCACCTCAGCAGCCCAGGTCTACTCCAATGGGGCTCCACGTGCTGTAGAGTGGCTGGCTGGGGCACGAGGGTGCTTCAGCACAAGGGGTGCCTGCTGGCTAGTCCCTCACTGAAGCACCCAGTGCCCCAGCCAGTCAGGGCAGTGTCTACACATGTGTCTCTGCGCATTCAAAAACTCCACAGCAGGTTAGGACTTGCATTTACAAGTCTAAACTGCTGCAGAGTTTATTAGTTTGGTGCACCCTAATAGGGGAACATGTGTAGACTCCGAGAAGTTTGCTGCTCAGTTAGTCAACGGCGCAGTAAACCTCTCACATAGACATGCCCACTGTTCTACCTCTGGCAAATTTGTATGTCCAGTCTAACCAGTGATTTAATTCTCTATCTCTGTTTTTGTAAACGCGTCTCATTTTTATGACAGTTTTATGCATACATACCTACCCGTGTGTGTGTGTGTGTGTGTGTGTGTATTTAATTTTGGCATACCATGTTTCTCTTCTTAGCAATTGTATATCTAATGTGAATTTTCTTATCACTTATTTCATAGTTAGTGATATTAAATGAGGAATATATCTTTATTTGAAACTTTATTTTCCAAGCATGCTGAATATGAAGACAAGAAGACAGGTGATATTAAGCTGCACTTCTTATGTGCTATCTGTAGCATTTGAAATCATAACTTATGTAGCTCCCACATGCTGTATTAAAACATTTCAGGCAATTTTTTTTTGTATGACAAAAACTGCACAGGAGTCATATTTCACACTGGACAGAGCTGAGCCAGGATCAAGATGTGTTGTCAATGGCACTGAAGTTTCCAGGGCAGTAGAAGATAGGGCATCCTATAACTATGTGGTTTGCAGGCTGTGAGAGGGCACCACATTCCCAAGTGGCACATGGTGTCAGGTCCATTTGATGCATGTTATAGTGGAAGCGGCCATATCCAGTTTGGAATTTCAGGCAATGTCAGCATTTCTTCACAATGAAGTAGAAAGCAGATTACAGGCTGGTGTTTTGATTGCGTCTTATGACACCCGTGATGCCATATAACACTCATGAAGGGTCTAAGCCATTTCCATTTTTTGGTGTAAGCTATTTCCACTCAGCTGTATCCTCTCACTGATGGTATTCTGAAATAGTGCAAAAGAGGATAATTTCTAATACATTTTAGTATTTTATCACATTACACTTGCTTTATTTATTAAATAAACTATATTAAAATATTTGTCACTGATTTTTATGAAATCCATATGTATATTATATGATAGATTCATAATTAATTCTTCAGATCCAAAGTCTTAGAGTGTTATAAATTCATATGACTCACCTGATTCCTGAAGTTTTCATCTGAATATCTGAGCAAACTGCAAATATGGAAAATTAGTTATTTCCATGTTAATTCTCTATTTTAAAGAGCCATGTAAGTAATTTATTACAGGAGGCACATAAAATTATTTTGTGCTGCTGCTATATTTCTTTCAGTCAGGAATCTGCTAGTAACAACTGTATTTTTATTCACTATTACTTAGTTCTAAAAGCACTTAAAGCATCTGTTGATATTGTAGGGGCTGTCAAACATTAATATATCCCACAAAAGAAACTATATTGATAATATTACAGCTATTCAGAAAAGCACTCCTAAAAATAGCTGGAAAATGTAGATGAAAAGAATCTGGAAAAGAAACAAAAAGAAATGAAAAGAAACCCCAGTTTTTCTTCTTGTCCTAGTCAGAAAAGTAGTAAAAATGAATGAAATAGAATGAAAGCACAACTTTATGCTTTCACAAGTTGTCTTTAATTTTCCAACCCAATTTACTCAAATTTGCAGGCTTCACTTTTACATATGGATTATTCTAGGACAGTCTCTGATAACATTTTTATTCCTCCCCATAGTCTATATATTCCACTTTATTTCACAACCTTAGGTACTCAAGTGTAACCTCTCTTACAACTGTGTACTTCTATGTATAAAGCAATTAAACCCCATCCAGGAAGGACATTTATACACAAGATACACAAGCCATGAGACAGGAGTTCCTTCAGACCTCACTGAGCAGGACCTTATAAAATTTACTTTACAAGGCTATAGCAAAAGATTATGTGATTTGATATTATGGAGCATCATTACAGAAGACTATTTGGTTTGGTGACTATGGGCGTTTTTACACAGTAATTTTGAGAGGCTCCTGGAGGTCCTAATCCCCGTCTGCATATTAACACTTGAAACTGGTTTTAAGAGCTCATTAGATACCTCAATGTTATGCCACCCAAGGGCAAGATTATCTCTGATCTGTGTTACCCAGCTGGTGTTGCACTAAGGTGTGGTAACAGTAGGCTAGACCTTGGTGTAAACACACCACCCACCTACCCCCCCCCCCCCACCTGGCC
>NW_005841932.1:2398310-2422522 GCF_000455745.1 Alligator sinensis
AGAACAGCAGCCTGACTGCAGCAGTGACTGGGCAGGCAGGTTAACCCTTCCCTGCCTGTTCCCTGGGACAGACAACACAGGCAGCCACAACCAAGTCATGCCCTGGCGGTGAGGGAGGCAGGAGGGGAGCCCTGGGGGTGGAGATGGGAGGGCTAGAATGTGGGAGGTTCTTAATCTTTCAGTCCTCCAGGCCCCTGCTGGTCTGAAGTGCGACTGCTCTAAGCTCAAGCTAGCACTAACAAGTGGTAACATTTGTGCAGCTCACAGCACAAGCTATTGCAAAGCCCTCTTTGTAACCACATTTCTATAGGAAATAGTCCAATTACAGCTTTAAGGGCAAAATCCTATTTCACTTTCTGTACACAAAAGGCATTTGCCAAGCTACCTAATATTAATAGTGTGTGCCCCACAATTAATTAATATGCCAAGAATACCAATTCTTGGCATATACATGGTCCTATTCCACATGCAGTGAGTACACATCTATGTTCATATGGCCACTGAGCATGCCCAGTAAGATGGGCTTTAACTGGGCAGGGATTTGGCATCATATGCACATGCCTCAGCATAAGTCCCAAAGTTATGGTCCAGCAAAAGACAGGAGGAAAAAGGCCCTGTTCCCCATGTTTTAGACTAATAATTAACAGCTATGACACTCACCCCTCCTTACCCAGAAGGCATTTGAACACATATCTCTCTGACTTCCCAAAATAGTGTAGCCACCAAGGGCACAGATTGGGTTTTAACCAGCCTCTCTCTTAAAGCTGAGCCAGTGCACTTTTCATTTAATTAGATACAGAGCAGTGTGGAAGCCTCTGCCCCATTAACAGTAAGGATCTAGGCCACAGCTGGACAACTTCTAAGTGGCCAGGGGACACACACCCCTCAGCAAACACTACCAGGGACAATAGGCGCTGGAGGTTGCATGCTCTCCTGTTGCATCCCATGCTCCTCTGCTGATGCAGTGCAAGCTCAGCCATTTCTACTGCTATACTCCATGCCCCACTGTACTGTCTGTCCAGGTGCCCCGACTCACCCTTAGCTTCCCAACCATGAGCTCCAGCACTACACTGTAACATGCAGGCACCCTAGCCTGCAGTCTCCCCCAGCACTGACAGCTGCAATGCACTGTACCACCTTAGCCCCTAGGACAGGTGCAAGAAGGGAAAGTTAGAGGGTGGGGGTGCCTGGAGTCCCTGGATGCTGCTGCGACCAGAGCAATAAGGGGAGAAGCAGACAGATGGGAGCCTGGATGCTGCAGTTTAACCCCTCTGTAACAGGTTGCCCTCCCTGGCTCTATCTTTCTGGTTATCTGCACCTTACATGGGGCGCCCTTGGGGCCTGCTTTGTAATTCTTCAGTCCCGTCCTAATCTTTCCTGCCACATATTGATAGAGTATTATTTTTTTCAAGCGGGAGACTGCCTATTATTTTGGGTATGTCTGGGTCTCTCCTATTATGGCTTGCCCCTGTTTTCTCTGGCTAGGCTTCCCCATCCGAACCCATTAAACAGGGCTTGACTCTGAGGCTCTAGCTTTTTATTTTTTTTCTCCCAGTGCCTTGAGGCTTGTGGCTCCCTTTCCTACTTCCTGATAAAGTCTGGTACTCTCTGGCCCAGAGGCACAGGAGCCATGTTCACACCCAAGGTGCCATGGGTCCAAAACCTGGGTATATCCCTAAACCTGCCTGGGTCAGTTCAAATGAGAAAGGACAAAATGTAACTGCACTCTGGTGCACCTGGCCTTTTTAAGGTACTCTTTCAAGTACTGGGGTCTTTGCCCCCAAAAGCCACACCCTCACTGGCACTGGGGTATCCACTCCATAGAGGGTCCCCAAAATGAGGCCTCCTCCATCCCCTAATAGCCTCTCCCAAACCTCTGGTTCTCAATAACCAAAAGAAATATGGACAGTCCCATCCAGGTGCAATAACTGCTCCCAATAAAATAATAAAAAAAATGTGATCATGTCTTACATTTACACCAGGTTCATGTTTCGGATCCCATCTGTTGGCTTCCAGGGCATCTGCTGTCTCTCAGGGTTTCCACAGTCCCCTCTTCCAACTTTTGGACCGCTTGCCAAGCCTCTCCCTGGAGCTTTGGGATGCACTCCCTCCTTCAGCTGCCTGCCTCTTTACTGCTGTTCTGCCCTGGGTTCTTATAGTCCTGCCCCTTCCAGTCAGCCGACTAGTTGGCCCGGCCCAGCTGTTAACCTCTTTTGCACCAGTTCTCCAGGCCCAGAAGGTTTGGGCCTTAAAGGGGTGGGCCTGCTTTCTAGTGACAGGGCTAGGGTTCCCTGTTACACCCTCACAGGCTGCATGTGTCCCAGGGGCCACTCATTGAACAGCTATGATCTAGGCTACTACCCAGCCTTCTTCCTGGGTAGGGATGGGAAAGCACAATTGGTAGGGAGTGCTGTAAGATATATCTTGACTAGTAGTAACAACTCATTTAAGCCCCAGTTCAAGCATTTAAGCACACAAGGAGATGCATTATAAAAAAAATCAAAATGCACAGAGCTGTACAATTCATTAACAAAACTGCTAGAGCGATGATTTTAAAAAAATGCATTGCATATTTAGTTTGCTATAATTCTGAAGTAGTGCATGGATAAGGACGTGAAATCATAATTCAATTTTTTTGATGACTATACGCTTTAACGGGCAAGTTTATCCTGCTCTGCTCTGAAGACCTCTTAAGGAATTTGGTGGAAGATGCCTAGATAGGCATCCTCCAAATATTCTGCTGAAACCTAGACATGTACACTATTAATATTTTTTTAAGCAGCCCAACAAACAATTTAAACAGTCAAATCAAACTGATCATCAAGAACACTGAAAACTCTTTGTCCAAACTATTCACCCAATATCTATTAACACTAACATGCTTGTGAACATTAACGTGCTTTCCAGGCCACTTTGAAAAAGTTTGATATCTAAAGAAGAGATTACATTTAGAGAATATTCCAAGTCCCGTCCTTGAATATTTTGAACCTCTCCAGAAATTTATGAGCCTGCTACTTTTCCATGAATTTCAATAGAAGTTTGGGTTTATCATCATCTTCAACTACGCTGAAGGTTAAGAACCCATTGTTTCTAAACATTCTCAACTAGCTATAGGGTTGGACCCCCTTCATGGAGCATACCACTAGCCTGGGGATAGTGCTGCCACCACCCAGGGTCTGGCCTGATCCTGCCTCTGTGCCCCCTGGGAAACACAGGCCTAGTCATGCTTGAGAGTACTTGAACCACTTCAAGAACTTGGGGTGCTTCCCTCAGTCTGAAGCACAAATAGTGGTCTCCCTTAGTCAGCCAAAGCAAGGGGACCCCAAGGCATAATCTAGACCCACTCCCAATAAGTCTCCCATGCTAGGTACAAAGGAGAACTTTATTGGTTCCAAGGAGTATGTTTGGAATAGGGTACAGAGTAGAGCGATATCAGAGAAATCCCATACATGAAACTGGCATGGCTGGGTAGCCTTTGATCATGCTTCTGAGTTACTGCAAGCTATATATCTAGTTAGATCTCAGGTAACTTACTCACAAGTATCATCCAGAGGCAGGTGGAGATTCCCCCTGGAGGCAGGCAGTTCATTGATCATAAGTTTCAAGAAAGAGAGCAAATTTCAGATGTTCCAGCTCTTCTCTCTGAGTTTGCATCCTGGCTACTCCCCCTCCTCCTGGGCAGTCCTTAACTTATATAGCCCTTATGACCTCATTTACCTGGTCCAATGGAAACCAGCCAACCAATTTGAAATGTATCACTGGTTGCTGGGCAGACTGGCAGGGTCTCTAGAACACTAGGGTGCCCAAGCCCCTCACCCAGGTATGTGATGCCAGTCACATAGGCAGAGAGAGCAGGTTTTCCCCCTCCCTCAGGAATGTATCCAACTCAGGGTACCTAAAGAGATAGGATGTCTGCCATCTGCAGGGCCCATGTTAACCAAATTGTCACAGAGCAGAGTCTTTGGGGAGAGACAGAGGTGGCCTTCTGCCACATAGTACACACAAGGATCATGCAGTCCTTTCCTTTTCCCTTCTCAGTGCCACCCACATCCACCCAACATGGTCAACAACAATACTCAATGGTACAGAGGTTTTTTTTTTTTCTTTTGTCCTTTAATTACTGGTGAATTTCAACCCAAGTGAATTAAACTATTTTTTATAACAGTGTTGAGCATTGTCACTCTTTAACCTTCATTTTCCTTTAAAAAAAGAAGAAAAGAGTAGCTCACAAACAAACTTCAATGAAACTCTGTTTTAAACTATTTAATTGTGATTTTCTATGGTCATTGTGTTTTTAAAATTTGCCATTAGCAAAGACTTAAAAAAATGTCTTCAACAGAATCCTGTTCTTTCTTAATCAGTGAAAGATATAGCCAAAGGAGAGGGAAGCAACTGAAAGACAGCAATTAAAATGCTTCATTTGACACAAAACATCCACCTACAATGTAGACCACAAGGGTCTGATTCTTTCCCAGGTCCTGAAGCGAGGTTACTGTAGTTTTAACAATGAGAGGACCTTGAGATAGTCCTATCAAAAAGCCAAGGAGACCTCCTAAGGTACTGTCATGTACCTGAAATAATTTATTCTCCAAAGCAAAGATTTGATTTAAAAGTCCCTTGATAGTATTAGGCACTGCAAGGATTTTTTTTTTCTGGTTTGTTATAGAGAAAGCTTAAGAGTGTCTTGATGAAATTTCATCTTTCCAGTTTATTAAAATGTAACTATGAAGAAATTTAACATCAAAATGACTGGCTCAAAAGGATCACACAATGTGGAGTTACAATATGAAAGATAGGTTTATTTGCCTTTAAGTAATGGGTTTTTCTTCAAGTGAATTTAGCCTGTAGAACATTTTTTTCATCTACGTACTTCCTGTAAAAAATGTACTTAGCCAGAACATCAAAACGTGTTTCTTTTTCACCCCCTCAGCTCCTAATAATTAAATGTCTTTATTCAAATATATTGCTATGCATATCAATCCTTCTTAACATCCTCCACTCCATCTCTGTTGTGGTAACCATTTAATGACTATGCAACAAGGAAATAACAACAAAAGAAAAAAACAACAAAAGAAAAAAGGATTGAGATTTCTTTTCATATCAATTTATCACTAGCTCCGAAGAGCAGGTGTCTGGCAAGCATCCTTGATTTTGCAGAGCATCACTGATTTTCACATTTGCAGTGTACAAAGGAAAATATTTCATTATTCCACATAGCTTTAAAAAAAGTCCTTTTCCCAAGACAGAAGACTTTCTATTTTTTTCTCTTAACAGCTATGAATCAACAGAATAAGGAGTATGCCTGGTGTTGACTATGTTTGGTAAACATCTATTTTCTATTTATGTTAAGTAATATGAATTGATATGAACTACAGTAAACAACCTTGCTTAATGCTAAGCATGTGGTGGTATTCCAAGTTAGGGGTGGCTACAGCTCCAAAGGAGAGTTTGTATTATAACCAGGACCAGTCAGGATTAGCCATTTTGCCATTTACAGCCAGCTGGATCTTGAAAAGCTTTGAGCAGCTGAATTAGTTCAAGTACACTCTAACTCATGCACACACATAAGAATGCTGTTTTAATTTCACCCTCTCCCAATTATTCACCGATTGTATAGGTTTAATTACAGAAAAAAAAGATGTCACTCATAATTATAAAACTTCCTGTGCTGGACATTTCCCAGGGTACTCTGTCTTGGCCTTATACACTGACCTATTTGCTGTTCAGCTTCACTAGTATGAGTGAACTACACCACTGCCTCTCCCCTTCCTTCTCCAGCACAGTTGAGAATAAGCTCTCCCCTCCCGAGAGTGGGATCTTGCTGGAAACCAAAATGTCCCAGGCTCCTGATGCACACGGATCTGGATTTTCCATCCATCACGGGAAAATGCAGTAAAACTAGGAATTTCTCCTTTAAAGGAAAAAAAACCCTGTGGTAAACAGGACTCACTTGTTCAAAAGTATGCCTTCTACTTTGTCTCTCCTGCTGGAGCGTTCTCTGCCTTTGAGTCACTCTAACTTCTCCTTGTGCGTTCTGAGATGTGTGTGGTAGCCGTGTTGGTCTGAGACAAAAAGAAATGCAAAAATCTAGAACTCTTGGTTTCAAAATGATACCTTTTATTAGACCAACTAAGAAATTGCTTTTGGGCCCAAAAGCTTGCAGAAAAAGATTTTTTTGTTCTTGCAATTTCACAGTTGGTATAATAAAAGGTATCCTTTTGGAATCAAGAATTCTAGATTTTTGCATTTCTCCTTGTGTGTTTGACAACTTTTTTTTTTCCTTTCCTTCTTTTTCTTTTATGAATTTCCTAACAAGTCCCCAACAGGGTGGACAGCTGGAGACCCTCTGGGTTAAAATCCGTGGGGAACACGGCACAGGGGACACAATGGTGGGAGTCTATTACAGACCTCCCACCCAAAGTCCTGAGCTTGACCAGGAGTTTGCCCAAGAACTGGCTGAGGCAGCTTGCTCCAGGACCATGGTTGTCATGGGTGACTTCAATTACCCGGACATCTCATGGGAGGATCGCTCAGCAAAATCTGAGCGGTCGCAGAGCTTCCTCTCGTGCGTGGATGACCTCTACCTGACTCAAGAAGTCTATGGGCCAACGAGAGGCAAAGCGCTGCTCGACCTGGTACTGGCTACTGGGGATGACCTAGTCGGCGACCTAGTGATCGAAGGGAAGCTGGGTGACAGCGACCATGATCACCTTCACCATCCGCCGAAAAGCTGGCAAGTCGGTCAGCAACGCGCAAGTCCTTGACTTCAGGAAAGCCGACTTTGACAAGCTCAGGAGGCTTGTCAGTGAGGCCCTAAGGGACCGTGACCACAGGGAGAGGGGAGTTCAAGAGGAGTGGTTGCTCCTCAAGGGAGCGATCCTCAATGCACAAACTAAGTCTATTCCATCTCAGAGGAAAGGCAGCAAGAGGGCACAGCAGCCCCCCTGGCTCTCCAGGGACCTAGCAGATCTCCTGAGGCTAAAAAGCAAGGCCTACAAAGGGTGGAGGATGGGAGTCACCTCCAAGGAGGATTATTCTGCACTGGTCCGGTCCTGTAGGGAGCAGACCAGGAAAGCCAAGGCTGCAACTGAACTCCAGCTAGCTTTGAGCATCAAGGACAATAAGAAGTCCTTTTTCAGATATGTGGGGAGCCGGAGGAAAAGCAGAGGCAACATTGGACCCCTGCTGAGCCAGATGGGGCAACTGACAACTGACGCAATTCTCTGGCTGCCTATATAAAGAGCTCAGTTCCCTGCTGGCTGGGAAGGCAGCAACTTAGTCAGGCTGCAAGGCTCCATAACATCCTGGAGGTAAGGGAGGAGCTGTAGGGGATGGTCAGGAGGCTCCTGGTCCTGGGCATGACCTAAAACTGCACCCTGCCAGGAGTGGGTGGCCAGGTGGGGCTCTCAGTGGCAAGGGAGCCCCCAGGAAATATCAGGCCAGTTATTACCCCGGTGAAAGGCAGGTAGGAGCACCTTAACCCTAGCCCTCACCTTTGGGTGGGTTAAGTAACACCAGAGGCAGTTGGGGGCCAGACATGGCTATGGCCACCTGAGCCCTGTGTGGTGCAAGACCCCGAGAGACCCCAAGGAGGGAGAGTGGGGGCCAGGCATGGCTGCAGCCACCTGAGCCCTGTGGGGACCGAAGCCCCATG
Organism: Alligator sinensis; assembly: GCF_000455745.1. Lineage (NCBI taxonomy): Eukaryota > Metazoa > Chordata > Crocodylia > Alligatoridae > Alligator > Alligator sinensis. The sequence goes on from NW_005841932.1 coordinate 2,405,965, forward strand.
GCCTCAAGTGAGACGGCAGTCTGGAGCCCCGAGTGAAGGGGGCAGAGACGAGTAGCCCCAAGCGAGGGGGCAGTGGGGAGCCATGAGTGAAAGGGGTGGAGATCTAGAGCCCCAAGTGAAGGGGCGGTGTGGAGACCCTGAGTGAGGGCAGTAGGCCCAGGTAGGTCTTTGGACACCTGAGGCTGAAGTTTAGGCCCAAGGCCAAGTAAAGGGGGCTCAGCCCAAGAGAGAGAGGCTGAATCCTGACCCCGGTAAGTCCTCCACTGCTAGGAGGCTGAGTGTGGGTCAAAAGTAAGATCTTAAGTAGCACCACAACCTGTTGCTCCAGTGGGGGGAGTGAGAGTCCCCTGTGAGACCCTGGAGCACCAGTTGTAGTGTGAGGTACCCTAGCTCGCACTAGGGTGCGATGCGGCGGCTAGTAAAGCGACCAAAACGCTGGCTTGCATCCATAGATGCTTCTCAAGCAAATCCCGGGACGTCATTCTCCCCCTGTACTCGGCCTTAGTGAGGCCGCAGCTGGAGTACTGTGTCCAGTTTTGGGCTCCACAATTCAAAAAGGATGTGGAGAAGCTTGAGAGAGTCCAGAGAAGAGCCACGCGCATGATCAGAGGTCAGGGAAACAGACCCTACGATGACAGGCTGAGAGCCCTGGGGCTCTTTAGCCTGAAAAAGCGCAGGCTCAGGGGTGATCTGATGGCCACCTACAAGTTTATCAGGGGTGACCACCAGCATCTGGGGGAACGTTTGTTCACCAGAGCGCCCCAAGGGATGACGAGGTCAAATGGTCACAAACTACTTCAAGATCGTTTCAGGCTGGACATAAGGAAGAACTTCTTTACTGTCCGAGCCCCCAAGGTCTGGAACAGCCTGCCACCGGAGGTGGTTCAAGCGCCTTCATTGAACACCTTCAAGATGAAACTGGATGCTTATCTTGCTGGGATCCTATGACCCCAGCTGACTTCCTGCCCTTTGGGCAGGGGGCTGGACTCGATGATCTTCCGAGGTCCCTTCCAGCCCTGATGTCTATGAACTATGAACAACACTTCAAACAAATTTTGACAGATTAGTTTCCATAGGCTTCCGGTATCCCTTTGTTCCAAGGTGTGTCCACCTGAATGAGAGTTTTAATGACCCTCCATTATCTTTGGTGTTTTATCCTAAAACAGGCAATGGGCTTGACCCTCCTTGGAGTGTTGGGTCTGACAGCAAACCCTAGACCTTACAGGCCAATAAGCCTTTTATCCCACATTAAATACTTATGAATTAATTAGGTTTGTTTTGGAACAATAATTAGATTCTCTACATGGAAAACTGTAACCAAAGTTATACTTTTTCCATGTATAGACTACAATTATTGGAGGGTTTTACATTCAATATTATCTTGGAGTTGGGTAAATATGGAGTTTATTTCACCTTAATTGATGATGATCAGTGTGAGGGTTCAAATGGGAGGCAGGTGGATAGGACTGTAGGTTTGTGGCAACTGTTAATCCTCCTGGATCATGGTGTATGCATGATGGCCACGCATACTTTCAATACATATGCCTGGGCAGGAATTTTTGGTGGAGTGGAGGCTGCCCTAACTTTCTATCCTCCCTTTAGGCCACTGAGACAGAATCCAAAGACCAGACTGAGTCCAAACGTTTGGTGCCTCCATGTCTGTAATGGTATAAGTGTTTGAAACTTCAAATCCATTCAGTTTGAAAGATTTACCCACTGAATGGAAGGCAATTTTGCTGAAAGTGGTAGATCCTTTCAGACTGGTAGAATTGTTGAAGTGCACAAACTTTGGTGCATAGCTGACTAGATGAGTGCCAGGTATTATGTTACTTACATGTTCAAAAACGTTCAAGGGTTCAATCATATGTTCATTTTTAAACAAGTCATAAGTATCATAAAACCAGTGATGCATGCCTTGGTGTTCCCTCCTGAATCAGGGCCAAAACACCATGCTTATCTTCAAAATGCTTCAGCATCGTTTCTGAACTGCTGTTCCCTCCACAGCCTCTGAAAATATCCTTTTAAAAATTCTGTTTTTCCAAGTAAAGAAAGGCTTTGAAAAGATCAGAAGTTTTGGGGGAGGAATAAAACATCAAATTTAAAAGAAAAGAAAAAGGAAGTTCAGAGTGAAAGCCAACAGTTCTAGGACTGCCTAGCCCTAGAGGTATTGAGAGAGGTACTGTCAGAATCATATTTATATCAACCTCACTAGCTTTTGCTCACATCTGTACACCTAGGAGACACAGGAAAATCTATCTTTTTTTTAAATATAACAATATGTTTAAGTTAAAGATAATGAAGCTTTTGTTTTTCTTGTCTTCCTCGTGAAAGGTATGGGGAAAATTAAACCTCTCCTTGCAATGTACATTCGCCCGGCTAGATGGATATATTGTGCCCAGCTACAAATGCATATAGGGAATGCATTTGTATTTTAGAATATTTTATGAAAAAATAGTGCCCATTGCTTATTGCCCAAATGATCATATTCTGCTAAAGCTCTTGGGAAAATGTCAGTTCATGCCAATTTGAATTGTGACACTGTTTAATTTTCTGCTAGGAAGAACAGGAAAAAAGGTTTCTGTTTGCCCTAGTAGTAATCACAGTATAAAGTCAATGGAAAACATGTCTACTGATGCTGCAAGCATACTCTAACTCGTTAGCCAACAGAAAAGGAGGTAATAAAAATGCATTTCACCAAGTCAACACCCCTACTGCACAAGCAGGTAAACACATTTGAGTTCTGTCTATCATGTAGCAGCATCTAATGGATCTTTAAAATACAGACATGCAACACAACTTGAATCCTTAAACTTGTTAAGTGCTTGGCAGCGTGTTGTTATCTCTGTAGATCCTAGAAATGCTGCTCATCTGATTTTCCTTCCAGACAGTTAAAAAAGCCTCAGCAACATACATTCATGAGTTGAGTTCTGTGCATATTCATGTCAGTGCTATAATTCCTGTCCCGGTGAGAGATATTGAGAGGGAGGGGCGTGCATGTGGGTGTGTGCATGTGTGTTTTGAAAGAATAATAGGAAAATGATAAAGTACTTAAAAAGCTGTGCCTTTATAGTTTTCTTTCTATGAGATTTTATTATATCTATGACTAGATATTTACATTATGCACATAAATTCTTTTTTTTTCCCATCACTTCCCTATATAGTTGTTTTAACTGTTCTAAGTTCAGCAACTGCATTTGGTAACCCCAATATTTTATGAACTTTTGATAATATAATAAACCAATCAAGTATTGTGTATGTGTGTTTTGGGGTTTTTATTAACTTAAACCAGGTGAAGCTACTGCAATAGGAACATTGTAAATTGAAATTGCCATTGAAATACAATGCCAATGAAATACAATACAATACTGTTACATATCTATAGACTGAGTTAAAATACAGAGTAAGGATAAAAAGACAATAGATAGTATTAAGTTTCTGTCCTATTTTCTGGTAGATTCTGATATGATGATGATGATGACGATAATGATAATAACAATAATAATTAATCCCATACCGACATGAAATACATCTTCTAGGTTCTCCCCTTCTTACCCAGTTTCTCAGGTACATAAGCTGAAGACAGCTCATTATACTTTTCCAGCATTCAAGGGGAATACTCAAGATTTGAAAATATGTTATCTACCACATCATTTCAAGATACTGTTTTGCTGATTTTTTTAGATTTAGATTTTGTTTGAGATACAAATTTACTTGCTACAGTCACAGATATATTGGCTTTCTTAATATAGATGATGGCAGCTTGACATTGCTTCATCTTTTATGTTTACTTTTCTCTTTAGTTTTGTTTTCATTGCTTTCAGTTCTTCCGGACTTGCAGTAGAGGCACACATTACTAATCGATCATAATACCAAAGGTATAGAACTTTGATTTTAAATGGCAACTTCAAAAAATATTTGTCTGATAAAGGTAGCCTTAGGGTGCTAAGTTTTCAAGAGGTAATATAACCATTAAAGATATTTATATTTAAGAAGTACCTCATTAAGAAAATAGAGGATCATTATCTTTAGTCCAAAAATGCAGGTAATGTATCAGTCATGAAAAGTTGAAAAGAACCTTGAACCCCAAATCCTTTGAGCTGCTCTAGTGTGTGAAGGAAAGCAAAGGGAAGCTAAGGAAAATTTGGAAGGGCAGGAGCAGGCAATGCCTATCTCCAGTGCAAGGAGATGCAGACCTTAGAAGAAGGCTCAGCCACTGAGATTTTGCAGCACCTGATCCTTCAGGATTGGAGGGAGGAACACAGCTGCTGGTATTACAGCCTGGAAGAAGGGCAGAGCAGGGGGGAGCAGCTGCAGAGGAAGGAGACAGGAACCAGAAGTAGCTGGAGTTGGCATTCTCTCACAGAGGAGAGTGGGGAAGAGCTGGAACTCCAAAGCTGAAAAGGTTAGAAGAGCCCTAACCAGATCCAGGACTCAGATAGCCGGGAAGCTGACTGACTCACCAGAGACAGCCGGACAGAGTGAAAAAGCAAAAGTAAGAAACTAGCTGTCACTTCAGACTGTGAATTTTAAAGGATTCATACTTTTTCTTTTCAAGCTCAAGTTTTTTTGAGTTTTTTTCTCTCTCTCTTTTTTTCAGTTAATTTTTCCTTTTGTCCATCTCCCTTCTGGACTGTGTTGAAAGGTAAAAGAACAAGGTGAGATGTTCTGCTTATCTGCCTGATGGAGGGCTGAACTGTTTATGAATAGAACGACTAAGTCCAGAAGGAAAATTATTTGAGTTTTGTCTCAGCATTGGACTGTTCTTTTGTGAGAACCCCTTAGGGGAAACATAGGCCCATGTGGAAGGGCAAGTTGGTTTTTGTATTCCTGGTTTTGTTTTGTTTTGTTTTTTTTAATTCAGGATGGATTGTTCAATTTATACTCAAGTGGCAGATTGATTTATACTCTCCATTGTTGTGAGTTTTGGCTGGGATGGTTGAAGGTTAAACGACAGCTACTGTAGAGAGCCAGAGATAAGCTATTGATAGCTCAGCCTTGACTATTGCAGACTGAGGAGTGGTTTGTCTAAGCCATAAAACCATGGACCATGAACAGCTTATTGACTCCAGTGCTCATTAAGACAAAGACAATATCCATCTGGTTGGACGTGGTAAGGGTGGGGTTTGAGGGGAGGAGGAGCCCCACGAAGAAGACCAACCAGGAGAGAGGGTTAGTACCCAGACTGCATTAACCTCCTGATATATATCAAGAAAACATCAAGATGTGGCTGGCAAGAGGCAAACATCACAGGCTGGGTATTTAAAGAACCTTCCTAATTTTCTCATGGCTCAATTCCTCAAGACATCAGACCATTGGGGACCACAAGCATATAATGCCCCTCCCCAACATAGTGACATAACCAGGGATCCTGGTTTTCTGTGATAAAAACAGTAACCCAAAATCCACATTCATTCCATCCAGGAAGAGCACACATACAACAACTAGATGCTTCCTCAGCCTGACAAAGGGTTTTTAATCCAAAACCTTGCTAAAATATGTTTCTCCAACTATTCAGTTGGTCTATTAAAAGATATCAGAGGTAACCTCAACTGGTTCATGCTGGGGCCAGAACCCAAAGAGGGGTTAAAAGGCGAGGAGCCCACCACAAGGGATGCCCAGAGCAAAAGGTGTGAGATTCTGACTGGCTTAAAGGCAGGACCAGGACCTAAGGGGGAGCCAAAGGTCCCAGAGAGGGGACCACAGTTGGAGGGGGTGAAGGATGCAATCTGCAAGGCATGGACCATAGTGTTAGGAGAAGTATGGAGCTGTGGAATAGATGCCACCCCAAGACACCTAAATGAGCAGCCTCCTGCCTGGGAAACATCTGAATCAGTTTTCCATCAAGGGGTGGCAGGAAAGAGGGGTGGGCGGTTGGCCCAGAAATAGGTGGATGGGTTGAAATCTAAACAGCACTAGTAGGCTCCCTGTTACAGGCTACCATCCCTGCTGGTTTTATCCCGCTCTGCCTATACATACACACAAGTGTCACCAGTTTTGCTCTGAACAGTTTGAGGTGCAGTTTCACAGAAACCACTGAACCTATCTTCTTGAAACCTGGCAGGTTTTATGGCCTCAGAAGGGGCTGCCATCCCTGCATGCTCACCCAAATCAGGCAAGAAATGACAAAGTTATAGGCATTTCAGTGATTTGCCATTATAGCATATGGCCAAATCACTCAAACAGCATCAAAACTCTGAAACAATCGAAACAGAACAGAGATCAGAAACACTGAAATGAATCACTGTCCTCTGAAATGGTCAAATCTGAAACCAAAATGAAACATAGCCTTATCACACAGTCCTACTGCGTACTGTCTCAGGGAAAAGACTGAGAGGTTGAGAGTATTCACTGTCACATCAGCATCAGTGAGCCCAAAATAGGCTCTGGCACTGCTCTATCCTGCCTTTTGGTGGATGTGTGTTGTATTATAGTTAGTTATAGTTAAACACCACTGTATATTGTCTTATTCATATAGGTGTCTTTTCATTGTTGTATTTTGACTTACAATACACTTTGAAACTTACCTTATCTCCATGTGCTTATTAAAGGTTGCATGGGGACGGGCTGTAGCTCAATGTGCATACCTGTGACCCCAAAATCCACCAACTACTGAGACATTTTATGAAAGGCCCCAGGCTTTCTGAAGAAGGAGTAATGACACTCTGCCCCTTTGGAATTTGCTATAGAGGCTTTGTGTCTGAACACAGAAGTCCACCTTTCAGATTGGTGTCCCTGGGTGGGCACTAAGGGGTAAATTTTAGTTTATGATCAGAGAGTATACTGTGATGTGGCAGTTCAGGGAACGTAGGGCCTGAGAAGGGGTCACCACACCCAATGTTTGAATAAGTATATTGGAGTCTTTTGATGGTGCTGACACTGGTTTGTTTACTGAAGCTATACATGCCTTTCAGTTTGTGACACATGGTTATAAGGGTGAGTCATGCCATTGAGGGTGGCAGAGAGATATCAAGTGCCGTTTTTTAAGTTGAGAATTGCACATAGTGAAGTAACGGTTGAAATGGACGATTCAGTGGGGATAGCTGAGGCCAGAGCTCCAGTTAAGAGTGTTGTAGAGGTATTTGAGGAATGGGTAGAGCCCAGATTTAGAAACAAGCATGCCTGGCAGTTTCCTGCCAAGAAATTGATCTTTTGGAAGGAAAGTGAGTTATCAGACAAGTTGACTAATGAGAAATATTATGAGAGATGAAAAATACAGTTCGAAGAGAAGAAAAGAGATGAGAAAGTGGGTATTAAGGCAACAATTTAGGAATTTTCACCTACATTAGAGAGCTGGCTGCCAAGGCCAAAAAGGAGACAGGTCTAATGAAAACTTTGAGGAAAAGAATTGTGTTGCTTGAGCAAAGTAAGTGGGAAGATATTGAGCGCAGGCAGACAGAGGTAAAAGTGCTGCAGGGGTCTGAGCGGAGAGATTCGAAGGAAATCGTAGAGTTAAAGGAGGAGTGAGAAGCAGTGAAAAAGGAGATCAGTTTACAAATGGAAGGGAAGGAGCATTGGAAACATCAGGCTAGTGACTTGGAGACTGCATTTTGTGTAATGAGGAGACAGCATGTGCAGGAATTGGCAGAATATGCAGCTGTTGTTCCTCAAGTAGCTCGAGCTTGTCATGATTTGTGTGAAAGAAGGATTACAGATTTGAACAGTCATCTTAGGGTCTATGAAAAGAGCATTGCTGATTTGAAAGGACAACTAAAGGTATATGAGAAAAGATATTGGGCTCGTGCCAAGCAGAGGCAAGAGACCGAGAGCTCTAGTGTTATCAGCTCTTCATGTAATAGCACTTTCGGTTTAAAGAGAGGTAAGGCTCTGGAGAAGGTTGCAGGTACACAGCCTAGCATACCAGTTAAAATAGATGCAAGGGCAGCACCGGTGGTGCTGTTTCATTTTAAAGAAGTAATTAGATCGGGGTGAGAGGGGGAAATACTGTGGAAATAGCTATTGTCCCTTTCACGGCAGAACAGATAAGGGCTGTAGGAAAGCAGGTTGGTCCACTTCGGAATGCTATTATCTGGTTAATGGAGATGGCCACGATTGAGAAAAGTGCTGGCTATATGATGTCAGATGTGCAAGAATGTATGGAACAGCAAAAACTTCACTGCCTTGCCATTGATTATTAGAAATTGACAAGCTCCAAATAGTGCGGCAATATGTGATAAGATTTTAAAGTTATTTTTCCCATTAGAGCCAACAATTGTTTTGTTCCACAATGAGAAGCAGGCAAATGGAGAGCACCCAGAGGCATATGTTGAAAGGAAAAACTTATTGTACATGGCTGTGGGCCTGGCTAGATTTCATCAGGGCAGATACAATTTTGGTGTGCTAGATTTTAAACATCCTCTGGTAAAGAGTTTCATTGCTAGACTTAAAACGTATCTTTGTGGTAGTATAAAGAATACACCTCTGGATGAGATCATAAATTAGGCTAGTGAAGGATATGAATTGGAAGTGAGCAGGGGCTTGGAGGCTACAAGAGGAGAGGTAGTGACAGTTTCGCCTGAAAGTTCTGATAAGAAGGAGAAAGTGTTCCGGAAGAGACATGCCCGAGTGCATTTTGACAGTGATAGTACAAGCAGTGAGAGAGCATTGCAGCAGAGACAGTCACATGTCAGTGCTGTACAGCAGTCAGAGAGCTCCAAGCAGCAGCCACCACCAAAGGAACAGAAAGATGGGCATGTGCAGACTAACCGAGCGCACACCTGGACCCAAAATGAGAAGCTGGCAAAAAAAGCTACAAAGACCGTGAGAAACGGGAGTTTTGCCCCTCCCATTCAAATTTTAGAGATTCCATATGAAAAGAACTATTGAGGTATTCCAGAAGAGAGGTAATTTATGGGTTGCCTATCCTCAGATTATTAGAGTTGCTCAGGGAGTATAAGAAACAGGATGTTACTGGTGGCAAGGGAGACAAGGGTCTGCCTCCACCTCCTAAAGCGGCACATAGCTAGGACTGAGACAGCCTGGTGCTTCCTGGTCCCCAGACAAGAGAGTAACTTGTCACTGATGATGTATGATCTCTGGAGACAACCTATTGTTTTAGTTTATTTTAACGATTTGGTAAAAGGAGTGCTGTGGCACTGTCAAGGGTTGCTGATTGATACTGCTGCCACATATAGTCTGGTAAGCATTGAGAAGCAGTTGGTTTCTAATTGGGCATTAATACGAACTACAGCCCAAGAAGGGTTCGATGGTTCCAAACAAAGAGTGGGTTTTTCTGAATTAAAGATAGTGAAAATTGGCTTCAAAATTAGAAGATTTTGTTTTGGACTGTTTAAAATGGTTAATGTGGGTATATTGGGCAGTGACATCATGGAGCAAGGGGGTATGATTGTGGACTTTCAAAATAAAGTCCTTAGAATAACGAGGCCTTGAACAGGTGGTGGTCATTCTGAGCAGGCACAGGTGCAAGGCTTTGAAGGCTGCAGAAGCAGTGACACTCCCTGAGTGGGAGGAAGATATAAAAGTGTTGGTTTCAACTTTTAAGCTGGTGTGGGCACCACACGCGCTTCAGTGTAGAAAGATAGAAGTCTGTGTGGAGGTGAAAGGGGATGACCCCCATCCACAACAGCAGTATCGGTTCCCTCGAGAGGCTGAACCCAGCATCAAAGAGACAATTGATGCCCTTGTGAAACAGCAGGTACTAATAGAAAGTCACAGTACTGTAAACAGCCCCATATGGCCTTTCATGAAAACTGATGGAGTCACCTGGAGGTTACCTGTCGATTATCGACAGCTAAATAGGAGTACTCCAGCACTGATGCCCATTGTGGTGAAATTCCCCAAAGTTTTGGCAAGCATTGTGCACAAGGCAACATGGTTTTCAGTCATTGACCTTGCCAATGCGTTCTTCATGATCCCAGTGCACCCAGACCACTGGTATAAGTTTGCATTTATTTTTTGTGCTAAGCAGTTTACATTTACCAGGCTTCCACAGGGATACTATAATAGCTCCTCACACTGCCACCATTACGTGTCAAGGATGTGGGAACAGCTGCCAGAGAATGACAGTGAGCATGTCATGTCCTACGTGGATGACATCCTCGTCACAGCAGCTTCGAGGGAGTAGAATTAAGATGGCATTGGGTTTAAGGTGAACCCAAAGAAAGCATAATTAATTCAGCAAAGTGTCCAGTATTTAGATTTAAAATTGGAACAGGATGGATGCAGTCGAGACCTTCAGAGAGTAAAACTGGTCTGTGATTTACCAGCCCTTACAGATCAGAGCACCCTCCACTCTTTACTAAGCCTGGTACTGGTAGGATTCTTAAGAGAGTTCATTGAGGATTTTGCAAGGGTGGCCTGCCACTGTATATGCTTTTGAAAAAGGGGTCCCCTGGAGTTGGGGCCAAGAGTGGAGGCAAGTTTTTGTGGTGTGGAAGAGGGCAGTGGTTCAAGCTCCTGCACTGGCCTACCCATAGCTAGGAAAGCCTTTCTAGCTCGAATTAGCCACCACCAGTTCACACATTGGGACTATCCCATATCAGCAAGCCAGAACAAGCTGGAAGCCTGTGTCTTATGGTAGCAGAGTGTTCTCTGAAGTGGAGAAGAATTTTAGCCCATGAGGTCCTTGCATTACTGTGGGCGTTGGGACACTGGAGTTACCTTATTGCCATGTCACCAGTGGTGTTATGCTCGGTGCATTCACTGGCCAATTATGTCATATCAGGGAAGACAAGAGATGCAGGAGTTTCCACACCATGCCTCACCAGTTGGACTATTGTCTGTTTAACAAAGATATTATTTGGGAAAATATTCCCAACCAGCCGATCACACTTTATGCCCTTGTCATCACAGGCAGTGAACACGAATATCTAATGTCAGAGGTAAATCAGGAACCTCTGGAAAGCATATTTAAGGAGGGGCCTAAATTAAGTGAGCAAGTGTTTCAGAAAACTGATACCATATGGTTCATAGATGGCAGTTGCTTTTATGTTAAAATTATTTGTCTTCTCACCATTTCAAAAACCACTGAATATCCATTTATGAACCTACTTACTGAGCCTCAGCTCAGCCTAAATTCCAGGGGTATGATTGCCACAAATTATGGAATCTGAAATATAAAAGAATATTGCTTCTCTTTCTCAGATAAAAAGGAAATGATGGCTTCTAAGTTTCTAAGTACCTCTGGAAGCAGTAGTATACCTCAGACAAATTCTTACCTCTAGCTGTGGTCAGTGATCACATGTAATGTAACCAGGAACCATAGTTCCTACAGCTGCTAACCAGTAAAGAAACAGTGGTTCCCGTTATCATAAATAAAGGGAGTCAAGTAATGGACAAAAATATTTGAAAATTGAGCTGTATTTAGATAAGAAAAGTGGTGGCAGGGCCAGTAGGTGAAAGATATAAGCTCTTTGAATAAAATATGAATAAGCAATGTCTTAAAAAAATAATGTATAACTGTGAGCATTTGGGAGAATAAATCACAATTTTATTCAGTTCCTTGTTTTACTGGGATCATCATCTTCCACTCTAAATAAATATACTCAAATTCATTCTAATTGTGTATTTCCTTTTACTAGTGAATCAATGAAATGCCTTTCTATGATTCTATCTCTTGTCTTCACTGTTTTTATTCTCTAGAGTGCTATCATTTCTATAATGGACCAAAAGGAAGTGCTCTTGAAGAGATATGTAGCTTCTTATTCATGTAGCTAACTTGGTGGGACTTGCATCTATATCAATGTGCTTATCTCTTTAAAGGAAGGGAGTCACTAGCTTAATAAATAAGATGAATGGCATTAATATTTCTTTGCAATACTTCTTCGGGGCAATATTTTAATTAGCATTTAACTTAGGCTTTATCTACAAGCTTTAGCCACTTTTCCAATGTGAAGTTAACACACATCCTAATATTCTGTTGAGGATAAAAGTAAAGACACTTGACTTGGACAGTTTTTACATCCATAATAGGTCAGGAGGTAAAAAAACAGATTGGCTCTGTTTTTCCATGAATGCAGCATTAACAGGCGGTGGAAAAATATGTGTACTTCTAAAGGGATTCAGAACTTTGTCTCTTTTGTTTGGGCTCCTTTTTCCATCTGGCCATCCTAACTTCACCAATATTTTTCTGCACAGTACCATTCTGTTTTTAGGTTTAATTTCCAATCTGTCAGAAAATGTTAATTGTTGTCCTTTCCCAGAAGTGCAGAGATAACTTTAAAGTTGGAGCTGGAGGCATCTGCAGGCTAACCAACAGCAGCCACATGAAAATCATTATTCTATTTGTTTTATGTTAATTTATTCAAGAAGAATAGGATCCTATCTCTACAAAGTAAGGAAATAGCATCTGTCTAAAAAAAAGAGCACAATGGTAATTCCACTTAATAAATGCTTCTGGAAAATGAACCTACTTTGTTAGAGTCCTGAGCATACCATTATGTAACATGATGCTGTGTGGTGGGCATGTAGTCTGCATGTTTCCTTTGCTATGTTTATTTTTATTATTATTATTATTGAGATAAAAATGAGACTGTTCTACCCAACTATCACCTTATCTTTTCATAAAACTATTTTCTATTGTGTTCCTGTTTCAAAGTTATGCTCCTTATTCCATGTTTTCAATTTGTCACTGATCCACAGTGATCCTACTTTTATTATTGTAAATGATTGATATCAATATTATGTAATATCATGACTTCAGTATAAAAATATAATCCTTAATAATGTAATCATCCTATACTATTCTTTCCATTTTTCAATCTTATTTCAATTTTTTTTTACTGTTTGAAAAATGTGTCTCAAATTTGGGTCTTTGTGTAAATATTTTTTTCAAGTTTGTTCAAAGCAGTTGTACAAATTTTCATTTCTGATGTTCATATCTGATTAGTTACCTTTATACAAATGGAACAGATACTAATCAATTTCAAAAGTGCCTCAACTTAGGTGTCACAACACCTGAAATTTACAATATTCTTCTGGGAAGAAGGGGATATGGGTTTAAATTCCCTCAGCGTGAAGAAGGCCTAGTACCCACATCTCTGACTTCTTGAGCAAATTGACCATACCAGTAAGCAAAAGTGGTACAACTCCTTCATCTCTCACTGTTTTATACTGAGCTTATTGTGGGCAGTCAGCATCAAATAGTCACTAGGTATGCTCTAGTCTTGCCCTAGGAAAAGGGGTCTTAGGTGCTTCACATCAACTTTAGCCATAACCTCTTTAAAATTATTTGTATGTTCATCTTATGCAGGAGTGGAGTGCCTAGATGGCCAATTTGGTCCACTTCTAGTTGTGTTCAATATTGCAAGGCTCCAAGTTTAAGGAATGTTTTAGGACAAAATGGAAGGGCCTGAGGAATCTAGGTACCTAAGTACCTAGGTACCCTATTTTCAAGAAGGGGAGGAAGGAGGATCCCAGTAACTATTGACCACTTAGCCATACTTCTATCCTTGGGAAAACCTTTGAAAAAATTATTAAGGATCACATCTGTGGGAGGCCAGCAGGAAAAATGATGCTGAAGGGCAACCAGCATGGGTTCACAACAGGTAGATTCTGCTTGACTAACTTTGTTTCTTTTTATGACCAGGTCACAAAATGCTTAGATGAAGGAGATGAGGTAGATGTCATCTACCTGGATTTTAAGAAGGCCTTTGATATAGTATCTCGTTCTATCCTCATAAATAAACTGAGTGGCTGTGATGTAGATGATTACATGGTCAGGTGGGTGGCAAATTGGCTAATGGGATGCACGCAGTTGGTGGTGGTGGATAGCTCGGTATTGACCTGGAAAGATGTGGGCAGTGGAGTTCCCCAAGGTTCAGTCCTTGGACCAGTGCTGCTCAATGTCTTCATCAGTAACTTGTATAAGGGTGTGGAGGGTACTCTGTCTGAATTTGTGGATTACACCAAATTATGGGGTTAAGTAAACACACTAGTGGGAAGGGAAAAATCCAGGTGGATTTGGACAGGTTGGAGAAGTGGGCAGAGCAGAATAGGATGCAATTCAACAAGAAGAAGTGCAAAGTGCTGCACTGAGGGAGAAGGAATCACCAACACGCTTATAGGCTAGAGGATGACCCTCTCAGCAGCATTGTAGCAGAAAGGGATATCGGAGTCATAGCTAACTCCAAAAAGAACATGAGTCAATGTGATGAAGTTGATAAGCACCCCTTGTTTCAGGGGCACCTGGCTAAACCCCTAGGGACAGAGGTAGGGCTGGAAGCCATGTCCAGCAGAGATCCCTTTCACTCTTACTATGGATTTTCTACTTCAGGAACAGCTTTGTGTTCTGAAAAAAGTATTTTATCTAACCAAGGGCATACAATAGGTTGTTTAGGCTGGGGGAGATGGCTTGTTGCTTAGTTGTTTATAATTGCTGGCCTCGCTAGAAAAAAAGCTGTATCAACAAAGTTCTGGAGCTGGAAGGGGGGTTACTTGGGGGGGGAGCTGGAAGGGGGGTTACTTGCTGGGCTTGCTACACATCTCATCACATCAGCAGGTTTAACCTGTTACGTAGCTATATAAGGCAGACGCCCACTGGGGTGGGTGTGCTTGCTTTGCGAACGATTGCCAAGCACCATTTTCTGCGCAGGAAATAAAGGTTAAGTTGGATCCTTCACCCCTGTGTGTTTATTGGCACAAGCGCACCGGGCACGAACTCACTGTCCTTTGGGGACAACAAAGTGATCAGTAAAGCTAACTGCACTTTATCGTGCATTAGCAGGTTCATCATAAACATGTCCAGGCAGTCAACTTGGATTGCTTTTTGTGACTTAATTCTGCCTACATACTCTTAGGTAACTATTAGGTTAATTTGGATCAAATGTCTTATTAAAGATACTAAAATTATCAAATATGTTCAAGTCCATTGTTAACGCACACAAAACAATATCTTCTGCCTAACCCGGAAATATTCTAAAGATTATAAACTTCCTTCCAGCAACAGTTGTGTTAAATAAGTAGGTTAGACAGGACACCCAGACAATGAAGGAACTCAAATTCTGTCAACAAAAAAGCAACAATTGAGGTTATATTTTACCTTGAAAATGTTCAGTCCACAAAGCAAAATCTAGCATTTCTCAGGGTAAAGTCACAGCTGATTTCAAATAATACTAACTATAAAGACACCAGTGTACTAAAAGCTATAAAATGGCCTTCCTGTAAATCAAGAGAATCAGACACAATGAACTGATCAAAAGAAAGAACAGATTACATCAAATGTGACTTTTGGAAGTAATTTTTCTTAGGCTTTTGTGCATTGGCGATGCATAAGGGGTGCACGTGCACCCCCTGAGAGTGCCTGCGCGCTCTGACCAGCCACGCTTGCTGCTTAGGTGATGGCCAGGGAGGGCAGGTGGGAGCACTGGTACCCCCACTACAAGCACCACCCAATAGCTGCAGCCACTCCCAGAAGCAGGGATCAGCTGGGATTCTCTGTGCCCCCCTGCCCCGGTCAGGAGGATTGGATGCAGGGGGACACCCCCCCCAGTCAGTGGGACTGCTTGCAGGGGGGCACATGGTCCCCCAACTAAGGCAGCACCAGAGCACCAGTCACCAATGCGTTTGTGACAGAATCTGCCTCCTAAGGATGGCTATTGTAGCAGGGTACTGGGCTGTGCCTGCTCCTTTACGAGAGCAAGCAGCCTGAGAGGCTGCTTACAGGTGACAGAGGGGAGTTAATGAATGACTCACCTGTCCAGAAGAGGGCTCAGGCTGGAGTTATTTAAGCCCAGAGCCTACACCAGACATTTAGTATCTCCCCAGGAACCATGACGTGAGGAGCTCCTGGCTGCAGTGCTCCTGAAGGGACCTAGATTTAGATAAACATCATTTATGGGAAACCCTTAGGGCACGTCCAGATGAGCCCACACATGCCCCCTCCAGCGTCTCAAACCCCTTTGAGACACTGTGAGAGTGCGGGAATGGGAAAAGGCAAAATTAGCCCCCTGGATATCCGCGGGTCAAAAAAAAAAAAAAAAATGGAATGAAAGAGAGCAGGGCAGGACACAGTCCCAGACCATGCCCTGAGGCAACTGCAAGCTAGGTCCTCCACAGAGATGCTCTGGCAATGTGCCAGCCACAGGGAGCTGGCACCCAGGCTCCAGTGTTGTTAAGCAAGGGGTAAGGGGGCTGGAGGAGGGGGTAGGGGACCATGGGGGGATCCCTACTGGCCCCGCTAGCTCCCTCAGACCTCTGGATCCCTGCCTCACCTGGCCTCACCCCCCCACCTGCCCTGAGCCCACAAATCCCTTCCCTGCCCATCCTCATCCTCCCCAATCACTGCCCCTCCCAAACCCCAGCCTCCCCACAATTAAAAACAAACAAACAAACAAAAAAACACGGCACTTACTACCAGTACACCTGTGCATCTGGGTCACTGGGCCCCAGTAGCCCCATCCCAGGCCCCACTTCCCCCTGCTGCCCCATTCTGCCCAGGGGGCTCTGCCAGGAGGCCCCAGATCCCCCACAGCCCCTGCTCCAGTGGTGAGTAGAGGACCTATTTTTTTTTTTAAGTGCTGGAGGCTGGGGTTAGGGGGGCAGCTATCAGAGGGCTAAGGGTACAAGCAGGGACTGGGGGGGACAGCCATTGGGGGGATGGGGG
>NW_005841932.1:2422532-2422799 GCF_000455745.1 Alligator sinensis
CAGGGCAATAATCCAGGGGATTGGGGAAGCAAGCGAGGGTGGGGCACATGGACCCTGAAGGGAGAGGTGGTAGTCCTTACACAGGCCATTTGGCCCCTGTGGGGGAGCTCCCCTCCCCACAGTTGGGCAATGTTTTATTGATATATTTACAGTGTTAAAGCAATTTGGAAGCCTACCAATGTCTCTATCATCAAATGAAATGAATTCTAAATAACTATATGTTTTGCTGCCCCCCACCGTGACTAAATGGTCCTTGTAGGGGTTACC
>NW_005841932.1:2422857-2433249 GCF_000455745.1 Alligator sinensis
GGCACGGAGGCTGAGGAGCTCCAGGGCTTTCTGGCAGAGCCCCTCCAGCAGCACAGGGCAGTAGGAGGCAGCAGGGCCCCAAATGAGGCTGCTGGGGCTGTCACCCAGCCCCACACTGTGTGGGGGGTGGGGCCCAGTGACCCTGATGGGCAGCTGTATTGCTGGTAAGTGTCAGGGGTGGGGGTTTGTTGTTGTTTTTTAAATTGTGGGGATACTGGGGTTGAGGGGGCAGGGATCGGAGGGGTTCGAGTGCCAGGTGGGGCTGGGGCCAGGTGGGGCAGGGATCAGAAGGGGTTGGGTGCCAGGTGGGGGCTGGGGCCAGGGAGGGCAGGGAACCAGGTGGTGGAGTGGGGCCAGGCTAGGAAGGGATCAGGGGACTGGGGGAGTGGGTGGAGCTGGCAGAGATACCCCCTAGGGCCCCTCCCCCCTACTGCAGCCCCTGCATCCCCTTACTTACCTGCACTGGAGCCCAGGTCCAGCTTTCTGCAGCTGCCATGAACAGGCAGGCAGCTTGCTTCAGAACCAGGGCGAGGGCCCTACCACAGAGATGCTCTGGCTGCTACCAGAGCGTCTCTGTGGAGGACCCAGCCTCTGGTTGCCTTGGGCATGGTCTGGGACCATGCCCTGACCCAGTTTTTTTTTTGCTCCGGTTCTTTTTTTACCCTTGCTGTAATTTTGCCCCCATGCTGAAAACTTGCAGTGGGGGGAACCTTTTCATGTTCCCACACGTGTCTCTTGCAGCATCTCAAAGGGGTTTGAGATGCTGCAAGAGGCACATGTTGGCCCATCTGGACGTGCTCCCAGAGGGCATCTAGCAGAGATGCTTCTTGTTTATTTAAGTTACACTGGTAGTTTAACCCTGAGCCCTGCTGTGGCAGGATCACAGAGGCTATTTTAAAAAAATTAACACAAAGGCACTTATCTCTAGGCAGTATTCAGCAACTCCTTCCTTCCAGAGTTTCAGAGCCAGTCTGAGCCTCTGTCTCTGGGCTAGGCTTATATAGGCCTTTCTCCTTCCTCTTCTGGACACCTTACCTCCGGTCTTCAGAGCCAGGCTCAGTGGTTTCTCTTTTCCCTAATTAACAGTCTTAGTGCTTTAGACTTTTGTGACAGGCTTTTTTGTGTACCACCTACACCTACTGCCTGTCTATCCCAGCAACCAACATACTGCTTTGTAGCTACCTGCCTGAGGCACTGCACTTACTTCTCTTAGCAAGGATAGGGGGGGGCCTGCTAGAATTTTCTTTAAAATCTGGCCTGTGAGTCATAGAATATACCAAAAGGTTTTCTATTAAAATTTTTGTTAATCAAATAGCATTTTGTACCTCGCCCAGAAATGAGCTAGAAAACAAGGCAGTCCTTGGAGGAAAGATGTGACATACCTCCAACAAGAAAAATTGTTAAGCAAATGAACTAAGGCATTATGCACCACTTGAAATTTCTGGAGTGGTCTTGAAATGTCTCCATAAGCAGGTAATAAGTGTAACTGAGGTGCTAACAATAAGAAATGAACTACCTTACTTTTTTGAAGGGTTGCGGTGATAATCTTTGCTAATTATGAGCCCCGTGTCTCCCCATTTGAATTTAGCAGATCAAGACATGCATCAAAAGAATGCTACCTGCCCAACACAAATTCAAATTAAATGGATGTTTCTTTCTCTCTTTCCTTCACCCCTTCCATCCTTCAAGGTAGTGCACCATTCACCAAGGAGACCAATAAATTGGACTAATTTTGAGAAATATCATTTGTGAAGTAAATAGCTAATTCCTCATCATAAGAAGCCAACCAACTCCATGTGCAGAAAATGATGACATTTGCCAAGTGGTTTGCCACAAACATAATTTTTCAGTTTGGAGTTTCAGGTGCAGAGGAATGAAGTGCTTAATTGCCAACACAAAATTTTCAAGGATTTATAGTGTCATACTCAGTCATATTCAATATCAAACTAATTTTATTTGTGCTATGCATTTCTTACTACATTTCCAGCATTCTCTCTAATCTGTGAGTATGACAAAGGTGGAGGTGTAATAAGGGAACACTTAATTATTATTTTACCACTCTGCTTTCAATAATTTTTAACTCCATCCTATTACACTGATCTATTCGCTAGAGTTACCTGAAACACAGCACTGTCACTTGTCATTAAAGACCACTAATATCTGAGCAATGAGAGCATCCTTCTACTACTCAGAGTTAATGAGGTACCTTGTGGTATCCAACAGTTTCCAATGGCTAAGGGAGGTCTACATCAAACCTATTAATGGCCATAACCAGTTTGAAGAGAGCTTTTTGAGACTACCTTCTAGAAGCGAGAATGGGGAAATGACTTGAGTCCCCACACACACACCATAGACTTGTGAAGACTGCTAAGGCCTTTCAACATTCTCTACCCCAGCAATTGTACACTGCAATTGTTAAACCAGTGCCTAAGAATTCCTTATAATTTTATAAACTTTGTATCAGTATGGGTACCATGCATGGGTCCTGTCTCTCTTCTTTCAATAATGTTGCATTGAAATTTTCTAACCACTTACCATAGGCTAACAAAAGCTGCATGACTAATTGTATGTCCTAGATTACATCAATATATACCAACTAAGTACCTATGTAGCTACATTGCACTGGGTCCTTTATTGTCTTTTGACTCTGCTTAGCCATTTAATAACTATAATTTTAATATTTTCTTCTACCTCTTTTTCTATGTCTTTTATGATATCAAAACATAACTGTGGCTGTTGGTACTGCTGAAGTGATGTTGTAGCTGTGATGATCTGAGAAGCATGCAGCTTGAACAGAGTAACGGATAGAACAACCTGTTTAAAATACAGTCATCACAAGCAACCAAAAGAGCTGGAATCTTATGGTCCAACCCTCAGATACTGCTGTATCTGGTCTGAGGAGAATATTTGGGACACCCACCTCACTAACCTAAAAACTGCATTTACCTAACAAGGATATTGCAGTAGAGAAACAGACTATATCTGTGAAAAGGCCACGCAGATACCCCTCAGTTATATAACATAATGCCAAAAGAAAATCTCCACTGACTGTATACCTCTGCTTATCACCTCTGCCATCCCACATGGAAACCAAACATAAGGATCATCAGAGAGTACTTGAGACAAATATTCCCAGACCTTTTGTTCCTAGCTTTCAAATAAACCACTATCTTTACCCAGCTCATTAACAGGAGTAAACTTTGTGTTGATTAACAGACAATAAATGAGAAAAAGCTCTGACTTAATGATAAGGGCCAAACCTGTCAATTCATTTCTACTGCTACCATACTTAAGACCACCTGTAATAAAACCATCAGGATCCACAGATCCTAGACATGTCTGTCCCAAAATGTGGTATATTATGATGATTACTATTTATTTGATTTATATGCTGTCCTTACCAACAGTAGCTTAAAGCAGCTTACAATAAGAGAGCAGAATAACTTACAGAACAGGAGAATGAGCAAGAGAACAAAACAATTTAGAAGGGAATAAAAGAGATCAACACAAGACAAAAAACCTCCTAAACAGCATCCCAGCCTACCTTTGTTTGCTAACAAAGACATCTGTCTTGTCTTCCTCTGAAGAGTCTCCTCGTAAGTGCCTCATCTTGTATGTATCCTCCAATATATAAAGATAGGAAATGCACATTGTTGCTGTCATTGTGTAACTCGAGTAATAGAAACTGTCAGTTAATCATGTCTAAAGACAGACTTTCAAGTCCAGATTCCATGTGTAACCCTTCTGCCAGTTACAGAATGGCAGTAAGAAGGGATTCAATTTTTAGGAGCTTTACATAAATTTGCTTTTTTGGCTTGAGCCCACACACAGAAACCTGGGAAAATAAAAGCTATGTTGGTGTTCCAGTGTGAACAGGCTTCCCCACTCAAAAGCAATATTATGCTATACTAAGGTTTAATGAAGGGAAAGGTAAATGGGAGAAACAAACAATCTTAGGAAACCCTTAGTAGTCAGTAGCCCAAGTCAACAAACTCTTACTGGTTAATTAGTCAATGAGTTCTGAATTCTTAGTTCCACACAGAGTGAACTTGGTAGCCAATGTATCTGCTTGCCTAGTGTTTTCCAACCAGTGTGCCATGGCACAAAAGTGTGCCATCAGAAATGAACAGGTGTGCTCCAGAATTTTCCCATGGCAATGAGCTACAATAAGCAACAATAGGTATGAGGATGAGAAATGCCTTAACAGGTGTGCGGTGGAAAATTGTTCTTAATGTAAATGTGCCTTGGGCTGGAAAAGGTTGGGAAGCACTGTGCTAGCCCAAGTTTCTCCATTGCCTCACTGCTGCTAGGGGGTACAGCCCCTGTGTACTGCTTGGAGTAGCACGGTTCCACTGCTGTTGTTCATCACCAGGACAGGAGAGGATGGTACTCCACTACTGCTGCTTGGCACCACCAGGGTGTGCTGCTTCTCTGCTGAAGCTTGCTTCATAGTCTACATCCAGATGCTAAAGTAACCCGGCTCTCCTAGACCTTGAGCAAACTTACAGACTTCATCTCTTTTTCAACCTACTGCGCAATAAGTACTCCAGATATTTCAGCTTTTTTAGAACAGCTAGCTAACAGACAGGGGTGCATCCAACAGGGATGTACTTGTGTACTTGCACCCCGATTTGCTTCCTGCTCCACCCAAAGTTTCAAGCCAACTGTCTGACAGCAGCAGTAGTATTTTTAGTCAGACAATACTGAGGGTGTTACCTGATTAAAAAATGAATTGGCTCCATGGCTTATTGCAATCAACCCAATCCCTTCTAAATGTCTCATTTCACAAGTGTTAATGAGCCTCTCTTCTTTTTAATGGTCTTGATGCACCATCAATCAAGCTATCCTTTGTTCTACCATTCTGCTGTTTGTTAGCTGCTCTTGGTAATGAAGCTCCCATTTCACAACCCTGCAGATTGTATTTATCTCATTCCAATGAAGTTATATTTCTTTTTACTTCAATCTTAAACTGAACAACACAGCCTGAGAACCCATGGCATATTAGTAAAGCTTCTAATTTATTTTTAACTGGAGAAAAATGTGTGTTGTTTTATATGTGATGATGCACCTTTCCATTTGCACCCTCCTTTTAAAAATTCTAGATCCACCCATGTTAACAGGTCTCTATTACAGGGATCTGTACATTACAAGTAATCTTCACCGTGAGGCTGGATGACAAAGTATAATGTCATCTCAAGGAAACAGCTTCCTAGAAAGAGATTTCCCAAGCTTCTTTTGGAACTTCTGAGCTAAGGGTCCCTACATCTTAGACCCTATAAAAGTCATGATGAGCACTGAACCCTCAGCAACCTTTATCGAACTTTCTCTTGCAGCATCAGCACCATTGTAGGAGGAAAGAGTCATACCAATTAAGGGTCATTAAGCCTTGCTAAATATAACAAATGACTTTCCTTGAGGGGGGGTGGTGGGTGGCTAATTGTTCTGAGTAGTCAAAGTTATTCCGGCCACAGGCTGGTGAGCGGTTAATTATACACAAACACACAGGTGAGGATATAAAGAACCCAAAATGTATTATATAACAAAAGCAACAATGATCACCTATTCTTATTATATACAACAATAATAATACACCACAATATACCCAATCACCCCAAGCAGGTGGCTCTAGAGAGCAATTTTTGGCTCTATCACTGCAGCAGCAGCAGCACTGCAGGCAGTACCACTCACACTCAAACAACAAGGAAGGTCTTGGACCTACACAGACCCCCACTCCACATACACACAAAAACACAGAGCTGCAGGCTGTGGCACAGTCCCTGGTACACTCACAGGCATAGACCCAGCCAGACTCACACAAACAAGCAGAGAGGAGAGGAGGTATTGACTAACACACGGGTCCTCGTCTACTCTTATACTCACCAGGCCAAACACCCAATGTTTTTCCCCATGCACACTAAACTTGCAAGGCATTCATGCACTGGATAACACAGGCCTTTGACCTCCCAGGCCCTCCAGCCACAACGCACCAATCCAGTCACTCTGTAGGGAACAACTGAGAGGCCAAGTGCTCTCACACTGCTCCACTCTCAGATCCTACTCGAGCTCGCTCACCAAGAGTCAGACACTCTGCAGGAAGCAGCTATTAGACTCCTTGGCCCTCTAGCTCTCATCCACAGCAACCAGCAATGACATGCAATCTCACAGCAACAAATATCCAGTCCATAGGAACAAAGTTTTGGCTGCACACAGGCCCTTGCTTGCTCTCACAGACAAACCTCAGGGAACAGAGAGCAATCCAATCCTTTTATGTGGACAACTCACTGATACCTGTCAATCAACACCACATCCAAGCAAATGCTTGTGCACATGCCCCCGTTCTTTTCCACACATCATTGTCATGTACACACCACTCAACTGTCACTCAAAACAACATGGTCACTTTTCCCCTCACTCCTTCCCGGCTAGTGTGGGGTACTCATGGGGCATGCTTACAACAATGAAAGTAGGTCATTGCATCATACAAGGTGGGAAGGTCAGCAAGTCCAGAAGATGCTGGCTGTGCTTTATACTGAGCATGCTCTGATCTATTCCAATAATGTAAGTTACACAGCCTACTTACAAAAGGTTACTAAACAATACAACTGAGCCTAACATTAACTTTATAATACTTTACAATTTTAGGAGGCAGAGCCAGTGGACACAAACCTAACTCACTTGACCTCTTATGAGGAAGTTACACATTACATATTAGAGCAGCAAACAGAGGACAGCAAACAGAGAGGGAGTTTGCTTTTGGAGTTCACTCCAGGAGCGAGCCAGAGAGCAGAAGATTCTGTATGTGTATGTGAGCAAGCAAGCAACTAACTAAATAACCATAAGCAAAGGGTAATTATAAATAGACCCATGTCAAAATTACAGGAAGTTTGGAGTGAAGTCCCGCAGGGGCTAGTTTTGTGCCCAGTGCTGTTCAATGTATTTATTAATGCTTTGGTGCTGGTATAGAAAGCTTTTTGAGCAGGTTTGCAGAAGACATGAAATAGTAAAAGATTGTGAATATGTTGGTGGCCAGTACCACAGTTCAGAAGGATCTTAACAGATTGGAAAGCTGGGATGGAGCTAAAAGGATGAAGTTCAGTGCTGACAAATGCAAGGTACTAGATCTTGGGAAGAATTATCATAAAAACAAATACAAAGTGGGTGTGGCAGGACAATGCTGGTGCCTGACACTTTAAGGGCTGAGTCAAACAGCCAGCTGGTGCTTGATTATAGTGGCCATTTTAGAACTCTGACTACCTATATAAACATAGCAGTTCACTACTGGCAGGCTAGGCAGAAGCATTGCCTGGTTGTAAGGCTGTATACAACATCGTGGAGGTAAGGGCAGGAGCTTAAGGGGATAGTTTGGAGGCTCCTGGACATAACCTAAAACTGAACCCTGCTGGGGATAGGTGGCCTGGTGGGGCTCCCAGGGGTGTAGGAGCCCCCAGGGAATATCAGGCTAGTTACCACCATGGGGAAAGGCAGGTTGGGGTACCTTAATAACCACAGCTCCCACAATTGGGAAGATTACCCCATAGTAGGGCCAGGAAGGCAGACCCAGGTTAGAGAGTGGGCTAGAGGCTCAGAAGCCTAACTTGAAACACCCTCAAGTGGTCACTGCTGGGGCTAGAACCAGAAGGGTCAAAAGGGCCAGGGGCCCACTGCAAGGGATGGCCAGAGCTAAGGGCCAGCTGGCAGCTCACCCAGCCAACCCCAGGGGGTGCCACCACTGCAGAAGGAAGGACTGTGCTTCCCCCTCTTCCCCTCAGCTTGGGAGTTGCTGGCCCACTGGCAGATCAACCCTGGCTGCAGGGCAGATGGGAGGGTCCACAACAAGATGGATTGGGCCCCTCAAAATTTCTGCCTTCAGCTCCTCCTTTCTGCCTTCAGGAAGCTCCTCCAGCCAGCAGGATGTCTGGCGCTGCCCAGGAAGGGGCTGGCTTGCCCCACGGGTAGCTCGGGATGTCAGGCAGTGGGGGAGGGAGAGGCTGGCCCTGCCTGAGACCCCTAGCCTTCCCCCCCCACCCCGGTCTGCCCAACAGCCTGCACTGCCTGTAGGGCAAGCCAGCGCCTTTCTGGGCAGCACCAGCCAAATGTCCTGCCAGCCTCAGGAGCCTGCTAAAGGCTGAAATGGTGAGGGGCATGATGCTTCCTGTTGCATACCCTCCCCACTTGCCCTGCAGCAGGGGATGAGCTGCTGGCCCAGCAGGCTGCCAATGAGCCATATGCTGCCCGAGCTCTCAGGGGGAGTCCAGGTAGTGCTACTTGCAGGGGATGGTATACAAGTCAAGGTTGAATATTGACAGTTAAAAATTTGGCTTAAAAACTTGGCTTCTACACCATGAAATATGGTATTAAAAAAACAAACAAAACTGTTACTGGTTTAAGCAAATCGAGTGAAAGATTTGGGGCCCATCTTGAACACTGGCTCTTAGCACCTAATTGTTGCTGAGGCTCTGGCTCTTCATTTAGTCAGAGATATTCTGCTTTACCATTATGAGTTCTCAAAAGTAGTGATAATAACTCCTTTACCAGACTGGCTTGAGTTGTACACCTCTGAACAAAAGCTAAGTGTCCTTGAAGTTTCCATCTCCTCTGTCTTACTCTGAGATTTGTAGTTGCATTCCTTTTGAAGGTTTTGCTCTATGGGATTTCAGGAGCCAAGTATAGCTGGACAGAGTCAGACACTGTCTGCACAGATCGCAAATGGTAGGAGTGTAACATAAAGACCATCCCAGTCTGACTTAGTGATGACAGTGTTGCCTGACTACCTGCCAAAGATATCAGGCACTCAAGTTGAGTAATGCAAGGTGAAAGGTAGAGAAAATTATTGTATTTCCTACTACCCAAGCCATGCATTCTTGATTTATACATGTGAGCTGTGATGCTTGTCTAGTTATCATGCGAATCGTACTACTCTTTCTTATCTTCCACATCTTTATAAAATTTGACTGATCATGGATAGGTGAGAATTCAAGATCAAGATGTGAAGGCTGAATTGCTGTTATGCAAAAGCTCTTTTAATAATAAAGCCCAGATATTTACACTTACGATTCCAAAAAGCATTGGCTAATAAGGCTTTAGGATCCCTGACATAATTTTGTTATAGATCCTAGATTTCTGATCACATGCTGGAAGACTGGACTAGTGCTGAAGTTGTGTAACATTTAGAAAAAAGTCTATAAAATGACCAGGGTAATTTATAACCTGACCTGGACCTTGAACAAAATTAATGGAAATGCTAAGATAGGATTCGACCATTAAAAAGTTAAAGACTGGGGATAATGTTAATGGCTGGGAATGTTTTACAGATTCACCCCAAAACCTTTGGAGTCCACCATGTAGCATGCATGGATATTCTCCCTAATTAGATGTACTCCTATGGTGTTTATCTCCTATTTATAGCTAGGGTAAAAATGGGCTCAGTTTTGTCACTTTTGTATCTGTATGTATTATATTTATATTTGACATACATTATGAAATTTTAAAAGTTCATTTAACTGGAATATATCAGTGACATACTTTGTACATGCCCAAGTGATTGTTCTGGAGTGAAAGAAATCAGCTCCACAATAGCCAGGGAGTAATGGCCCTTTAGCCAAAGGGGTTCTGGGTGTAGGGGCCATTTGTACACATGCTCAGCATTTTCTAAACCATGTTAACTAATTCACATCACACAGTTCAAATCAAATTTCAATTAGAATTAAGGGTTAATAGATGTTCATTGACAGACCCTTAATAGACCCAATTCTCAGCCTCTGTACACCAGTTTATGCTGTTGGAAATAATTGGGAAGCAATAATAAGTCTATGTAAACACTGCTACATTGCTGCAGTTACCTGAAGTGCTATGCAATTGACCCGATACTTAGGGTGAGGTGGTATAGGCACATTTGACTTTATAAAGGGTTTACTCTGCCTGATAGGCTCTGTTGTGTTGCAAAAACCCAACTGAGTTACTCTTAAGGGGATTGATATTTGCAATGCTTATCTGAGTTCCTAAGGACTCTTTCTTTCCTAAAAGCAATTTCATATATACCTGTTAATTCATTTCCCTAATTCAGACTGCCTTAGTCAGCATTAACCTTAATCCTCATTCAATGAGGATTAGTTAATTTGGACTGGAGTAAATTTTAATTTGGACTACAGACTTTACATGTATATAGTAATGGATGTAGTCTGGATTAAACCTGGAAGAACGTCACATCTATAAACACCCCAGATAAGCCAGAAACATCTGGAGGGTGATTCATGGGTAATTTAAAATTATAAAGATGAGGGGGACTGGCCTCTAAGACATTTTTAGGATCTACTTAAGATGGAATCAGTGTCTTTGAACCCAGGACCTGTGGATGCAATGACTCCCATTACCAGGACTGGGAAAATCAGCAGG
>NW_005841932.1:2433259-2457246 GCF_000455745.1 Alligator sinensis
ATGGGTCTTTCAGGAGGGACTAAGATGTAGCCAGATGAGATGGGAAGAAACTTTACATTCCAAACCTATAGTCTGTTTTCCTTGTGTAATTTGTTTTCTCCTACATAATAAATCCTTTTATTGTTTGGCTCCTTCCTGATTTCCTGTGGAAAGTGGTTTCTCCTCCCCTGGGAAAGTAATATTCAGGCTTGCTGCCGGGGCATAACCAGGACTTCAGACCTACTATTATAATTTCACAGAAGATGAGACCAGACTGAAAACACAAAACAGCCAACTGACCTTGCCTCAAGGATTTACAAACCACACCAGGCCAGCAAAATGGTAAGGAAACAACCATATTCTGGGCAAAAATAAGCAGAAAAATATCTAATAGCACTGATTTCAAGACAGGAAATGCAGTGCCCAGGAAGTACAAAGCACACTGGATGAAGGAGGAGGAATGGAATAACATACCCCCCAGCCACGAACTTGACAACCCTACTCAGTGCCCCAAAAAGGCACACAGGAAACCACAGATGTTACAGGAGAAATATTCCTTCTCTGCTTATGTTTTAGTGAACAGCTTAGCACTGTGCATGAAATAAAGCCTCCTTCCCGCCCTCCAATCACAGTTGGAGCATCTAATCCTAGCAACAGCTCAAGACACAGTAAAAAGGTTTTAAAAGATCAATAATCCTGTGCATTCTTCACGCACATTTCATCTACAGGGTTCCCACCATGCTGTACGGATAGATGAGCCACTAGGGACAGGCAGTGACTGGGAACATGGTTTCCGATATTGCTCCAGGCTGGGTTGCCAGGTGACTATATGTGGGGCATTGGAGAACACTGGGACATTGGCATTGAAAATAAAATTATCCCTGGAAGTTTTCCCCTGGGGTGTTGCAATTTTCCTACCTGTTCCTGCTCAGGAAAGTTATATTGTGTCCAGAATTTGAGAGCCAGGGTCCCCAGAACGTAGCAGTATGGAAGTAATAGTTAGGCACACAAAATGTGTGAACAAGTATGTGATTTTTTTTTAATCTCCCAAAACAACGAATGGTGCAACCTCATGGTAGGGCCAGTTACAGGGCTGACCCAGAGGCTTGGAAGACAAGTAGGGCAGCTCAGGTATTCAAGTTCATCTGTCACCCTGACACCTGACCTGTAAGTACCAATTTTGCAAGTCAACTAGTACTTTCAAAGATATCTCTAATAACTTGGCCTCAAAGTTACATACACAAGCCTTCAAAACTGTCCAGAGATGATATTCTAGGCACACCTGGGTCTTCTATGCATGATTTCCATGGAAATTGTGGGTACACCATGCTGAAAAATATCTTGGGGTGACAACAGAGCTATTCTATAGCTAAACATTGTCCATTCTCCTTACAAGCATTAAGAGGGAAAAGTGCAGGTCCAGATGTGCAGCTAGCACTCAGGAACAGTGTCTATGGGAAGAGGGAATATCTCACCACAAATACAAGACTACTTCCCTTTCCACAGCTGTCCAGGAATACTGTTATATTTCCAAAAACTGCAGAAGGTACCAACATTCTTGGCCAAAAACTTGGACCACTATATCAGGAAGTCCTTGGGTCTGTGCAGAAACAAAGGTTTACAATTGCTGGGAGTAAACAAGCAGGTGCCTTCACTCACTACCAGACTCTGTCAGCTTTCCAGGGTAGCTTCTCCCAACCCTGCCAAGACATGTACCAGGATTCCTGGTCCACACAAGGTACCTGGCCTGCACGCAGAGAACGCCTCACCTGGTCACCATCACAAGGACTGATGACTGCAGAATACAGGACCACTAGAGATTCATCCCACACCTCCTTCCTCCTACTCAGTGCAAGATAATGCCTTCACCCAATCAGTGGGGGAAAGGAACCCAACTATTTTGAAGAACAAAATAGTCAAATCTCAATGCTTACAGGGTGACTAATGTGGAACAGCAGGTTGCACTTTACAAAATATGTTCAGAAGATGGCCTTCATAACCTTACTGGACATTAAAAACCAGTGATCAAATATGAGTATCTATTTTATGGCTCATTTCAATCAGTCTGTGATCCCTACTAATCTCTTGGCACTCCAGAGGTGATGATGACCCTCTTTCCTCTTGAATGGTCTTGCTCTTCCATTCAACAGGGAAAATTGGGTAATCAAGTTATTATTTCTATTGCATTTCTCTTGTCTTTTAGATATTCCTGATTATTCTCTGTTGCTATTTTACAGCCCTGTTCCATTTCTTTAAGCAGACGTTTTATTTACATATGGAGTTTTTCACAGGTTGTTACAGGCTATTGATCTATCTGTTACTTAGCTTAAGATGTGTCTGCTTCTTTTTCAGACCTGAGGGAGGGTATGTGGAAACGAAAAACCTTTCTCAGATCACTTCCAACTATACCGTTAGTCCAATAAAAAATCCTTACCTCTTGCATAGTGATGAATCAAGCTTTCAGATATCAGTAAAGACACCTTTTAAATGTACAGTTTAGAGATATTGGCTGGAACAAATCGTGTGTAACAGTCTCAGCTCTGGCAGACTGGATAATACAATTCTTAAACCATATTCTTAAAGCTACTGATACCCATCTTTCCTATCTCAGCTCTGTTACTTGCAATAGTTGCTACCTAGAATTCCTGCCCCTCAGAATTGTCTCAGAATGTTATTGAGTAATGTAAGCTTTCATTGCTATCATATTTCTCCCTGGAAAAGCTTTGATACTGATAGAGCTATGAAATCAGCACCCACCATGCCAACATATCTTCTGTATACAAGGACCTAGACAGGGCCAAAGAATAGAATTTATAACTAGTTCCTGATCCCAAATACTGCAAAGTTCAGAATACCTTTTGCCAGCCAGCACTGAAGGCAGGAAAAAAAGATTTATACCAGCAGTGCTCAACTTTTTCACCCTGTCAGCCAAATGAGTGGCCCAGATTGGGTCATCTGCATGCCATATTAGACCATCTGCAGACCAGGTTGGGCCTGGGGCCTGACACTGCACTCTCCCTGTCCTGCATACTAGGATTGGGCCCTAGGGATTCAGCATTACCCCTCCCCACCATGCAATGGGATTGTGTCCTGGGAGGCGAGTATCACCCCATCCAACTCCTCCCTATGTCCTTTTACGGAACCAAGGGGCCAGCATTACCCACTCCTGCCCTGTCAAGCTGGGATTGGATCCATCTCCTCTTAGCCCCACATTCTAGAATTGGGCCCTTGGGCTCAGTACCACCTCTGTCCAGCATGGCATGTTGGGATCAGGCAGTGGATCCAGCACACAAGGCCCAAGGTTCCCCATGGCTCCAGAAATCTGGCAGCAGGGGAGCAGTGCCACTGCTCTCCCACTGTCAAACTTCTAGACCCATGAGGAGCTCCATGGGCCAGATGACAAGGATCTGCAGGCCAGATATGGGCCCGGATTTATACAAAAGTATCTATACGACTTTACCCTTGCTGGACTTTGTAGCTCCCATTCTAATGACCATGCTTTGATGCTGAGCTTTTATTATGCCAAGTAATTACCTAAAAATGACTGCCTGGTCTTGGACCAAATCCTGTATCAGCAATATTCAGCATTATTATTATTATAGAGTAAGGCTGTCCAGCTTCTCAGTACCACCTCCGGGGACCATTTCTTCTCAGGCCATATTAGCACGGGCCACACTAGCAAAGCCATGGCTCTCAGGGGCTGCATGCCCCTTTGCACCCTGTGCCTCCCAGCTTTTCCCCATTTCACTACTGAGTATCCAGGGAGACCTGATGCTGCACCCTGGACCTCCTCCCCTGCTGCAGTACATGCCCAGGAGCCCCTACTGCTGTACCACATACTGCACCCCTCTCCCCACTGCTGTACCATGTGCTTGGGCAGCCTGACTGACCCTTAGATCTATGACCACAAGCTTCCCACTGCACCATAACACTCAGGCACCCTGGGGTGCAGTCTTCTGGCCCAAAAGGCTGCCTGGCACTTCCAGAGGAAGGAGAAGCTGGAGGGAAGAGGTGCCTGGAGCCCCTGGCTACTACTGCACCCAGACCAATGGGAGAAACAGTGACTGGGTGGGAGCCTGGGGGCCACAATTTAACCCCTCATGGGCCACATGGAACTTACAGCCCTCTTATACAGAGCAATGAAGTCTGCACATACTCCATACCCTGAAGACAAGAACAGATTTTTTTTTTAAAGATTCTGCCATAATGCATTCTTTTTATTGTTCCTTAATTGCTTAATAATTTTTCTCCTTCTCTTGATGCTCCCTGCTCCCCACTTCCCCAACAACCCTTTTTTTTTCTAAACTGGTTACAGAACAACTGACTAATGATGTGTTAAGCAGTGCAGCTAGGTCAGTAGCGAGCACGCAATGGTGTCAGTATGTGGACTTGATTTTGTGCAGCAGCAGTCAGATATTGCTGAGACAACTCATAAACATTTTGCACTCAGAAAGTGATCCATAGACATTAATAAATTCCCTTTACAACAGACACAGCAGCATTTAAATCATTATCTGATTCTTTAGCCTTCTCCACTGCTGATCAAGTGATTATTTTGACTGAGGTTTTACAGTGTCTGCTCTTAAAATGTTTACAATGTTACCTATTCCCTAATTAAATATAATTTGTTATTTCTGATGTTCCCCAGGCTTGGGGATCATGTGGAGTGGCCTAACTTCCTGCCACTACGAGTCTCATATCAAAATTAACAGTGTGTGTGTGTCATTATGCAAGTAACCAAGTACAATACCTACACTGTATTCATTTTACATAAGCAACCCCTGGCTCCACTCCCCCACAACCTGTTCTTCTGCTATAGCCCCTTTTCTGCAATTCACACACACACACACACACACACACACACACACACACACACACACACACACACATATATATATAAAATAAATATTAATATATTAATAAAATAAATAAAATTACATGATGGATTACTACATTCCCTACCTCTTTTTTGTTTGCCACATCGGCAGTCCATCTCCTTTCCTGTCTTGCTGCCCCTCCTCCCACAAATTGGGTCATTCTCTCTTCCCCAATATACTTTCTTCCCTTGCCAGAAGTCTTCTTCTCCCTTCAAATTCTTCCTTCCATACCACAGTCTTTCTTTAAAAGCTCCTTACAATATCCCCAATCCACTCAGCTCTCTCCTCTCTGGTCAGACAATCTCCTTATTCTCTGACCACTGACTGCCCACACTTCTCCATCCTTTCCCTGTCCCCTGAGTCCCCCACAGCTGCCATCCTCTTCTTTCATCTCTTGCTAACAAGCTCTGCCTACCCGAACCTTCATTTCTCATATTCTCTTCCTACAAGTTTCTCACTTAATCTCAACCTCCCCTTTTTTTCAGCAGTCCCCTACAGTGGATTACTGGGGTACCTTCTCTTTGCATGACCTGACTTGGTGAAGCCTACTTGTTTAACAGCTGAAGAGCAACAAAAAAAACTTCTGTGCTTCCTAGTTAGTAATCCCAACACTGTGCGTGTCACCTCACAGGTAACGAGGCACCATACTAAAATTGTTACAACCTGCAGTTTGTTCAATACAGAAGAACAGGAGTCACTTCTGCATAGATTCTATCATGCATATTCAGGTTAAATATTTTATTAGTTGTTCTCTGGACCTCAGTGGGATTACTCCTAGAGTAGTCCTTCTTACTGGTATAAATAATGATCTTGTTATCATCAGGTTATCCTTTCTTCTAAAATTTTGCTGTCTGTTAGCTATTACTGGTATATCTCTTCTCTATTGCACAGCCATGCAGACTGTTTTTAGTTTTAGCTAAAAATTTACCACATCTCTGGTAATGATAATTCAGGCATGGAAATAATTTAATGCTGGATGCACTGTCAAGATGCTCAAGAAAGGCAGATTTTACTTTACAAATCTAAACAAAATATTTACATTTAACTATGATGAGTACAAAACTAATAAAGCGATATCTATGGACTATGGTCTAGTTTGTTGTGTTTTTTAAAATTGAAAATATAAGCTAGTGCACATTCTAAAAAGTTATATTAATTTTTGCTTTGATCTTAAACGGAATAATATAGTGCTGGGTATCTGGCATATTAGTAAATCTTCCAGCTTCTCTTTAACTAGAGAAAAATGTGTTCTGTTTTATATGATGGTCAGCAGGGATCCTGTTTTTCTCTATTTAAAAATTGCAGATTCTCTGATTTAGAAAAAAATTCACATGAATTCTCTGATTTTAAAAAAAAATATCCATGTTTTTCTGTGAGTAAAATGAAACACCACTATATATATCAGTTGGACACACGGTTTTATTGATATATTTACAATTTTAAAGCAATTTGGAAGCTTACCAGTGCCTCAATCATTATAATAAAATACATTTTAAATATCTATAATTTTTGGCATTTGATTTTGGGTTTTGTATAATGGAAAATCAGAGCTTGCCCTGTCCCCTTCACTCACCAGGACATGGGTCCAGCTGCAGCTGTCCCCCAACACTGCTTTGTGGTGCTGAGCAGCCCTAGTAAGCCAGTGCCTTGCCCATGCTATTGCCCCTCACTCCCAAGCCACAGCCCCTCCAGCCTTGCTGGTGCCCCTCACACCCCACCCACAGCCCCTTTGCCCTTCCAGTGCCCTTCACTCCCCACCCAAGCCCTCCATCTCCCAGCTCTGTCAGAGGGGGCCCCCAGCCACCAGGGCTATGGGACCAGGGACCTGGGTCCACAGCCTCCTGCCCCGCATCAGAAGTGCCCGAGCTTCAGCTGCTACCCATGGGAGGCAGTAGCTCATGTGGATGGAGTGGAGTGCAGAGCCCAACTCCCCCTCCTCCACAGACAGCACAGCTGCCCTGCTATGAAGAGGGGCAGATGTGGGCTGGCAGCTAAAACCTCAGGGCTCCCTGCCTTACTTCCCTCCCCCCTGGGGGCCTCACAACCCAACACATGGGACCTGGTGTGGCAGGGCATAGTGGAGCAAGGAGGCTCAGTGCTGCCACCAGGAACCCTGCACCATGGCGAAGTACTCCCTCTTCACCCAGCAGCAGTGGGGGCACAACTTTGTGTCACCACCCCCACTGCTGCCAGATGGGCACCTTGCCATGGTGGCACAGGGCTCCCAGTGGCAGCAATGAGCCTCCCCACCCTGCTCTGCCCTGCTGCATTGGGTCTTGCCTGCTGGGCTGAGGAGGGCAGCAGGGTGGGGAGCCCCAAGCCTCTAACTTGCATCTGCTCCCACCCCACACACAAATCTGCAAGGCACATGCAATGCAGTCATGCCCTAGCCTTGGACTCCAATGCCCAAGCCCCATGTACCACCTCAGCTGGGAAATGCCTCCAGCCCGGCCTAACTCCCTCCCTTCCTCCCTCACTATGTGGGCTTCAGTCCTCCCCATCCCCAGATTTACCTGCAGGGAGTGCACACATGCAAATGGTGCCCCCTGGCTGATTGCCCCCCTCGTGCTCCTCCCAGCCCCTTGCAGGTTGGAACTCTGCCAGCCTGCAAGGGGAAAACCACCGTTTCCCATGTTTTTCTTGTTTAAAAGAGAAAATCAGCATTTTTATTCTTAAAAAGAGAAAATCCACATTTTTTTCTCATTAAAATGATAAAGTCTATGTTTTTCCATGTTTTTCCCTGGTGAACAGAAACCTGGATCCCTGATAATGATGCACCCCACCACCTGCAATCCCTTTTTAATATCCTAGGTCCACCCACATCCATCATACAATATATAGGTGTTGCTATTTTTACATCAAACTCAGACAAGCTTTCTAAACTTGTAAATTGAGAAAAAATAGAGGAAAGAAGAAAATAAATGTTCTGATGTTTAACAGTGTAGTCACTATACGATTTACATTCTGCCAGTCTTAGTCAGCACATCTACACACAAAATGGATGTGATGCAATAAACTCTGGTGCATATTGTGCTGGAGTTGATTGCTCCTGGGCACTGCATTTATACATGCACTGAGGTATGCAGCACTTTGAGCCAGGTCAGAGCAGCCCCAGCTGGCAGGGACCCGGGGATTCAGCCTGCCAGCCTAGGGCTGTTCCTTCAACTCAATGTGGTGTGGAGGGGCTAGCTGGGACATGAGTGCACTCCAGTGTGGGGCTAGCCAGAAGGCAGTTCCTGGACTGAAGTACCCTTGTGTCCCAGCCATCCCCATCAGCATCTACATGTGCATTGTTATGCACTAAAGCATGCCCCTGTAGGATAGTGCTTGTATACATGCGCTCAGTGATTAATATCTTACTTCTTAGATAGACTTACTGATTTCCAAGGAATAGTTGGAAATAGGAATAAAGTTCTGTAAGTAATAGAATTAGACATTTTTCCTAGTTACCAGTTCCAGTTTAGATGTCAGCTAACTATGTGAGTGCCAAAGTAGGATGAGCACTTGCCATAATTTACTAATTTATTGAAAATGTAGCATATGTACTCAACAAAGATAGAACAAGGTATATTGCCATATTCATTACTGATATTCTAGTATTCACTAGTGATATTTTGGTATTCATTCATTAGTGATATTCTGGTAATTTTGCCACTAACTGCAAGTGATTTGCAAAAGAGAGCAAAAACAAACTTCTCCCCTCTTCTTCCAGTTAAAATAAAAATAAAAATAAAAGAAGTTTTCAATTCTGTTTACTTCTGATATGGAGTGCCCAGCAGCATATGCCTTTTCTGTCATCTCCTCCAAATCTTTAGTGTCACATACAAATTGTTCAGATTTGGCCTGTGGGGATTAACATCTGCTCTTAGTAAGCTGCATAGCCACCTGCAGAGGGTGTTTTCTGTTATTTATAAAACAAATCTCTGTCATTTAACAATGTGTTCAGTGGAGGAGGAGGAGGAGACAATCAGCTCTGTAGTTATATTTTAGTAGTATCCTTGGCTTTCTAAAATTGGAAACCAGCAGGATACTGCAGAAGGTGCACTACTAACAAATGGTGACTATAAGTGGCTATGCAAAGATGACAAGGCACTTGGGGCTTGACAAATCTGATTCATATGTTAGCAAAAAGTTAGCACAGACTGGATCTGCTTTTCAAAATTGGGGCGGGAAGCACACACAGAAAAAACGGATGATTTTTTAATATGCTGTCTGGTGAAGCAATTGGAAACTTCCCTTCTGTTTACTACACTATTTAGAGCACTAATCAAACCAGTGGCCCATCTACCTTGCTATATCCCCTCCTTGATGATGGAGAGCACAGTACACTTCAGAATATGGTGTAAGAGCAGATGTAGTGGGAAATTATGGGATAATCATTTACTGGGAGAGTTTCTGACCAATTCCAGGTAATTGATTTATGCCCCAAATCATGAGGATTAATAGTCCTTGTCGAGTTTTGTCCTCTTTTATGTTGCTGTGGTTGTTTCCATTATCCATCTCCATGTCTAATCCTTTAAAAAAATCTATTAAGCTCTTCATCTCAGTGATATTGGGTAGCATAGAGTTCTATAGATTAATTAAGAATCATGTAACCGGTGTTTCTTTTTATGAGTTTTAAATTTGTTGCCTTTCAGTTTCATTGGCTATACACTTTTAAAAATCTTCAATGTGAGAAATAGCTTGTCCTACAGACCTGTTTTATTCTATTTACTAATTTAAATACACACATAATTTTTGTATTATTCATCTACTTTGTAAACCAAACAATTTTGAATTTTTCTTCATATGGAAATCTCTACAAATCTATTAACATATTTGTCACCATCTTCAGACCCCATGTTTTTATTTTATTTTATTTTTATTTTTATTTACCATATTTCAGGTAGTTGAGCAAAATTAAATCCAACAATTACTTCAAATCTACATGAATATAATGACATTTTAATATATTTACTATAATTCTGTGACTCATTTCTATATACCTGATGGATAACAATTGATATTTAGAGGTGTGCTTTTGGAATTGGCTTGTAGGTAAAGTAGATATTGCATTAGAATAATAGTTTTGGGGACGAGCAAAGGGTTAATTAACCTTTGTTGGTTGTGACAAAGTTTCCTGCAAGACCCACTGTGTCTGGAGTGGGCAGACACACAGGCTTGGAAGCTAAAGACATGTATCACACTGTTCTATTACATGAGCTAAGGGACTCTGCCGTGTTAGCCAGGTCACAGTGAACAGTTGCAGACCCCTTGGGATTTTTGGTTTTAGTCGACGGACCAAATTAAGACACCAGTAAATGACCAATTAAGATGTATGCATGTGATGGGTTTGTTAGAAAAACGGAATACACTGACAGTAGAGATGATGACCACAGCGATATCAATACCAATGGTGCCTAGAGATGAAGTCATCAGAGGAGGAAAAGAACATAAAAGGAGGGATTTTAGAGCAGCAATGGGTCCCGAAAGTGGGAAGCCAGGGTCACCATGGACAGAGGGCACACCACCAGCCTGTCTCACCCACTCCACTAGGGAGGGAGGGGGGAGCTGGGCCTCAGTCCTTGACCTCCAGACTGCTGATATCTGACATTCAAGAGAGAACCACAGGGTGAAGCTTGTTTACTGGCCAGGCATGCCTTCCTTCTGTGACAACCCCAGGACTGGAAGATATAGAATCAGGGGGGTGGAGAGAGGTTATTTTGTTTGGCTCATTTGCATTATTCTTATGTGCTGTCACTGTGTATGAATAACGTTTGCCTATTATTGAATGGAGCAGTTGTGGTCACCTGAGGGTTTGGGTCCACCCACTACAAGGTATCTGGGTCATAAATCTAGTAACAGCCTTAACATTAAATTAGCTTCTTTTGACCACTGCTAGTCATTAAGCAAAAATTTTTGTCAGGATGTCCACAGTGATGTCCTGCTAGTTATCCAGAATTGATTCAGTTAGATTAGAATTATTACTATAAAGAAGTTGTTTGCATTGGTCCTTCCAATCTGATTTACATTGCTCTCATCTATAATGAATTTCACTTATTTTCACATTGCATACTTGCCTAGTTTTAGGTCCCTCTGAAATCTTCATAGTCTTCTTTATCTTCACTAATACGAATCACTTTTCTTCCTCCACATACTTTGCCACTTTGCTGCTTATCTCTTTTCTACAGCATCAATTTCAGGAGTGCACATGGGGCCCCAGAGCTGGAAACTTCAATAAGCTGATGGGGCTCATAGTTGTGGGGCCACAGGCTACCCATGCAAATTAAAGCTACAGTGTTATTACACATTTTCCAGTAATAACTTTAGAGCTGGTTGAACTTTTTAAAGCCACCATACCTATTTTGCCCATGTAAATCTGACATTTTACCATCTAGTCTGTACAAGATGAAGTACAAAGGTCACCTCTGGATGAAGCAAGACATGTAGGAGATAATCATATAGGGTTCTATGCAATTTACTCAAGACGTAGCCACCGTTTTAAAGAAAAAGATAATATTATTTTTCCAAGTTTGAATTTTTGAATAATGTTATCTATATTAATGAATTACCAGTATGAGAGGTACAGCGATATGTCGGTCCGATATTGGATCAGTACCAATATAAAAAAAATTGGCTGTATTGGAAATCAGCCTGAAGAGGCCAATAATTTGGACAATAAATGCCCATGTGTGTACACAGCTGCAGCATAGCATGAAGGCAATGAGGAGTACAGCCCAGCAGCGTGCAGCTGGCAAGTCTGTCATGGTGGAAGGGGTGGAGGGAAAGGATGTGGGGGGCAGATCAACACCCCCTGTGGTGAGAGGAGGGGGCAGGGGAAGGTACTGCCCACCTTGGGCAGGGCAGGGCAGGGCAGGGCATGGGACGGAGCTGCGGCTCTTTAGGGAGTGGAGGCATCTCCTGCCACAGTGTGCACCCCAGGAGGGCACTGGGGGAGGTGTGCCCCTGGATCTATGTGGGGTGGGGTGGGCAGGCTGCAGCTGCAGGCTAGAGCTAGGGCTGCACCGGGCTGTTCTCGCTGGGGGCTGGGCTCCAGGTGGGCTCCGGTGGCACTCAGAGGGGGTCTGTGGAGGGGGATGCAGCCACCCCAAATTTTGCCACAGCCCCGCTCCTAGCGCTGCTGTTGCCCACCTGATGCAGCCCCAGCCTTGGTGTGTGGGGAGGTGGGGATTGAGCCGGGGCTGCACTGGGCAGATGCTGGTGGCAGCACTGGGAGCAGGGCTATGGTGAAATTTGAGGTGTCTGCAGCCCCCTCCATAGCCTCCCTCCCAGCACCACCACTGCCCACCCTGAACCCAGCCCCTGCCAAGAAGAGCCCAGAGCAGCCCTGGTTCCAGCCCGCAGATGCAGCCTTCCCACCCCACCCTGCACAGATCCAAGGGGCACACACCACCCCCTGTGTCCTCCTGGGATACGTGCAGTGGCAGCAGCTGCCCCCCGCCCCTGCACTGAGCTGCAGCTCTGTCCCTGCCCGCTCCCTCCTTCACCATGGGAGGTGTTGATTTCCCCCCCATGCCCCTTGCCTCCCCACTCTCCTTCCACCACAAAAGACTTACCAGCTGCACACAGCTGTATCAGAAATTGTATCAGTATCAGCCAATATGCCTCCTTAAATGTTGGCTATTGGTATCAAAATAGCAAAATCTCTATCAATGCATCCCTAGTCAATATTACTTGTCAGACAATTCCATACATTGTCCTTGTGTTTGCCTGTAAATAATCCTATTTGAAGTAAGTATAAGTGCCACATGTTTTAAAGAAAAATGTAAAATTCCCTCATAATGTATTGTTTTTCAATAAAGTTGTTATGGTGTTATTTTTGGTTCACCTCTAGTAGTTGCTTTTGATTCATTCCCCAAATCTTGAAGAATGATCTCACTTACATATTTTTTTCCTACTTAAACTATAGTTTATTAGTCATGTAATATTAGTCTTTTTGGAATCCATCTAAGTACTTGACCTCAATAATAACTTATGACAGTGACTTCATAGGTTAATTAGGCACTAAATACATCTTTTATTGGTTTCAAATGTGTTACCATTTCATTTAATTGGGTGTCACTTATTCTCTTGTTTAATTTCTATTTCTAGGTATTTTCACAGTTTTCCAGCTTTAGAAGTCCTTGGACTTCATTTGTCTCCTAGGAAATTAATGTCTGTAAATGCTGTACCATTTCTTTCTTTCTGAATGATTGTAGGACCATAGGATAATAAGAAATTAGAGGTGGAATGGAACTGATGAGGTCACTGAGTCCAAACGTCTGCTCAGTGCAGGATCATCCCTAACAAACTTCACAACCGAGTGTCTGTCTAATCAGCTCTTGAAAATGTCTAAGATGAAGTTTCCAAAACTTCCCTACGTAGCTTGTTTCAGTGTTTTACCACCCTTATAGGCAAAAAGTTCCTTCTTGTCTCCAGCCTACATTTCTGCTGCTGCAGTTTACAGCCATTGCTTCTAGTCCTATTCCCTATGGCCACAGAAAATAGTCTATCTCCATCTTCTCTATAATCATCCTCAGTCTTCTGTTCTCTAGACTAAATAACCCTAGTTCTTTCAGCCTTTCCGTGTAAGTCATACTTCTAAGGCCTCTTTCATTGATATCTTACTAATATGCCATATGACTCCTGTGTAGGGCCCTTGCCATTACATTCCTCTCAGCATAGGCAATGGAGAAAAATCTTAAACACTCAGAATATTTTCAGATTTTCAGGACTTGACCCTATTATACTGAAGTGGGAACTGAAGGTGCTTAGCATCTCAGGAGTTTTCAGCATTACACAGGTTCAGAACCTGAATTTTCTGTTGAAAAATTCCCTGTGTCCTTTTTATAAGTGATGATGAAATACATGCAGTTCCTCTGGTATTTAGTCAGTCATGAGAACAGTCAGTGTCTTTGAAAACTCTGACTATAATGAAGGAATCACAGAATTATTTTAATTCAAACTGAATGAGTTCCTGAATTCTCTTGTGTGCTTACAATACTTTGAGGCATTCCTTTATTACTTTGGTATATCAAAACTTTGGACAGAGCTTCTGCTCAAATATGCAATGTTAACTGAAGCTTGCTCTTACTATTTTAAGACTTATTGTATCAGTGCGATACACCTGCAGTGTTGATTTCAAGGAGTGCCGAAAGTCCCCAGCAGACAAACTTCAACTCAGATGCTAGGTACTTTCTAAGCCACGAAAGCCTTTTCTTTTAAGTTTTGTTTTGGACCACTCTCAAACTTCACAAAAACTGTATGAGCAGATGCTACCCTGAAGCATCAAAGGCAGGACCATGAAAAGTCAGCTTGAGGGAGTCACTAATCCACTCACCCTGAGAGGTATTAAAGACAACTTCTAAGGCTATGGGTCTTAGTGACCTGAATATCCCCTCTAATAAGGCTTTGGAAATACTACCTTTATGTTTATAATATTTTTTTCTCTCTTTTTCTGGCTGTGCTGCTATTTTCCTTGGTTAAAACTCTTTATATCGTCATGTCTCTAACTCTTAAAAAAATAGCAATCCTATTGATAGCAGGAGAGTTTAGTACTATCTTGTTCTGAAAGTTGCATTGAAAACATTAACTCCATCATGTACTGGAATGACTTGGACAGGATTCAACTGTCCATTCATTCTCAGTATTTTTCTGTCTCAGGAATTGCAGAGGGATCAGTGGCATGGCATTTGAAAAGCTGGCTTTTTTTAGACTTTGACAAGTCCTTCTGCTGAGATAGGATTGGAAATCCACTCCTCCCTTTTGTTTACCTTGTGATCAACTCAACGAAGAAAAACAACAGGCAACACAAATCTTGGGCTTTATATATTCCTCCCCCTCATCCCCACTGGTTTAAGCATCCTCTTCAATGTGGAGAGGTCAATGGCACAGGTCAGTAAAACTTACACAAATGTCTCTCTGGCTATAAACAGACATGCCAGTTGTCACAGCACTGGTGTGTCCTGTGGGGATGAGTCCTGTGATGAAGATTGCATATCCATTCATCACCTTTCAAAGTGGGTTTAAATAATAGGGGTTCTGTGTGTGATTGTTGGCTCTGGCTGGGACAGCTCCAGGTCTGGTTGGAGATCAGGGCTGTCTGGGCTGGGGCCAATAATCAGCTGATTGTCACCCAGCACCTCTGGCCAGGGTGCCAGGGTATGGTGGAACAGAGGCTACCTACTAAGTGGTGGGGGGCATCCTGAAGGGTTTCCCTTGGTAGGGATTTTGAACCTTGCCAGTGTGCGGGCCGCCTCCCGATCTCGTCCATGTCGCCATGTGCGAGCCGGGAGCGATATGCGGACCCGTTTTTGCGCATGCGGGCTGTGGCCAGCAGCCTGGGCATGCAGGGTCGAAGAAGACCGGTGGCGAGCTAGAATTAGTTACGGACGCGTAATGGTTGATTAAAAGATTGTTTACTTACACCAAAGATGGTCGTGGTGTAGGCTGGACAGTTTTCCAGACTCAGCTCCACTTAAGTCCTCGCTAGAGGACTCCGACAATTGACCCCGGAGTGGTTGAAGCTCCGCGGGTTCGGCTCGGTAATTGGCCCCGGAGTGGTTGAAGCTCCACGGGTTCGGTAGTTTCAAAAGGAAAGGGATACGTCTTAGGATTGCGCTCGGCGACGGGGAGAGGCTAGAGGCCGTTTGGCCCCCGGAGTGGTTGAAGCTCCGTGGGTTCAGTAAATAGGCCCCCGGAGTTGTTAAGACTCCGTGGGTTCGGTAATTCGGCCCTCTATTGCCCTCTACTCTTTCTCCCAAACTCCAATTGCTCTCTCTCTCTCTCTCTCT
Source organism: Alligator sinensis (assembly GCF_000455745.1). NCBI lineage: Eukaryota > Metazoa > Chordata > Crocodylia > Alligatoridae > Alligator > Alligator sinensis. Next base: position 2,448,888 of record NW_005841932.1, read on the forward strand.
CCAACTTGGGCGGAAACCTCCCAAGCTCTTTATAAGGCTAGCAAGCCAATCGCTAGCCGCCACGTGTGCATAATTTAGGATCGGCCAATAATGTGGCGCGAATCTAAATACAAATGGCGGGAACTCCTTTGCACCGTGTATCACTATGATGCAAAAGAAATGCACCATGCAAAGAAGGCTACAAACTGGCGGGAAATACTGTTTTTGCACGCGGGTTCTCTATTGCAGCAGAAAGCTCTACTGTGCAAAGGAGCTGCAATTTGGCGGGGACATAATTTAGCGGTGCCGAAGCACACAAAAACAAAAAACCACAACTTTGGGTTGTGACAGCCAGAAGTTTCTGGTCCTCTGTGCCCCAGCATCCCTGCACGCCCTGTACCTCCATGTCTCACTCACCCCTCCTGTGGGTAGCTAATTGTTGGCCTGGCCTCAATGTACTGGGACTCTAAAAAAATTTTGTGCGCATCCAGGCTGCACACGTGGTTTTCTGGCATCCCCAGCACACAAGGGGGCCCTGGGATCAAGGCACATTTCCCGCATCCCAGGGTTCCTATGTGCCAAGAATATCTAAAAACCCCCATGTGCAACCCAGCCGTGCTGCACATGGGGACCCCATGTATCAGAAGGTAGGGTGAAGTGCTGCTCTTCAGTGGTGTATTTAGCTAATGCACCATAACTATATAGACATCCACTGTGATAAGGCAGAACAAACTATAATAGGTCATTATAGTACCTAAAATGTCTAATGGGTATTGTTGCACAAACGTTTGGGGGCATTTGGCACAAGCAGCAATGACATCTATATACTTGTGTTTTGTCCCATTATAATTGTGTTGTGTCACCCTACACCATAAAGGCATCCCCTGTCTCTTGTATGCAGCTAATAGGAATGTTGGGATAGTTTTAGAGTACCTTGAGAGAGAAGAAATCCAAGTCATTGGGAAGAGGGATGGATTGCCAAAGAAATTTGGGGGGAGACAGAGATTTAAAATGAAGGTGAAAAAGATGGAAAACAGAATTAACACTGTATAAGAGGATATGGATCTGTTGTGCCTAAACATCTGAAGTTCCTGATCCAGTGGAGTATTTAAGCATGTTCTTAATTTGGAACTATTCATGTAGGTAAAACTAAATATGTGCTTAAGTGCTTTGTTAAAGCAGGACAAAAAACTGCTCCATACTTTTTAAGACTAAGGCTTAAATCAGATGGACATTCCTCCTGCATCCAACTGTATTTATCTAAACAGGCTTGCTTTTTCTAAAGAAAGTTGTGATAGTCGCATTGTTTTCAATTAATTGATTCTTCTTTTCAGTATATTCTTAGCAACTCAAGGAAAAAAAACAGTTCCCATTAGTACTCAAAAAGTTATGCATACATCCTCAAAGAAAAATATTCTGTATTCCAAAGACTTGTAAAGCTGAGGAAAGAACAAGGAGAAGGTAGCTAAATGGAAATCAGTACAGTACGTTATAGGTGTATGACAGATTTGTTTTTCAAAAATAAAGAGCTAATATTTTAAAGTTAAAGTACCAGCATTTGGAACTTTTGTATCCGACTTAAAATAGCTATCCAAACTGAATCACTGACTGTAATGTGCTTTTAAATGTATTTTTTATTACCATTCAGTAATCTAAAGTAAAGTGGATATATAAGATGCTGCCAAGGCACCTCAATAACTTCCACAGAGATATTTTAGTTATTTTATGACGTGGTTAAGCTGTTATAATTTACTGTACCTCTTTTAGGTTTTTAAACATTTAACTGATCCAAATCAGAAAAAAATATAAAATCAATAAATAGTAAGTGACACTGTGAATTCTTATTATTAATGAAATCTTATTATTTATGAAATCTTGTTATTTATCACAGTTCTACCAAACAGGTTATTTCCAGTGTTAATTTCCATGATTCTTGTACAACATACTGAGAAATTATTTTATAGACTTTTCCACTTTCATTGAGCATCGATAATGTAAAGTAAGTTAAGGAACTGCCTTTGACCTGCCCTTCTTGAGCTTTCTGAAAAAATTCTCACATCTTTCAGTCCTTAGCTTCCTTATTTTCTTCATCCATTTATCTCTTAACAAAATTTGGTCAATTGAATGTAAGCAAATGCCATACATTAGGCAACTTAAGCAGGTTAAGACCCTACTACAGTCTAAATTGGCAGTTCCAAAAATTTTAAGGTGAGAAGAGGGTTTGTGATCAACAGATCTGATCTTCTACGCAGTTCAGGATACAGTTTCACTTAATATTATCTATATTAAACAATAAATTGTAGCTGAATTATTTCAGAAAAATATCCAGTCTTAATTTTAAATTATGAAGAGTTCACCATGTCCCTTTTTACTCACCTCCAACAAATTATGCACACTGAATGTAGTCTACAGTTATGCATTATTTAGGGTTTTCCTTTATTATAAAAATAAAAAAAACTAAGCAATTCAACATAATACAAAGTCTAACCTTTTCTATCATTTAAGTATTTCTAGGCCTTTTTCTTGAAAGATTCTCTGATTCTCCATCCCCTTTTACTCTGTGATTGGAGTTAATAAGCTCATTCTGATTCTACATCAGTTAATCAGAAAAAAAGAGAAAAAAATCTCTATTGAAATATTCTAATATCTGAGAATAAAGTAAATTGGAAAAAAGGACACCTGCTGTTCTTTTCCAGAATCCCTTCCTGTTTGGTACACTTTCTTCAAATTAGAGCGCTAGACTAGAGATATCAGTGTGCTCTGAGCTAGGAATCTCTAACACATGTAATTTGAAAAGGTCAAAGTTGCTGCTGACAACCTTAACATGTTTTGTATATCTGTGAAAGTTGCTAGCAGTAGCAGCGTGAAATTATTTTTCATTTCCTCTATCAATGTGCAAAGCCAACACAGATGTTCTGTTCAGGTGGCTGTGCTTGCAAGTATTTCCAAAGAAGAAGTAAAATGTTATTTTTATCTTATATAATGGGAAAGAAACATCTGCCATATTAAATGTTTGTTTTAAAGTATATGTTTCTTTGTGTATTCTCTAGCCAATTTGATTTGAGTCCAAAGGTTTACTAGAACTTTTAATGAAGTTAGCAGATATTAGGAAAAATACCCAATACTAAGAGACAGTGGGCACATCTACACAAGATGCCTTACTGCAAAGTAGCATAGTTTACTGAGCAATAAGCATGTGCATCTACATGGGCACATGCTTAGTGTGCAGTAAACCTCACTATTCATGAGGAAATTTGCTACCTGCAAATCCAAGTAACAAATTTATTTGCAATTGGTAATGGCACAGTAGCGTTCATGTAGATGCCTGACTGGGAGCAAATCTGCTCCTGGTCAGCCAGCCCCCAGAGGGTGGGAGATTGCTCCCTGCCCCCCCCAGGAGCTGCCTGCTGCTGGGGTGGTCTCTACCACTGGAGCCCAGACACAGACTATATCCCCCTGGCCTGGTAGCAGGAAGCTCCAAGCTCCCCCCTCTCTGAGATCATGATCAGGGAGCAGAAGCTGGAAAATCTTTATCTCCCGGCCCCCGCTTCACCATCACAATCAGGGAGTGGAGAGCTATGAGATCATTATCTCCCACCACCAGCTCCACAGTCACAAGGCTGGTGCTGGGAGATAAGGGTCTCCCAAACTGAGCCCTGTGACCATGGAGCTTGGGCTGGGAGATAAAGATCTCCCAGCACCGGCCCCATGACCATGGAGCTGGTGCTGGGAGCTCTCTGCTGATGGAGGCTGGAAATCCTGTTCCCTGCTCAGGTCTGTGAGAATGGAGGTGGATGAGGAACAGGCTGGGGAGCTTGTTCTTCGCTCAGCTCCACACTCACATACCTGATTGGGGAACAAGGTCCCCAGCGTGTTCCTCATCCAGCTCTGCACTCACAGAGCTGAGTGGGGAACAGGCTCCCAAGCTTCCACCCTGCCATCATGGAGTGGGACTGGGAACTGTCCCAGTCAGGGTCAGCTTCCAGCCCCATGCTCTGAGTGGGTGATCAAGGCACAGGGCTTGGAAAGAGCTGCAGGGGTGGGGCAGCTAGCTGCTAACTTGCTGCCCACCAGAGGATGGGGCAGGGGGCTGGGATGTGCCCCTCCTCTGTGGCTTTTTCCAAGTTCCCTGTCCCTGATCATGGAACTGGGGCAGGAGCACCCTTCTTCCTGGGCAGGGGGACATTGTCCCTGCCCTGGAAGCAGGCAGCACCCCAGGGGCAGGGTGCAATGTCCCAGTCCTGGCTAGGAGACAGCTGTCTCCTGGGCTGGTGCTCCCTGCCAGTCCCTGGGCTTATGCCTAGGGGAAGCCTAGCGCTCCCCTTGCTGGCAGCAGGGGCCCATTTCATAGGGCTGTGCGAGTCTTCAGATGGTGCTTCGGATACAGTGCTGCTTTGGATGCTTTGGCGTCCAAAGCGGCATGCCTGGATTGAAGTGTGGGCTCAGTTAAGCTATCCGAAGCAGTTCAGAGAGTCTGAAGCACTTCAGAAATGCTTCAGATGCTTCGGACAGCTTAACTGAAAGTTACAAGAGGGAGGGGGAGCAGGGGAGGGAGGGAGAGTGGCAAGGGGGAAGGGGAGCAGGGGAAGACTAACCTGTAGGTGGCAGTGAGAAGAATTTCTCCCTGGCTGCCTTTCCAATGACTGAGTCTGTGGGGTGGGACTAGAAACAGAATAAAAGCCTCTGTTTGGAGGAATTCTGTACCTTTCCCAGCTTGTTCCCTGTCAGGAACTGTGTGAGAGAGGAACGCTCAGACTGAGGCATTGCAGCTTGCTGGCTCTACTCAGTACTAGTTGAATTTGCCTGCTCCTTTTTCTTGTTACAAAGGATTAGGTAGGATTTATTTTAGCTCAGATTAGCTCAGCTATTCTATTCAATCTCTATTAGTATTACTATTCATTTTTTTTAGTTTATATTTGCTCTTTTTTTTTTGTGGAAACAGTGCACACACTCAACAGAGGGAATAGAATGCACAATGCAATAGGATTCACGCACACACAGAGACCTTTTGCAGCACAGGAAAGATCAATATGAAGTGTGCTGGAAAGGCAGGTGCAAGCCCCCCCCAACACACATGCATTGTATTCCCGAGCAGCCATGACATCAGTGCTGCCAGTTGAAGCCAGGAGGTGGGAGCAGTGTCTGCACCTGATGTCCCTGCACCACCTCCACTCAGTCCAGAAGTGGACACCAGTAGTGGAATCATTGTCTCCTCACCCCAATTTCAGCTCTCAGCATGAACCTCCCACTGCCAGAGGAGGAGCTGAAGCTGGAACCAGGGATGCTGAGTGAGCTGGCTCAGGCAGTTCTGGGGACTGAGGGGGATTCAGAGTTTGTGCTCCACACCCCTCAAGTTTCCCCTAGACCCAGGTCTCCTGTGGAAAACATCACCTCAGAGGAGGCTGAGGTTGTGGAGGCAAGTGGCTCAGCTGAGGCAGCTCCTCCTGCTGTTCAGCCCCAGCCTGCTGAGAAGGGGGAAAAGGCAGGATCCTCACCCTTAACCCAGAAGTGGGGGAGTAGTGTACTGTGGGAGCATTTTGAGGTGACAGATGATCCCAGGTTTGCCATCTGCCAGCACTGCCAAAGGCACATGAGCCATGGCAAGGATGTGAGACACTTCTCCACCATGGCGATGCTGCTGCATCTGAGGAGGCAGCACCCCCTTGCCCTTCCTCCTGCTCAGCCTGATGCCAGTGCAAGTGTGCCATAAAGGAAGTCCCTCACTCGCTCCAAAGCCCCCTTACCCCCAAAGCAGAGGCAGGACACGCTGGACTAGTGGGGGAAAGATGGACAGAAAGGGGGGTGCATTCCAAAGGCGAGTGAGATCACCCAGAGCATTGGGGACATGCTTGCTCTGGATAGCCAGCCCTTCTCCCTAGGTGAGCGGCCAGGGTTCAGGTGGTTCATAGCACTTCTGGCCCCATTTTACAAAGTGCCCACATGCACCACCTTTAGCAGGGTGGTGGTGCCCTCCCTGTTTGAGTTATGTTTGAGTTATGCAGGGAGTACTTGAGGGAGGAGCTGTGCAAGGCAGGGCCACAGGTAGCCTTGCACTTTACCTCTGACAGCTGGAGCAGCCAGGGTGGTGATGACGCCTACCTCTCCCTTACGGGGCACTGGTGCGATCAGTCAGGCTGTCAGTGGGCTCTACTGCAAGCTGAGGTGCTGGATGAGTCCCACATGGCAAAGGAGATCATGGGGGCCATGGGGGTGGCTTGTTGGGGAGGCCAAGCTCACTGGCGGGTTCATGGTCACCAACAATGGGGCCAATATGGTGAAGGCTGTCCATGATGCCACCTTGTTGACATCTGCTGTGTGACACACAGGCTGCACCTAATAGTGAGGGATGCCTTGGAGGGGGACAGGGCTGCCAGTGACAGCATCACCACCACTACTGCTACAAGCCAGCTGATTTTGAAATGCAGGAAGGTGGCTGGCTACTTCTGTAGCAAAACCCCCAGTTTTTCTTTTTCTTTTCTTTTTTTTTTAAATGCATTCCCTCCCCTTTCCCAACCATTTCTGACTTTGTCTCTCGCTCTCTATTTCCTATACATAAGTGAGCTAAGACATAAGATAAGCTTCAGCATTTTATTTTGGTAGCAAGTTGTATTTGTTTTGTTTTTTTCTCCTTCTTTATATTGTATAATTATTATGTTTATATTGATTTTTACTGTTTTATATTACTGTTTTAGTGATACTATATGATTTAGGCCTACCTATGTAAGTTAGCATAAGTCCTGTCAATTTGCCATTTTGTTTGTCAAGTCTCCATCCTGTCCCAAGGCCCGGTTCTGTAACCCATGACTAACTCCTACCCCTCCTCTGTAACTTGGCTCCTGAATGAATGGGGATGAATGAGGGTGCTTGAGAGACAATGGCAGTAGGTTTAAAAATAGCTCCCTCTGAATGACCAACCATCAGCACCAATACCTGGACCAACGACCCAGCCCTTGGAACCACCCTCAGCATTCAAGAAACAAAAGATGAGGCAACCCACTCTTGTGCCAGGCTGCACATGCTCAGTAAGAATACCTGAAGCCTTCTGGAACAGGACTGACCTTGCCTGGACAGGCCCTCCCATAGGAGATCAGAGGTAGTCTGTCCCATAAAAGGGGTAGTGAAGACTGACTCTTTGGGATGCCCTCTCCATCTGGACCAGCACCATGCCACACCACCTATCCACCCAGAGGCCCTGCCGGCGACCCCCCTCTGGACAACACCTGCTGGAGAAAGACCCCTTTCCATCCTGGATAGGTAGCTATCACCCCCCCACCCCTTCTTCAACCAAGGACTTGGACTCTGTTTCTCTACCCTACCTGGACTCCAACCCTACCAATGAGTCTCTTTCTCCTGCTGCCATTGTGATTGCTTGTGTGTGTGTGTGTGAACCAGTAACTTCATGGGGCTGTGTAGAATGTTGTCTGTTTAATAAACCTGTTATTTGGACCCCTGAATTGGGTTTTGCTTTACTATGATTCAACCCTGCTCCAGTCTCTGCTCCTCGCCCCTCTAGCTTCTGTCTCATTTCTCCCTCTCCTGCTTCTGGCTCACTGCCACCTCCAACACCTTTCCTGAGCTCCTCTATGCCTCCAAACCCCTGTTTCTTTGCTACTGTCTTATCCCCTCTGCCTTTTCCCCTGAGCAACCAGGTTTCTGCCTCAGTTTCTTTCCTGGCTGTCTCCCCCTTGCCACCACTTATCTTTCCCCCACCCCCCAATATCTCTGCTGTCTGCCTCAGTTTCCAGCCCCAAGCTCCCAGGTGTCTGTCTGTCTCTCTTTCCTGGCTGTCTCCTCCTTGCCACCAGGCTTCTTTATTTTTTTTCCCTCCCATGCACTGGTGACCTCAAGTAACCCTGGGGCCACTTGATCTTAAGTAAACCCAATCCTCAGTCCCTCAGTCAGCTTCTCTCCTGTCTACCAGTTCTAATCCTGGTTCTGGCAACTTTCACTCCCTACACTTTTAATCTCTCACCTTAACCTTCCCCCAAGTATCCCAGGTACCCCAAGCACACACATACATATGGTACCATCCAAGTTAGGAATGTACCTATGTGTAGGTGGGTGGTATGTGTGTTTACTGGTGAGTGCGTGTGTGTGTGTGTGTGTGTATACACACACACACACACATCTCATTCTGTGCATGATATATGAATTAGTGATCTGTGTATGAGTACTGAGTGTGTGGGTATTGCCAAATGGTTTTTGTCTAATTTTTAGTGTATAGTGCGTATGTGCTTGAATTGGTGATAGGTATGCATGTGCCTAGGCTGGTTTGAACGTGTATGATTCATAGATTCATAGATGTTAGGGTCGGAAGGGACCTCAATAGATCATCGAGTCCGACCCCCTGCATAAGCAGGAAAGAGTTCTGGGTCTAGAT
>NW_005841932.1:2457792-2483021 GCF_000455745.1 Alligator sinensis
GTAGGTGTGCTGGACATTTTTCCTCCCTAGGTGCAGCACTTTGCATTTCTCCTTGTTGAACTGCATTCTGTTGTTTTCTGCCCACTTGTCCAACCTGTCCAGGTCTGCTTGCAGCTGTTCCCTGGCCTCCGGCGTGTCCACTTCTCCCAATAGCTTTGTGTCATCTGCAAACTTGGACAGAGTACATTTCACTCCCTCCTCCAAGTCACTGATGAAGACATTAAAGAGTATCGGTCCAAGGACCGAGCCCTGCGGGACCCCACTGCCCACACCCTTCCAGGTCAAAGCCGACTCATCCACCACGACTCTCTGGGTGCGACCCTGCAGCCAATTCGCCACCCACCGGACTGTGTAGTCATCCAAGTCACAGCCTCTTAACTTGTTCACCAGTATGGGGTGGGATACCATATCGAAGGCCTTCCTGAAGTCTAAGTATACGACATCCACCCCTCCTCCTGTGTCCAGGCATTTCATAACCTGGTTCCAGGCATTTCGTAAGCTGGTACATCCAGGTATGTGCCTGAGCTGGTAGTGTTTGTTTGTGTGTATGTGTGTGTATGCACCTAATTGATTTGTGTGTTTGTATATGTGCAATTGTGTCACAACCTCCTGTCTAACAGCACAATATTGAGATCCTGAGAGTTGGCCTGACTCCACAGGGCAACACTTCCACCGCAGCATCAAGGTGGGCATGATGCTGTTAGAGAAACAGGCTGAGCTGAGCAACCTGCAGCACAGAATCATACAGGATGTGGAGACTCGGTGGAACTCTACATACCTGATGCTCAAAAGGTTGGTGGAGCAACAGAAGGCCATCCATGATATGGCCTTGCTTGGGGAGACTGGGATCAGTGGCCCCCTGAACAGAGCTGAGTGGGGTATTATCTCCCAGATCTTGCTGGTCCTCAAGCCCTTCCTCGAGGCCACCAAGACCCTTATCGCTGGTGATGCCCTCCTCATCCAGGTGATCCCCCTAGTGAGGGAACTGGAGAACCAAATGGAGAAGTTCCAGGGGATCAGTGTTCCTGGCTGGGGCAGGCTGCTGTCACCAGATGTGCAGGCACTGGTGAGGTGGCTGAAGGAGAGCATCAGGAGATGACTGGATCCCTTGTGGTCCAGTACAATCCACATGATGGCAGGCATGTGTGACTTGAGGGTGAAGGGGAACATGTGCACTGGCATCCCCAAAAGCCTTGATTACTGGATGCAGGTGCTGGTGAACAAAGTCAGGGAGGCCGAAGTGCAGAGGCGAGGGGATGTGGAAGAGGGGGATCTACTTTCCCATGCCAGCACTCCCAGCACCAGCACTGGTGCCAGCACTAACTAGTCTCCTCCATGCCAGCCACTGCCAATGTGGGCCATGGGCATGGCTTCAATGCTGGGGTCCAAATTCACCAGACCCCAGCCTCGGGCACATAGCGCTGAGGCTTTGGTGGCTACCTATCTTGTTGAAGATGTGGAGCCACTAGACTACAACCCCTTGGCCTACTGGGCAAACCACAGCCACATGTGGCAGGATCTGGCCACAGTTGCCCGGCAACACCTGTTCTGTCTACCGTCCAGTGTTCCAAGTGAGAGGCTGTTCATCATTGTTGTGACAACCCACCACACCAGCTTGGCTCCTATGGTGGTGGAGTAGCTGGTGTTCCTAAAGTTTAACCTCCCGCTGCTGTTGTTCCCCAAGCTGCACCTGCAGACGGACTGAGTGCTACCCTCCCCACTCCATCTTCACCAATTTCCTTTTTTAGTTTTTTTAAAAGTCAAATAATGCCCCACTCTCAGCTAGAGGGGGCACTAACTGCATCACCAGCCAGCAGGGGAAAAACATGTCCCTGCTGAGCTCATTCCCCTGCCAGGCTGAACTTGGAGGTATGGGATTGGGCTATGGGAAAGGAGGAGGCCCCAGGTCCTGGGCATGACCACTAAAACTGCACCTTGTTAGGGTAGGGAGGCCTGGTGGTACTGCTGGTGGTGCGGCAGCCCCATAAATGCCAGGACCAACAATCCCCTGTTGAAAGGCGGAGAGGAGGCACCATAACCTCCAGCTAATGCACACACGCACAAAGTCCTGGCTGGGGAATGCCCAGACCTGTCACATCTTTGACAGGCAAAACACTTACTGGTTGCAGTGCAGTTGTGAGGCTCCCGGTGAGCTCAGCTTAGCAGCTTGGGATGCCATCTTTAGGGCTGAAAACCCCTTTGTCAGACTGAGGAAGTACTTGTAGTTGGTCCTGGATGGAAGGAATAGTAAAGAAGACAGAGGCTGGCCTGGCCCACAGTGCAGGCAAGAAAGTCAGTCAGTGAAAATGGAAATGGAGACATCAGCAGGGGAGGGACAGGCTTGGGTGCGGAGTAGGGGAGAAAGGGGGATGTAGCAGTGCAGGTGAAAGTGCAGAGATGCCTAGGGTGTAAGATGTCTGGTAGGTCGCAGTGTGCCAGAATCCACTGTGTACATTGAGTCCATGAGTTTCTGTACCTACTACCTAGGAGGCTGATGAAGTGCCGTTCATAGGCTCAGCTCTGAAAAGTGGTTTGCATTGTAATTTGTTCCCTCTCAGGATCAGGCCTGAGAGACTGGAGGCACAGTTTTTTTTCATGAGGAATATGCCCCCACAGGTAGTTGGGTTTTGTTGTCTTTGATAGATTTTGTTGTGCAGTTTATGGGGGTACTGGAGATAGTTGGCAGGTTTTCTGTTTTGAGCTGTAGGAAGTTGACTTCAGTTCTGGTGATGAGGTTAGGTGCTTGTTTGAATGTTCAAACTATTTGTAACACTCATAACATGGGCCCTAAGGCTCACCTATCTAACTAGTAACCCCTTGTGGGGCTAATAAGTGAGTGGTACAATGACATTTGTGGGAAAACTAATGAAAAAAACAGGATAGGAGTGTTGTGTGGGTCAAAGGGTCAAAACATGAAAATAAGTGTGCCTGAAGGGGACACCAAGCAGAGCCCCCCAGGCTGTACCCACTGGTCCTCAAAGACATCCAAGGAGCTGGTAAATGCCGCCCACTGGTGCTTTTCCCAGAAATGTTCACAGACAAGTGAGAGGAAAGTTGCCTCACAGCCTCCGGGCACCTTCCCAGCCAGAGCCTCTTTTCTGGTCAAGTACAAGACACACTTGGCCAGGAGGAGGTTGATCAGGAGATCCTGGGATTTGGTGGGGCCACAGATGGGGTGACCAAAAACAAAAAGGTGGGGGGTAAAATTCAACATGAGGTGGAGGGGCTGCAGCCTCATGCACTCTATGGTCATGTGTGCCAAGGTATCCCTCTGCCTACAGAAGGGGCAGGAGACCAGAGTGTCCATGAAGCTCACCACAAAGACGTTCATGGCGATGGCTCCATGGAGGAGCCACCGGCTGAGGTTCCCAGTGGCTCATGGGATAAGGGTGGAGTACAGTCAGCCACTGGGGTGCCCCTCGCTGAGCAGGGCCCACCACTTGGTGTCTGGGTGGGACGTGAGGGTGACATGATGGACAGTGTGGCGCATGAGCATGTAGAGGTCCCCAAAAGCTCCTGAGGGCAAACAATCCTGAGCTGCTGGCCAGGGCAGGTTTTTATACTGCTGGGGACAGCACAGGTGCTGGCCCTGGGCTCTAGCTCCCCCTGTCTGCAGATCTGGGAGGAGCCAGGCAGGGTTATTATGCCCCAAGTGGCGCAATTTGCTCCACAACAAAGTGCATATCCAAGCGTGTACGCTGAGGCAAAAAGCCCCGGCTCAAATTTGCACCGCTTCTATTTGAGGTGCTGCAAGCACACGTGCTTGCATGTGTGGATACGCCCCGTTTGTTTAAGGGCTTTTGTCCATGCATGAGGTGGTATTTGATGCCCAGTTGCAGTCAGATTATATTATAGAAATAAACAGCAATTTCTGTCTGTCTGTTCTGGGCCAAGAGATTTCATCTGTTTCTTTCAAATGTAAGGTTTATTCTGCGTGCTTTTGTATACAAACAAAAGATAGCAAACATCAGCCCACTTAATAGGTACATAACATGTTGTGAGCACTTGATTCCAATGCTTTAGGATCTGCATTTGCTGACTGTTGGTTTTCCCATGGAGCATCCTTAAACATCTTGTGACCTGATTGGGAGATTACAGATATCCCTGTATGATACTTCTACAGCTACACTCAGTAAAAGACATGTCTACTAGAATACTCTCAATAAAACTGCTAACAAAGTCCCCTTGACTTTACTCGCGTCACTGTTCTTGAGTTTAATCTTTTGAAATTAGATATTTCCTTTAATGCTTGATAGGACTTTTGGGAATGGTGTGTGTCTATACAAGATGTTTATTGCAGAGTAGACTTATTAACTGTGCAGTAAATGTTGCAGGTGTACATGTGTGCCCTTATTAGTCTGGAGTAAACTACGTTACTCCACCATAGGATAATACTTGTAAATACAAGTAAAAAACTGCACAGCTGTGCATGCATAGACATTGGAGGGGCTGGCTGGGCCACAACGGTGCTTCAGTATTGGGGCTGCCTGCTGGTTAGCCCCATGCTGAAGCCCTCTTGTACCCCAGCCAGCCCTTCCACAGCATGCTGAGACAGGGGGACATCCCCAGGGTAGTATGCGGACCCCCCTGGGCTTCTTGCCAGCCAGGGCTGCTCCACCCTGGTTCAATGTGCTGCAGTCCCAGGCACATGTGAAGACGCACACCCAAAGGCAATAAACTCGAGAGCAATAAGCTCCACATTTGATTCAAGCCCATTAATATACATGTGTAGATGTGCCTGATGAGGTATATTTTGCTGCTTTGAAGCACTGGTTGCTTAATTTTATTGCATTATGTATGGACTGTGTTACAAACTGTTGACTAGTTATTCCTATATGATATTCATTGCAAGAGCACCTTGCAGTATATAGATAAGATGGGAATTTTGTTAATTTAAATTAAAGTAAATGCAATATATTTAGGGAGATGAAACCTAGCTATATGCTACAAATGTGCTTCCTCCAGATCCAATTATAACAATTAGAACTGCTACAGACTATTGCAGACCACCATCTAAAGAATACAAGCACACTTGATTCAATGCCCACTAAAGTAAATGGAAATCAGTCCATTCACTAGAGCTGGCACCAGACTAGACGTGGAAGCACATGCCTCAGTGTTCTGCAAAGTACCTTCATGCCTCTGCTTTGTTCCAGAGTGGCTGATTGTTAGGTAAATAGGTTTGGATAAATGTGATCTCAGGGAGAACCCCATTATAGCACATATCTCTTTTAGTACAAGCCCGAAATTACTTACTTTAAGTCAAAAGACATACTGTGTAAATGTACTCTTTCATAAATTAGGAGCTGAGGTATAGTAGAGTTCAGCAACTGAGGGGGGGAAAAAAGCCCACAAAAAGAAAGACACAAAAACAAATCTTTTATCAATCAGACACTTTTCAGAAAATATAATTAGCTAATCTGGCACCTTCTAGCTTTTCACATTTTTTATGTATTGTGTATCTTAAAACTGTTATCCTCTGTCAAATAAATCATAATAGACTTAATGACCCAACACTGTTATTCTTTTGTATGTATTTTTTTTAGCTTGTGGGTTTTTTATTTTATTTTATTTTAAATTAAATTGGAACTGGAGAAGATAAATTGGGGCAGAGAGAGGGAAGAGAACTGTTGGAAATTCCCAGTGCAAGCAGCAATTTGTTCTTCCAAGCTGAAACCAATAAATTTCCTATACTTCTTTTGCCATACATTTGGATTCCAGACAGCCATATTTGCAGGAAACTCCAGAGATAGTAGTCATGCCGAAGGCCAGGAGGTTTCTCTAGTACCATGCAATGATTCAGCACTACCTATCAACTCAGCCATGCATTATCTTCCTCCCATGTGGGCCGCTTCCACAAAGGGTGACACTCTTACCTCATTTATTGAAATCTGGGAGTTCATTTTTAATTAGAACTGACAAAAACCTGACCTACTCAGCAGCACTACAAGCTGAAAAATGGCTTCTTGAGCCCAAGAAAACCTTAAGCGCTTTCATTTTTAACATTTTCATCCCTGAGGATAACAACAGAATGTAAGGGAAGGATAATATGATCAAATAAGGTGGAATTTTCCACAGTCTTTATCAGTAGCATGAACCAGTTTTTTGAACAAAGGTGGGTAATAGGTACCTTGTGTTAATATTAAAAAACACTACAGTTTTAGATAACTGGAGAACCACTAGCTGTAATGTACTAACTGCAACCTTCTCTTTAAAGAAGATTAACTTGTTAATTACTTTAGAAGAAATAATGGAAAGAAATCAATACTTGTCTATAATTCTGGCTACAGCATCTTTATTGTTCTCTCTGCTCCTTTCCATGTCTCTTCAGCTATGTAGGGATATAAAGAACTGTGTCTCAAAAGCTCTGTATATACCGTGACTCACCTTTTCTTCCAGGACCCTAACTTTTCCATTTATAGTCCTGATTTATATTATGCAAAAGGCTACATTTTCATCTCAGTTAAACCTGTCAGGTTTCAATGGCCATCACTATTCCAAAATTTAAGAGCAAAAATTTTGTTTGGTCAGGGAGAAAGAAAAAATGAAGCAGGTTTCACAGTGAATTCGCAAACCAACCTTCTCCCATGCCACAGGAGATCTGGGTTCAGTTATGAATCTGATATCAAAAGAAATGCATTACTGGCAATCTCTTGCAATCAAGGATGATAGTCTTCCATGATTGCTTTATCAGCGGGTCTGAAGATAGCTGATGAGGCTGCTCCAGAATCGAAAGACTCTGTCACAGCTCAGGCACATGTTTCTGTGTGTGGTGGGTGGTTCTGGATTCTTGATTCAATCTGCAACATGCTGCTTCTGTTGCTCCTGCTTTTCCATCTCCTCTTGTCATTGTAAAGTTTCAAAGTATGGAAATTTTTGCAGCAGTCTTCCTCCATTTGGGGCAGTACTAGGCAATAGTCTCCTATGAGTTGATAGCAATGTTAAATTTTTTCAAGCTGGCCTCGACAATGTCCTTGAAGCACTTTCTCTGCCCTACTTTTGAGCATATGTTTTGACTGAGCTGGGAGAACAAAACATGCTTTGGGAGTTTGGAGTCAGATATCCAGATGACATGGCCAGTCCTGTGAAGTTGACATTGGATGAGCATTGTCTCATTGCTCATGGTGTTTGCTTGTGAGAGAATGCTAATATTGGTGCACCTGTCTTCCCACTGAATTTGATGGAGGAGACCTGATCAAGGAAAGGGGAGCTATCAATGCCTGCTGAAAGGAGTACTTTGAAGACCTTCTCAATCAACCCTCTGTTGTTGATGAGAGTGCCCCCAACTCCATCCAACAATATCCAGTCAGACATGATCTCAGAATCCCTCCAACTCTTGACACAGTGAGGAAAACCATGAAGCAGATGAAGAATGACAAGGCATCTGGAGCTAATGGAATCCCTGCAGAGCTCTGCAAGTGATGGGCCTGGCAGGTGGTCACTGCATGTGGGGTAGCTGGGAAGGCCCAGACAGCCATGAGCCAACCAGCAGCCAGTGCAGTGGGCCAGCAGGGCCAGTGTGGTGGCCAGCAGAAGTTTGGGGCACTGCTCATCACTGCCAGGGGTAAGGGCTGGAGCAGCTATGTTGTGGAGACGCATAGGCAGTGAGAAGAACACTGTCACATGCTGTCCCTGTGCTGCATGTGCTGTGTATGCTGTTCCTGGTCAGGGAAGTGCCTGGACAGGGAGCAGAGAGTGGAGCTGGCTTTTCAAAACGGA
The DNA here is from genome assembly GCF_000455745.1 of Alligator sinensis. Classification (NCBI taxonomy): domain Eukaryota; kingdom Metazoa; phylum Chordata; order Crocodylia; family Alligatoridae; genus Alligator; species Alligator sinensis. The sequence continues at coordinate 2,465,512 of NW_005841932.1, forward strand.
TGCTGGATGCTGGCAACTGCAGCCAGAGCCTCAAGCTCCCCCCAGTGGTGGTAAGGGCCCATTGCAGAGCTGCGGGAAGTAACACCAGTTTGCTGCTAAGAGCAGCAAATCTGCTGCCACATCTCTGCATGTGTAGACAACTGCCCGGGAGCATTTACTTGCAAGTAGTTTACTTGAAGTAAACTGATCTTCTATCAAATGTATGTGTAGATGTGCCCACAGAGTCTAAAATTATTAATCTTTGGCACATCCTATAAGTTTTCAAGTTTCTCTAAAAGGATTAACTGATATTTTGAGGCTTTATTTTTTCATAGGGTAATGCTGTTTTCAGTCCCATTGTAAATATTCATCATGGCATTAAAATTATACTTTATATGTAATAGAATGAGCATTTTGATTCTCTAAACAGATAGCAAAAGGAAGCATTCTCATATCTCAGGTATCATAGCAAAACGGATGCTTGAGGACCAGGAGGATAGTATGAGACAATTTGTCATTGTGGTACAAAGAGATCTCATGAAACAGCTTGCTTCTTGATTATAGGTGAAATGCTCAGCTTTATTACACACCGATGTCTAGGTGACATAGAAGATCTGTGACAGTTGAAATCTGAGTCAGTGCTTTCCCCAAGGGAGAGTGCACTAGGGAATGAATTCAAGCTGAATCAATGTTTAGAAACCACACAAAACTAAACTGAATCATGATAAGTGTTAAATACACACATATACATATGGCTGTTAAAAATTTATTTTCCTTCAGTTGTTCGTCTTGATGTCCCTGTTGCAATTTTCTTTCCAACTTGGCAATTCAGCACTGATATTTTGCAGGCATGTTTTTTTTACATAGATCTTCTATGTACTGGCTATGGGCTAGGATAGAAGTTAACCTTGTGAATATGTTTTCCATGAATGCATCTATACATGCATTTGATGTGGGACCAGTTTACCTGTGAGTAAACTACTTGCAAGTAAACGGTCCTGGGCAGCTGTCTACACATGCAGGGATGTGGCAGCAGATTTGCTGCTTTTCAGCACCAAACTGCTGCAAAATCTCATAGCCCTGTAATGGGCCCCTGCTGCCAGTGGAGGGAACTTCAGGCTCTGGCTGCAGCTGCCACCAGCTAGAAGTCATCTTTAAAAGCCAGCCTTGCTTTCTGCTCCCTGACCAGCCACTCCCCTGGCTAGGCGCAGTGTGCTTAGGGCAGGGGCAGCATGCAGCAGCAGTCTCCTCATTGCCTGTGCCTCCCCACAACATGGCTGCTCTGGCCCCTACCCCTGGCAGCGATGACCAGTGCCCCAGGTTCCTGCTGGCCACTGCACTGTCTTCCAGCCTGCTGCACAGCCTGCTGCACTGACAGCTGGCCCATAGCTGTCTGGGACCTTCCAGCTCCCCCACGTGCATCAACTGCCTGCCCAGCCCCACTGCACTGTCCCAAGGCTTCTGCCGCCACATACCTGCTGCCTGAACCCCATCTGGCTTGCCAGACCCCAGCTGGGGCCTCCCTCCCACTCCTGGGATTTCCCTCTCATTCCCAGGCCTCCAGCCCTGCCTCCTCTGGGCCCACTGAGCCAGGCAGGACTGGTGGCTGCACATGGTCCAACATACCTGGAATGATGAGCAGTAGCTGGAGGCTTTCAGGATAACCCTGGAAACCTTCCAGGATCTCCTGAAACATATCTAGCCACACCTGAAGTGAGAGGACACCAACATGAAGCTGCCCTCCCTGTGGACACCCAGCTAGACCTTGCCCTGCTCAAGCTACCCATGCCTGCCAACCTGCATTATGTGGGCCATAAATTTGGCATGGGCAAAGCTATTGCAAGACATGGAGGGTCTTGCAATAGCTAGACCCTCCATTCACATTCTAGAAGTGTGCAGCACCCTCCAGGACATGCTGGGGCATGGGGCACTCTGCATACACAACTCCCTGGTGGTCGTGGTGGGGTTCCATGCACTGGGATTCCCCCAGTGCATCAGGGACCTGGCTGGGATGCACATCCCCATCACCTGCCGGCCCCAGTGCCACTGGCCTTACCACAGCTGGAGAAGCTTTCACTCTGTGGTGCTCCAGCCCATTGTCCACACCACAATTCATGCACATGAATGCTGGCTGGGCATGCAGTGTCCATGATTCCCACATCTTCAGGAACTCTGCCCTGCCAGTCCTGCGGCTGAGTGGTTGCTTTATGCCAGGGGTGTTGGACTTGCAGCTGGGTGCTGTGTTGGGCCTGCCCCTCCTCATTGGGGACCCTTCCTATCCACTCCTGCCCTGGCTCATGTGGTCATATACAAGCCAGCTGGACCCCCACCAGATCTACTCTAACCAGTGCCTGGGCCAGACCCGCACCTTGGTCAAGTTCACTTTCGGCTGCCTCAAAGGATGATGGCACACTCTCACTACCCTCCTTGAGTTCACTGAGGACAACCTCCCCTGGGTGATTGTTGCAGCCTACATCCTGCATAATATCTTCAAGGTCCAGGGGAAGCTTTTCCGTGAAGCCTGGATGGAGAAGTCATGCTGGGAGGAGGGTACCTGGCAGCAGGAGCACCACCTGTGGTGGCAGCGACAGCGGTGGCCATCACCCACTGAGGTCCTAGGACAGCCACACAGCTGGCAGTGGGGGCCAGGGAACTAGATGCAGGAGCCACTGGCCAACAACTTCCTCCTGCACTCCCTGCTCTAGCCTGCCTGGATCACCACCCATGGACCCCCTAATCCCCACTCCCACCCATTCCCAGCACCATATTCACTGCAGACACATCTCAGAAGAACAGGTTTTTATTCCTCTTACATCAAACAGACCCATCTTCCCACCTCCCCACAACAAACAGAACCCCCTCTTGCCCCCCGCTAAACAGAGCCCCTTCACCACCCACCCCACCCACCAACAATAAACACCTTCTTCCCCATGAAAACTATTTACACTTTGCTTTGTGCACTGTCCCAGTATGGGGGGCCATGGGGTGGGGTTGCCTAAGGGGCAGAGCCCAGGGACAGGCAGCAAACACCCCAGCCGTTGCCTATTCCCCCACAGGTGCATACACCATGGTGAGCCCAGTGGGTGGGGGATTCATCCAGGAGCTACAGTGGCTGATGGTCCCCCAGCACAGGTGGCTGCCCCTCCAGCAGCTGGTGTACAGGTCCAGCAGGGCCAGCATGTGGTCCTGGCCCCACTACAGGCAGCTCCAGCTCCATTGCCACATGGAGCCAGGGAGAGTGGTGGGCCTGGGCCCAGGCAAAGGGCCTGGTGGTAGGGGACCTGGTGTGGGGGCCAGATCAGGGGCTTCTGGCTGGTGGGGGTGGCACAGGACTTCATCCCAGGCCCCTGGGGGGGGGGGGGGGCTGTTACTGGGCGGCAGCTGGTTCCTAGGGGCCAACTGGGATTAGAGTTGGGGGCTGGGCAGTGGGCAGCATGAAAGCAACCTCTGGAGCCAGGATCGGTTTCAACACGCAGCTATCATTGTCCATAGCCTATACTGCCCTACCCAGGACTGCAGTGTGCTTTCCCAGGGTCTCCGCCTACACACAATCCAGAAGCTGCACCCAGAACTCCCAGTCTTCCCAGTCTCACATGTCGTCACGGGCCATGTTCTCTACCACCTGGCCTAAGCGTCTGCCAGCTGGTCCTCTGATGCCATCACCAGCCAGTCTAGGAGGAGGGTCCTGTCCAAAGTATTTCTCTGGCAGTCGGTGTATCCACAGGGTCCCAGCTGTGGGTGGTGGTGATCCTGAGCCTGCAACCCAGCTGCCAACTGTGACCTCTGCCCTGTATGCAGCTGCAGGTCCTTTAGAAACATGAAAATGAAGCTGTTTGAGTGAGTTTGCAACATTTCTGAGAGAAGATGCTCGGTACCAGAGACCACATGGTGACTGGCCTCAGATTGGGGGTCAGGCAAACACGGATGCCCAAGGATCATGGTAAGTCAGCTGGACAGGTCTGGGCCCAGGCGGCCACTGGCTGAGCCCCCAGTCCCTGCTCGCTCCCTTGGGGCAGGCAGGCTTCTGAGTGCTGGTGCTGAACCTGCACACCAACATGGGACCCTGATCTTTGACAGTGTGGGGAGCAAGCCCAGTCTGCCCCACTACCTCTGCTGCCACCTGGGGGAGCTACCTGTGGCTGCACTACATGTCCCTTCCCCCCACTGCTGAGGAGGACATCGCAGCTAGCATCAACATATTCCTTGGCATGTGACAGGCCTATGCTTACCTATCTGTGGGGGCATGCACTGTTCAATAAAGTTTTTCACTGTCTTACACCTCTCTGCATACTGTGGTAGAAGGAATTGGGGCCAGGGGAGTGCGGCCCAGCTGGGCAGGGAAGGGGGGGCAAGGGCAGGGGCAGTGTAGGACTTACCACCTGGCTTGTCGCTGATGCTTCAGGTTGGCCCCAGCCTGTGGCTCCAGGCAAGGGCTTGGGCAAGGATGATGCCATTGGGTGTCCCATGCTGGCTCTGTGGGCTTCTATGCAATTGTCCCTGTGCTGGTAGGCCTGGGCAGCTGTCTCCATGGTGCAGGACTGGGAGCTGTGTGGTGAGGCAATGCCCACAGCACCTGCAGGCTCTAGGCAGGTTGCTGGGGGGTAGTTGTGGTTAGCTGGAGCTGGCCTGAGCAGCCAGAAGCTGCCTGAGGCTGGTCTTGGGTAATGGTAGGCCTGGCAGGAGCCTGTGGCACTCTGCAGGCCTGAACAACACAGGCCTGGTAGGTGTGTAGCACTGCAGTGCCAAGCAGCAGCTCTGGGGTTCAGGCCTGCTGGCACAGCTGGCCTCCAGCCTGCTCAGGGGGACACAGGGGCCTGAAGAGGCCTCAGGCTCCTTGCACATGTGCCCCAGGGCTCAAAATCCCTGCTGGCTTTCAAGGGCCTGAGGTTGGGGCTGCCACAGAGGCATCCCCGGGGCTAGCCTCAGGCTGCCCGCCTAATGGCAGGGCTGACCAAGAGGGCATCTACACATGTGTTACTGTGCAGTAACTAATCATGAGTAAATTTGTGACCAGTATTTGCAGGCCACAAATTTACTTGCAATTAGCATCATTTACTGTGCAGTAAGCATGTGCATGTATAGATGTGCATGTTTACTGCGCAGTAAACTAGGCTACTGTGCAGTAAAGCATTTTGTGTAAATACAACCCATATGCATTAAGATTTATGCATCTTTCCAAAGCCACCATATTGATAACCTGATCGTCACACCGAGGATATATTTTCAGAAGTGAATACAGGATTTATTTCTGGTAACCAGTATATAACCTCCCATTATCCATACTGGATCAGATTGTTCCTCATGCTGTACTCATACAGGGAGTGCACTGTGCTAGTTATCCACCCCATTGGTTCCTGTGTGTGGAAGAAAAACAGTCTGCATAGGTCTGCTGCATTTTCCCATTCTTGTGTATGTCGACCTGAAGGGTCAGGGAATGAGCTGAGCCTTGGCTCTATCAGTCAGTGTAGGTGAACTATGGAATGAATTTATCACCCTGGTTAATGGCATTTCAGCTCTGAAGCAGGAGCAAACCAGAAGGAAGATTCTGAATTACCATCTGCTTTCCAGTGTACTCACAGGGCAGCTAGTGGTGCCCCTTGCTAGTGGTCCATAGCGATGTCTCAGGCTAGCTTATAATTATTACAAAAAAACAACAGAAAATTACTAATAAATATACAAATATATATCCCTCTACAAAAAATAAACATAACTTTTGGTACCTTTTGAGGGCAGCAAATGTTTATTACTCCAAAATAGCAAAATTAAAGCACAATATAATCTTTTAAAATATAGATTATTTTTGGATTTCTGCAGTACATATATTAAATATTTTGTCATTCCACAAAATAAAAACCACTTCCTCATCAGAATGAGTTATTAACTCTTTTCCAAACTACAAGCTGCTAAGAAATGTAAGCAGTGAATGGAAAAAAAGGAGAGACTAACTATTAATGTAATGTTTCTGCAATATTTGACACTCTACTTAGCATGACCATTATCTACTACAGCCTACAAAATTTATTCTTCATGCTTCCACTGTATTGCTAGTGTGCCATATGGCCATGCTTGTTTTTCTTCAAATAATTTTTACATAAACAGCTGGTGAACTGTTTTCATTGTAACAGAGCACATATTTCCTGAGACAGTTAGGAAGGATTGATGTAACGCTAGTAGTTGCCATGCTTTTCATGTCAATGTTGTAAGGAAACTCATCTCTATTATTCAAAACTTTGAAGATCATTCTGTTGGTTTCCCCTCCCTTTATGGACTATTGAGCAAAATAATTCTTATGTCAGTTGGTCTTTTAAATTAGAAAGATATGTCCTTTGAAACAAGAGGTAATAATTAAGAATGCTTAACCTTATATGAAACACTCAAATTAGAGGTACTTGTAAAGGCAGAATTTTAATTCACTGATGATTAAAAAAGCTAAGGTTCAAATAAGTCAGGATTTGGTCCCAGTTGTTGTATGTGAAGGTAAATCTGACTTTACTAAAGTCAAGAGAATTATTTCCAAACCACATGGCCAATTTGTTTCATCTACAATGTTATTGTATGTATAACAAAGCTGAGAATAACAAAGCTGAGTTGAAAATGCATTTTTTAAACTATTCTTTGATGCATACCTGTAAGATTCTTTTCCTCCTCAGGTATAATTCAAAACCTATTGAAGTCACTGAAATCTTTTCATCGACATTAATGATGTTTGATCATGCCCTGTATCAGCATTCCCTCTAAGCTGTGCAGTGTGCGTAGCCATGCCTGGCAGCGTGGCATGAGCGCACCTGTGTGACCATGTACATCACACAGCTTAGAGCGAATGCTGCCCTGTATGAATGCAAATATTCCCAATGAAATCAGTAGCCTTAGTAAGTTTTTCAGCATTGAAATGAAATGAAGGCAATGTATGTTGTAGTTGTTTCAAAAATAAAAAAAAAGAAGAAAAAGTTAAGAAAGTGATAGATGAGTACACAGGACAGTATTTTCAAGAATTTCTTTTTCCCATCTATGACTCAAATTGTTCAAGATAATGCTAAAAGCAGTCAAGTAATTTTACAAATGATTTGCTAAGGGTGAAGGCAGTTGCTTCCCTAGGAAATGCAAAAACCTCTTGAAAGAGGAATACTGTGGAAAACTTTCCAAGATTCATATTGTGTTCAAGATGGGTGATGTAGTACTTAGAGTGAATGAAAAAAACATTTAAAGATTTAGGGCCCAGGTTCTTTTATGCATATTGTGCTTAATTCACTTTTCAATTTTTTTTTAGTGACATCAGTGGAACCACATATTTAATAAGTCTAATCATTGTGTGTAAAAGTGATTTTCACTTTCTGAGACATCTCTTCTGCTTTATATGAGCCCAAATTGTAAGAATAAACTAATAAACTAGAAAATACATTAGAACACTCACAAATTATCCAGGGAATTCTTAAAGGGTCAGAAAAGACATCAGAATCGTCGCCATCCCTAAAATGTGACTCTATGGGCCAAGAGCCAAGTACTCAAGTGTATTTGGGTGACTGAAAATGCTGATGGGTACCAAATATAATTTTCAAAATCATTGGTAGGCATCTAAATCCCAGTGAATGTAAGTAATGTTGCCCCCACTAGGTACATGCATTTTTAGGTCCAAAGGGACTGTCACAAAGTTATGCCTGCTACCAGTACTACAAACTGATAGTTTAGGTCAGGTGCTGGTGACCTATGGGCTATATCTGGTCTGCAAAGCTCCAGTTATGTCTACATTTTACTAAGGGTGTACATTTTCCCCAGCCTTTTGATCTGGTCTATTTTTTTCTAATGGCATGCCAATCACTTCCAGTTGATCCAGTCAGCTGCTGTAGCCTGCATCCAGGGCTGCTTTTCCTCATTGCAGCCTCTGCTAACCATCACTGGGGGAGAATGGTGGCCCATGGTTCTGGCTAGATTGCAAGCTTTGGCCCACAGTTGGAAAAGGTTGCCAACCCCTGTTTTATGCTAAAAGACTTCCTGGAATTCAAAAAGTAATTAATTCTTCAGAAAATAATTCAGTTTTCATACACCATCTGTGATGCCATGAATAACATTTTGACATAATGTAGGATGATTATTTTTCATAGTCTCAGTGGAAAAGTCATTCAATAGCTAATGAACCTTCCTTGAGACATCTAGGATAGACAGATCACATTTCTAGAGACAGAGAGAAGAAAATAAAATGAGCAACACTGCTAGCAAAAGCCAGGCAGCTGCAGGGCTAGAAAAAACAAAACAAAACAGCACAGTTTGGTTTCCCCTTGCATCCTTGATTTGGGATTGAAGAGTTGCTGGGAAATCAGGACGTCAATGCCTTTCTTTGAGCCACATGGGGTACCGATCCATGGCAAATGTTTCTAGGGGTGGAACAAAACCTTGAGGATCAGAGAAATTCTGACCAGAGCCAATGCAGGAAAAGAGCTAAAATGGGACTCTGATCAAGGGGACTACTCATGTGGCTACATGTTTGCAGTTTCAAGGCATGTGGGATGGCAACTGCTCAGACAACAGCCAATGTATTCCAGTCTCCTTCATTGCTGTAATATTTTGTTGTAACTGTTCATTGTCATTATTTTGCCTCATAAAACAGAATCTATTTCATAATATGCTGGCCTATTTTGCTCTTTTGTTTTCAAATAACTTAGGGCAGATTTGCTACATTTTCTTATTCTAATTGTATAGTAATATTGTTTTAGTGTGGTGATAATGATTATGTGATAGGCTACTTCACTTGTTAAACTGCTGGGGCGGGGGATTATGACTTAGTAACTGGTTTAGCCAGGCACATATACACTGTAGTTTATCTTCCATTTATGCAAAATTGTTTTATCTTTGTTTACTACACCACACCTATGAAAAATGTGCTCACCAGAGATCCAAATTCCAGTAAATAACAATTAATGTACTTACAATGTTATATTTTTTTAAAGGTAATGGAAAACAATAGTGCTAACCTCACTGTGGGAGCATAGGGATCTGGGCAAAACGAAACACTCTCTAAATATTGAATACTAGACCAGTTCACATGTTTGCCTTTTGATTTAAAAAATTTTCCTGGAGAGTAAGGGGTAACAAATCTCTGAGTAACTGCTAAACACGAGGTGAGACATTATGTCACAATGATTGAACAGTCTTTTTTCTATATTGTGCCTTTTAGTTGTTGCTAAGTAATATGAAACCATATAAATCAGTGTTGGATATTAGAATATGCCTAAATAATAGGGAATGGGAAAATATAAAGAAAGACCTGCTGTGAACAGCAGAGAAATTATCTTTATTATTAACTCCTCAGCTCTTCAGAGCTAGAGGAACATATCTGAAGAATGATTTCTTTGTAAATTTACTTTTAAAAGTCTATTCCTATTCACATGAAATTATTCCATGTTTTTTAAACAAATTCATAGATTCATAGATTGTAAGGCTGGAAGGGGACCTCGAAAGTTACATTAACTAGGATAAATAATTTGAGATGTTACCTATAAAATGCAATACATAAGTGCTTTGTCCAATATTTAGCACCTAAATAGGTCACGGAAGAGAAGGTAAAATAATTATCACCACTACATGGTAACATCTCCTGATTTAATTCCAATAGCAAGGGGAAAAAATGTGTACTGAATTACAGACTCTGAAGCCAAAGTAAAGATAAAGGGTCTGATTATCGGTCTAACATTAACTGGTTTTACATTTGTGGCACTCTGGTGTCTTTAGTGGAATTACTACTGATTATCACTGGTGGAAATGAAATCAGAACTTGACCATGAGCAACAGAGATTTGTGTAAGGAAATAGATAAATAAGATTTTTTTTTAATGCTCATTTTCTCAGTATAAAAAAGGGAAATATTTTTTGTATAAATATCAGATACATATGGAAACTGAAAGTGTATTCATGGGTAAAAATAAAATTCTGATTCAATCTAGATGTCCTATATCTGAATATAGTATCACAGATATTTCTAAGGTGCCTAACACTGAAGTATGAAATTATGGCTACAGTAATACTGAGCATGCCACAAAGATTCTCATGGTCTTTCTCTCCCTAGTATAGTTGGATTGATAAATATTTGGAAAAAATGATGGAACTAACTAGAGCTTATATGTTTTCCCTTTATACACATTTTCATTACAAAATCTTTGCAACAAATATTTGGTGTAAATGTTTGCTCACACAACAAGGTCAGAATCTGTTTTAATTTAAAATAAAATGTAATTTCTGATTGAGAAAAAGAATTTGCAAACATGATATAAGTGCCATCTGGCTTCATTATTACTCTGTGGTAAATGTACTCTGAAGTAAGGAGTGGGGAAATAGCTGGCTTTCCTAAGTTACTCAAGCCCTGTATGAAAAAATTACAATTTCTGGCCAATAGGTGGCAAAAGCACCAGTTTGCATCAACTCCATATGAAACTAACTAAGGGAGCAGTCAAAAAAATCCATACACCATTTAAGCTAAACTGATGTATAGTTACTTCTCACTTTCAGATGAATAACTTTATCCCCAATACAGTGACTTCCTTGTGTAAATTTGTACATTTTTCATTGATTCCCCAATTTTCCTGGAGTAAAGTCCAGTTACTCCAAAATAAACATATTATATGTCCACATCCTTTGTTTGCCAAGAGCCTGAACCAATGACTCCATGCGAGGATTAAAGGAACGTATTTGTAGTTCTGTTTTTGTTTTTTTACAACTTTAAAAACATAACAAAAACAAAAAAAAATCAAGACATCTATATTGGAAAACTCAGGTTGAAAATGTCTCAAGAGCTAATTAAAAGCAGCTAAAATAATTAAAATATTATGCAAAGGAATATCAAACTCAATTACTGCAATTCACATTTAGATATTTGTGATATTAAAACATTACAGTGCTAACCAATTTTGCCTCAGAACCAGTCCAATCTGTGCTTGTTGTACTTACAACATATGTTTTGGTATCTAAAAGATATTTAAGATTTAAGCAATATTATAAATTAAAGTTCTACCGTCATATTATTTATTAGGAAGCTGGGTTTTTTAAATCTTAATCAAAGCTAAATTTCAAATTGACTCAAATTAACAAGGTAATTTTACTCCTTTTCAGAGCCTCAGTAAAAATTCATATGGGTAATATAATGAGAATTACTGTAGCTTCAAAGTTTTGCAGCAGTAGAGACAGAGCAAGAAACTGAAATAACAGCACAGATTCTCATAACAGCTTTGCACAATGTGACAATTGCTTACCTATGCCCCTCTTACCCTTTATACGTGTTTGTGCATGCACTCATACATGCACACAAACACACACACATGTGCATGCATATATGCACACACATACAGACATTTTCTGCTCAGGATCCTAATTTCCTCTGTAGGCTTCATCCACAGAACCAGAATTTGTCCTCTGTCGTTCTCTGTAGGTTCACATAAGTGCTCCTAAAGGACTTTTAAAACACACAGGCAACAGTTAGACCGTAATATGCCTTCAATTAATCTGGAATTTCAGTTAACCACAGTTCAGTCATTTAGCTGACCTGTATGTCTCCAGTGCATCTTTTTAACACAATGAATGATTCACTAATCACAGTCCTATATGTGTGCAGATCCAGCAGGAAAGGGTGAAATTGGCTGTCTGGGGCAAACTCCACCCTACTTGCCCTTAGTATGCTTATTTGTGTTTCTAAGAGAAAAAAACTATTTTTCTTTGGTACTGGAGATGGGTATCATGATAGGTGTGCAAGTGACTGCAACACTTTGAGATACACAACTGCTTGTGGCCACATAAGCTTATCTGCTACTTATAAACGTTGCATGTGGCTGAGAATATTTACATGAAATCTTCATGAGAAAAAAAATCTTGATGAAAAGGAATAAATACTGTCCCTTATCTTGTCTTCCCTGTTCCTCTTTGTAGTTCAATTTTTCTAACCAGCTAGAGTTTGGTTGGTGTTAATCTGAAGCTTTTACTGAAGGTAATATGGCAATGGGAGAGGAGGTACTACTTTGACCCTGCTACCCACAGAATGGGGAGTTTATCCTGTGCAGTTCTGAGTTCAGAGCAGAAAGGATAGAGATGTGAGTCAGAGGTTGTGCACACCCAGTAGCAAAGGGTTCTGTCACCAGCCTATGGCAGAGAAAAATCTTTCTCCAGACCACACTCTCCGCTGTTTCTGAAGTGGAGGGCTGCTTTTCCCTAATGGTGACAGGTACACTACAGGTAGGGTTAAAAAACTACAGGTAGGTTTATAGAGCAGACATACCTGTTTCTCTCAGGTTTCACGGGTGCCTGCGATCTTTACAGGCCTTAATTCTGATTTTTTCAGTTGAATAACTGCAAATTTGGAATGTATCCATTTAAGCCAACAATCAGAGTAGAGTGACCCAAATCCTCATCTGGTTTTATGTTGGGGGGGGGGGGGTTCTTTTTTTTCCCCCTTCCCACAAAGAAGCTCACAGGACTTGAGAAATTATATATTTTTAGTATCTTGTTGGAGCACATTATCATGGCTCTTCCATTACATTATGCACTGTACGTTACACATAATATATATATTTTTTTTGTTATATCCCAGTTGGAGCGATAAAGAGAGTCTCAAAGACTTAGAACAGAATACAAGGTTAACGTGAAAGAACACAACAGACAAAACAAGAGGCCCATGGAACATATAGCAAGTATAAACTATTTAGTATGTCAATACCATTGGTTCAGATTGATGGGACAGATTTTTTTTTATATGCAGCTCTTAGTATTCCTAACAACTAGGAGGATAAAATGTATTTACAATTTCTTTTTAATACAAAGACAGAAAAAATAATCAGAATGTATTGCCAAATTCAGCTCCAATTTTCACTGGTATAAATAATCCTACAGTTTTCAGTGGAGTTATACTAAATATACACTGATATAAATAAATGAGATTAAAGTCTGGCCTATACTTCCTAAAAAGTATTTCCTATACTTCTGAATAAGTAGTTGCTATTTTTTACAAACTCTGGGTAAAAATTATTTGAACTAGTCTACTTTTATAACCACAATTTAGGGAAATAATAACCTTTGAAATCTTCTCCATAGGCAATGACTGCGGCATCCAACCTAAAAATATTCATTACTGCCTCTGTAATGTAAAGCTTGTACTTAATGAGATGACTTTAAAATAGTCTACCAGTTAAGTTAGCTGTTTATTACAAGTTCTAAGTATTGCTGCAATAAAATATATGCTGACATAATTTAAAGTTTGTATTCCTTTGTTAATCCAGCACATAATATATATGGCCGTGTATAAACAAAACAAGAGGCATGTGTACACAACACTTTAAAGCAGGTTAAATGCTTTTGCACCGCTTTAATGGTGTTGGTGTTTGTACGTGTCGGTGGCATATTGCGCCGTTATTCCAGCCACTGTAGCAAATTCGGTGGCATAATGCCCCTTAAATGACTTGGGGTGCAGTAAACTAAAACTCCTCCAAGGCATTTTAGTTTGCTGCCCTAGAGCTGCAGAGCACAGCACCAGGATGCGTGCAGCTCAGGGGCTCTACAAGAAGCCCATGCAGGTAGCCTGGCAGCAGCCCGGGAAGACATGCTCCACCTTTTTCCCCTGGAGCCTGCCTACCTGCCTGCCAGAGCTGCGCGGGGGCCCAGTACTTCTGTCTGAGGCTGTGGTGCCCCCTGGGACCATCTGAGCCAGGTGCCTGCAGGTGGGTGCCACCTAGGGGAGTGGGGGGCCAGGGACTGCTCCGCCTGCTGGCAGCTCGCCCTTCCCTCCCCGCTGCCGGAGAGGCAGGTAAGTGGGTGTGTGCATGACACAGGGGTTTAAAGGGCCCTAAATTGAAGTGGTGTTTTTAAAAACCCACAGCTTCAATTTAGGGCTCTCGTTTAGTCTATGCACACTCTATGTTACTATAATTCAGAATTATTTATTTTACATTTTACATTTCCATGTGATTTTTGTGTGTGTGTGTGTATGTGTGTGTGTGCGCGCGCATACACACATGCATGCATAGTACCTATAAATCATAGTATCCATAAATCCAGGTGCACGTACAAATTCATATATAAAATATAATTTAGTAAAAGCTAAATGAAAAGACTCTCTGTAGACTGAAAAGCTACAGTTTATACTTTGAAGATTAACAGATAGCTGTACTTTCAATCCCATTAGAGAAGACATTTACAGAGCTAAAGTCCTTTTGCTAATAATGCATTGGCAGGGCACTGTCATATATATAGCTACCACTCTTTAAGTGCATCCATTTTTTGGCAACTAAGGTTACCAGATGACAGACTTGAGGCACTCAAAAGGTAATGGTGGGGGAACCCATAAGTAAACTTTGATAGATCCAGTTAAAATATAAAAATATTATACTGAGGTGTGTAGCATCCAGAGGGGAAAAGAGATATGTGAGGATGGTGAAAAAAAACAAACTTGATGAACTCTTTCATATACTTTTTCTCAATTAGTGATCCAAACTCAGTCTAAATATCTGTTTTCTCCATTTATTTTTCATTTTCAAGTACATCTGCACTATATGATTGCAGGTGCAATCAAAGGGCACTTGTACACATGACAGGGACTTAGTCCCCTAAATTGAAAAGGTGGGGTTTTTGTTGTGATGATTCAAAATCTACTGTTTCAATTTAGAAGCTTCCATAGAGGGGACCAATCTTTTTTTTTTTTCTTTTTCACAAAGCCTATCTACCTCTCCCATGCTTGGGGGTGGAGGGTGAGCTGTTGGCAGCCCAAGCAGCCCCTGAGTTGTGAGGGGGCCCTTCCTTCCATGGTAGAGGCACCTCTGGGGCCACTCGTACAGGCTGCTAGCAGGCTGGGGGCTACCTGAGGTCAGAGGCACCCAATTCAACACTTCCCTGAGCTTGCCCAGGCTTCCACTGCGCCGTACACCATCCCCATTGCCTTCCTTGCCTGCCAGCACACCTAGGTGTCCTCTTTCCCCAGGGGCAAGCCAGTCTGTTCCCAGGAGGTCCCAGGTGGTGGGGACAGGTCATGAGGCATTGCTTCCCAGGTGGGCTTGGGGAAGAGTGGATTGGGCCAGGTTGCTGCCTCTGAGCTGGGGCAGCATCTGACCCATTAGCAACCCATCCTGGGGAGTGACACCACCAAGGAGGAAAGGATTGGGGGCTCCTGCAGCTCAGGGACTGCTCAGCCCATCTGCAGCTCATGCAGAGAGGCGCCACCAGGAAAAAAAAATAAAAGCAGTGAGGGGCCTGATCTTGTTTTTATTTTTTTCCAGAGCCTGCCTGTAGCTGGGGGGTGAGCTGCTGGTGGGCCCTGATCTGCAAGGCACCCTGTTCCTTCTTCCCTCTGCAGTGACAGTGCCCCTCAGTGCCACCCAGATAAGCTGCTAGTGGACCAGATGCTGCCTCAGCTCGGAGGCAGCAGCCATCAAATCCAACTGTTCCCCAATCCTGCCTGGGGAGCATAACCCTATGCAGTGTCCCTGCCACCTTTCTGCTGCCTGGGACTGCCTGCAAACAGGCTGGATTGTCCCTGGAGCAGCACAGGAAGGTGGCAGGAGGGCAGCTGGGTATAGTGAAGGCCAAAAAAGTGATAGGGATTGTGCACAGCACACTGGAAGTCTTGGCAGGCTGAGGGAAGCATTGGATCAGGTACTTCCAAGCTGCAGCAGCTTCTGGCCTGCTAGCAGCCCACCCAGTTAGTCTCAGGGGGCACCGATGCCACAGAGGGAAGGAACAGGATCCCCCACAGCTCAGGGGCTGCTTGGTCTGCTGGCAGCTTGCCCCCCAGTCATGGGAAACACAGGCAGGCTCTTGGAAAAAAAAGAATCAGGCCCCTCATTGCTTCTGCCTTCAGCCCCCTTCTCCCATGGCCAGGAGGGGGGACTGAGGAGGGGGGACAAGCTGTCAGATTAAAGGCCTGGGGCAAAGCAGCCTGTGCAGGGCCCCACTGCCTGTCCCCCGGCACACTAACGCCAGGGAGTGCACTGAATGGTGCACATTTGATTAACCAGAATATTTGATTAACCGGCATCCCCTGGGAATGAGGGATGCCAGATAACAGAGCTTTTGCTGTAGCTACATTGCAAACTAAATTACATGGGGGGGTGTGGTTTATTTTGCAATTTAACAAACTCATTTAAATCACAAAAAACCCATACATGTAAAGTGTGACAATTACATTGCAAAAACATGTAATTTTTGGCATGCATACAAGCATCCAAAATGCTTATATATCCTAGTAAAAAGAAACAGACATACAAGATATGAGGAATATCAAAGGAAATCTTATTTTTGTAATATTAGTTGACCAGTAGACCCATCATATAATCATGTGAGCATGCATATTATTAAGGTGGGCAAGGGGATGGATGGTTGGTCTAAGGGGGAGGGCTAGAGCATGGGTTACTGAGGACTGCACTGAAGTGAATCTGAGTATCAGTCCAAGTCCAAGATATCAAGCCAGGGGTCATGGCACATTCGTCATCAAGGCAAGCCATTGGTCACATCAAAAGGTCCAAGACAGGGACAGGAGCACTTATGAACATGCAGGGCAGAAATAAGATGGAAATAGGCAGGCTGGACAAGAGAAAGGCAGTTTTTAGACAAGGAGGTACTCCAGGTAGGAGTGAGGTATCAATTTGAATTAGGTAAGGTACAACTAGGCTGGGGCAAGGCACAGTTTTAAGATGCCAAAGGTGCAGACAGGAACTTAGGCTAGGATCAAGGTGTAGGGTCAGGCTAAGCAAAGTTCAGGCAAGAGCAAACAGGTTAACTGGGCTCCAAGCAGGCCAGGTGGCACAGCCAGGCACTCTGACACACTGTTTGCTGAGAGAGCTAGTGTATATCTGGAACTTTAAGGTCTGAACAGGTGAAGCCTTCTTTCTGGAGGCCCCAGGGATGGCTTGGCACCAGCTTTGCCTAGGCTTATTATATGTTTTTAGTTTTTTAAGGATTTTGGACCTCAAATGGATATCATTTCTAGAAAGGATTTATCTTTTTAGATCCAGGTTTTTAGACACGATATCCTAGCTGTAGTTCCTAAGTGAACTACTGAACCTTTTGAGTTTCACCTATAAATGTCAATGATGTACTATTTAAATTAGATTCCCCAACAGAGTCAGAGAGCCACAGTTAGAGAAGATGATGCATGTGGGAAAGGCAGGCTCAAAAGACACATATTTTTCCCTTCCTAATCTAAACCCTGCCTGCAGAAAAGCCAGTGGAAAGAAAATGAATCCCAGAGCTGCATTATTTTTTTCTGTTCTTTGCTTAACATATGATGAGTTATTCTTAAAGGGGAAGGTCTGGGCATAGATTTTCAAGTGAAAAACTAGATCATTTTTTGTGGCAGGCATTCTAGGGGTTCTTTAGCTCAGCTTCAGAGAGGCATAACAGGAGGGATATGACAATTTGGAATAGGGTTAGAAGAGAGCAAAGACAGATGGCAACCTAATTTTTTATCATCAATTAGCTTGTTTCCTGTCTTTCTTTCCTCCAATTCCATACATTTAACACTGTGTGAGTGGCCGCAGTGCGGGCAGGACCTGGTGTGGCTTGGTACACGGT